>NC_079435.1:60257211-60592211 GCF_903798145.1 Danio aesculapii | reverse complement strand
CCTCATGAAGTGCGCGCGCTTAATCTTTTAGCGCGCTTTCTGGCATGCGCGCGTGTTGCCTGGCAACAGCAGGTTGTCAGTAGTGTTTTCGTCTGTCCTTCATTCAGCCTTTGGCTAAAAAGTGGTGAGATCTCCAGAACATCAGTCCAATAATTGTCTGTATCATAACCAAAGTCTCGCATGTAAAACATCTCTAACATATTATAGATATTATACAAGAGAAAATTATTGAAAGAAAAGCGCATGTTTTTGAGATATAATTAACATTTCCTTTGTATTTAAAGTCATTAATTCTGCTGCTCATCCTTTAAAAATATTCAGAACAATTGAGAAAACAAATATTTTAAGAATCTGTTTAAATCTTAATTAAATATCTTGTTTAAAATGAAAAATTATTCTGTCATTGGGTATTGTCTGACACATGCATCTTCCATTAGAAACAGAATTTCAGTATTTAGACCATAGGTCTCAAACTCGATTCCTGGAGGGCCGCAGCTCTGCACAGTTTTGCCGCAACCCTTATCAAACACAGCTGATCCAACTAATCAATGTGTTCAAGACTAGAAACTATTAAGTAGGTGTGTTGCTTTGAGAGTTAGCTGAGGAGTTTAAATATTAGCTAAGGATTTTTGAGAGTTAGCCAAGGGGTTTTAGAGTTAGATGAGGGGTTTCGAGAGTTAGCTGAGGAGTTTTAATATTAGCTGAGAAGTTTTAATATTAGCTGAGGAGTTTTTATATTAACTGAGGAGTTTTGAGAGTTAGCCAAGGGGTTTTGGAGTTAGCTGAGGAGTTTCGAGAGTTAGCTGAGGAGTTTAATATTAGCTGAGGAGTTTTTATATTAGCTGAGGAGTTTTGAGTTAGCTGAGGTGTTTTTATATTAGCTGAAAAGATTTAGGAGTTAGCTGAGATATTTTTAGAGTTAGCAGAGCGGTTTTGGGGAGTTAGCTGACAGGTTTTGAGAGTTAGATGAGCGCTTTTAATATTAACAGAGTATTTCTAAAAGTTGGATGAGGAGTTTAATACTAGCAGAGGAGTTTTGAGAGATATTTGACGAGTTTTTATATTAGCTAAGGTGTTTTGAGAGTTAGCTAAGGAGTTTAAAGAGTTAGCTGAGGGGTATTTAGAGTTAGTTAAAGTTTTTTTGAGAGTTAGCTGAGGAGTTTAAATATTAGCTGAGGACTTTTGAGAGTTAGCCAAGGGGTTTTTCGAGTTAGCTGAGGAGTTTTGAGTTAGCTGAGGTGTTTTTATATTAGCTGAAAAGTTTTAGGAGTTAGCCGAGGGGTTTTTCGAGTTAGCTAAAGAGTTTTGAGAGTTAGCTAACAAGTTTAAATATTAGCTGGGTTTTAAGAGTTAGCGGACAAGTTTAGAGAGTTAGCTGAAAAGTTTTAAAAGTTAGATGAGCGGTTTTAATATTAGCTGAGTATTTCTAAGAGTTAGATGAAGTGTTTTAATATTAGCAGAGGAGTTTTAAGAGATATTTGAGTTTTTATATTAGTTGAGGAGGTTTGAGAGTTAGTGGAGGAGATTTGATATTAGCTGAGGAGTTTTAATATTAGCTTAGAAGTTTTTATATAAGCTGAGGAGTTTTGAGTGTAACTTCCTGTAGCTCTGTCCTCTGTAACGTCTGTAATGTCCAGTTCTCAGTGTCCTGTTCTCTGATTGTGTTATTATGACTGCCATCTGTTTGGAGGTGAATGTGTGTTCAGGAATGTGTGAGGGATTATCTTATAAATGCGCTAATACACCTCTGCCAGTCCCGGACCTCTAGTCTGTGTAGAAATGACATTGTGCAGAGACCAGGAGTGCAGCGGACACAGAGATCAGGTGTTTGAGGAAAAACCTGACGTAGAAATGAGAAAGTGAGGAGTGAATGAAGGCTGAGAAAATAATGACCTCCTCAAGGACAGATCAGATTTATACTCTTCTCCTGCTCGGGAGTTTTTCATGGGATTCACAAAACACACAGAGTATCAAGTGAAGGTCAGGGACTCGATGTACCAGGAACCATTCAGAAATGTTTTGTTTTTTATGTTGCTATTTTGTTGTTCTTCGTCTTGCTACTTATTTAACATTTCAATTTGCACATAATATACACAGTTTTCTGTATTTTGTGATTTATTTGTCATTTTTTATGCTTTTGAATTGCATTATGGGATCTTAATCTTTCTTTCAGCAACTTTTAACTTTTTTAAAAGTTTGCAAAAGGCTCCGTTCACACTGCAGCTAAATGTGGCCCAAATCTGATTTTTTTGCCCACATGTGACTCAAGTAATGACAGTGTGAACAGCCCAAACTGCATGGAAACTGATCTTTTCAGTTCAGATTTGTGCCACTTTCATATGTAGTATTAAATCAGACACAGGTCAGTTATTATTTCTCTTGTAGGGGTGTGATTATGACAAATGCAGTGTACGCTTATATACTGCCAATCCTTCGCCTTTTGACTGTAATGTAATGAAGTGCACCTATTGTGAAGCTGTATTGGAGCAGTAAATATTGTGAAAAGCACTATACAAGTACTGTATACCTGAACTGAATTGAATTCAACTAAACATTTACTTCATCTTCAAGTAGCAGAAATGGATTTAGTTTTAGTTAAAGGTCGCGTGAAGTTCTTTGAAATGTGCATTTTGTTTGATGTTTGACCTAATCTCAACCGAAACGCGACATAGTGGGACATAGTGTAGCTCCTCCCCTTTTTAAAAAACAGCCAATAGTGTTTTGTTTGATCACAGCTCTGCCAGTGAGAGTGGTTGAGCTCAAGCTCATCAGCCAATGACAAAAAGGAGGCGGAGCATTTCAGACACTAGAGAGCTATTGATTGGTCTGAACATTTGATGAGAAAGTGAAGTATGGGATGACGTGAAAAAAAACGTTGATCCATTTAGGCAGGAGTCACAAACTAGAAGCTTTACCTGTTTATATCAGGTTTATATCTTCTAAACTTGAATTTTGTCACTGTTTTGGAGCACACGAGCGTATAGATGTCCCTGAAACTGATACTAACATCTAAAAAACTTTATTTTAATTTCATGGGACCTTTAACTATAATAACAGAACAGCCCAGCAGTAAAGTCTGACCACCTCGCAAGACTCAAAAGATGTATTTATTTGCTAGACGGCCATTCCTGTCTTACAAACTGCTCATTTTCCCACAAAAATAGCACATGCACAAACAAAGCCAAAGCCCAAACATGGCAGATTTACAAGTGGAGCAAAAGTAGCTCATTATTTCATGCTCAAAAATGACTTGCAGGGGCAGCACGGTGGCTCAGTGGTTAGCACTGTGGCCTCACAGCAAGAAGGTCGCTGGTTCAAGTCCCGACTGAATCAGTTGGCATTGGAGTTTGCATGTTCTCCCCGTGTTGGCGTGGGTTTCCTCCGGGTGCTCCGGTTTCCCCCACAGTCCAAACACATGTGCAATAGGGGAATTGATTAACTAAACTGGCCGTAGTGTATGAGTGTAAATGAGTGTGTAGGGTGTTTCCCAGTGTTGGGTTGCAGCTGGAAGGGCATTCGCTGTGTCAAACATATGCCGAATAAGTTGATGAATAAACCCCTGATAAATAAATGGACTAAGCCGAAGTTTAATGAAAAATTAAGTTAACCTAGTTAGTTTGTATTGGGAGATATTGTGTGAAACCCAGAACCTTTTACAGTGTATTAATTTCAGACAGATCTAAAATGACTGTGACTCTTTACTATATCTTGTAAAGATTTTAGACATGATTTCCAATCATCATCCTGGGCTTGTTGAGTCTGTGAAGCTTGCAGTGTGTAATCATATATACTTTCACTGTCTGTTTTGACTTTATACAGTCGGGTTTCTTTATTCTGTTGTAATTCTGCTTTAATGCTGTTTATGGGTAAGCAAAGATGTCTTGAGGGCAAAACTGTTCAAGAGCAATGATGCAATAATGAGGATTACACACCGGTCACCGACCAAATGGACACTTCAAGCATTAAAACAATAAGGGTAATTCATTCATTAATTTTCTTTCGGCTTAGTCCCTCATTTATCAGGGATCGCCACAACGGAATGAACCGCCGACTATTCCATATGTTTTATGCAGCGGATGCCCTTCCAGCTGCAACCCATCACTCATACTCACTCATTCACACACACACTCATACACTACAGCCAATTTAGTTCATCCACTTCACCTGTACCCCATGTGTTTGAACCAGCCTGATCTCACGAGAAAACGTAAGTAAGTATTTTACGTTTTGTCAGTTCAGTGGCTAATTTAGTGGCAGAGTTTAGTCGTACGAAATTGTACGATTTTAAAAAGGAGGCGTGGCACCTAACCCCACCCCTAAACCCAACCGTCATTGGGGATTGCTCAAATCTTACTAAATTGTACGAATTAGATCATACGAATTAGCCACTAAATCAAAAAGTTACGAATTGCCGTGAGATTGTGTTGGTTTGGACCGTGGGAGAAACCGGAGCACCCGGAGGAAACCCACGCCAACACTGGGAGGACATGCAAACTCCACACAGAAATGCCAAATGTCCCAGCCTGGACTCAAACCAGCAATCTTCTTGTTAAACTATTGAACTTTACTCACTATTTTCAGTGTTCAGTGTGTTGAACACAAAATAAAGATATTTTTATAACTCATAAACATTACAAACAAGTGAAGAGCGAGTATATAGTGAGCCAATTTTCATTTTTGCGTGAACTATCCCTTTAAGGCTTGTGACTGTGTGAACATTTCATCATTTTTGAGTTGAAAACATCCGGCCACAAGAAATTATAGTGTTGTAACTTTATTAAAGATTACATTATTTGCAATAAAGACTTTGCAGACTATTCTTATTCAATATCTGTGCCTAAATCCTCTCTAGAAAACTGTAATTCACGTTTATCTTTGCTATATTGTATTTATCAAGATGTTTGTTATATATTATTCAAGATTAATAATCACCCCATAATCTGTCCAAAATTAAGCCTTCTTTCCAAATAAAGCGGCATTCACATTGCAATATCATTCATTTATTTTATTTTCAGCTTAGTCCCTTTATTAATCAAGGGTCACCACAGCAGAATGAACCGCCAACATTGCAATATATAGTGCAGAAATCCAAAATATCGTAATGTGAGATTTTTCCAATGCCGTGCAGCTTTAATTTTAAGTGTTGGAGTCGCGTGTGTGATCGTTCATGGCTCATATGAATGCTGTTTGTCATGCCGTAAACTCTGGTGTTAATCACTAACAAGCCTAAAGCAGTTCTCCCTCATTTCTAACTCCTAAATGTCTATGCCATACGGTACAATGTTTCACAATGGTTTCGCTAGAGCGCTTTTCCGTGACCAGGAGTTGCATGCTGGGTTTGTTGTGTCAATTTTACCTGCTACGCTTTATATTTCCACTGTCCATTTCAAGCGTAGACATCTGTGTTACTCTTTCATGCGGTTCAGCTTTTCTCTGCTGTTTATAGGTAAGCAAAGATGTCTTGAGGGCAAAACTGTTTAAGAACAAAAGGATCATGGTTATGCAGGAAAATTACCTGGAGTCCTGATATTTAAGATTTTTAATGACAGAAAGAATAATTTTATATAAGATTAATAATTAGATATATGTCACTTTAAGCTGTACAGAAGTGTCTTGAAGAATATCTAGTCTAATATTATTTACTGTCATCATGGCAAAGATAAAACAAATCATTTATTAGAGATGAGTTATTAAAACTATTATGATTAGAAATGTGCTGAAAAAAATCTGCTCTCCTTTAAACAGAAATTGGGGGAAAAAATAAACAGGGGGGCAAATAATTCAGGGGGGCTAATAATTCTGACTTCAACTGTATGCTGGATAAGTTGACGGTTCATTCCGCTGTGAATAAAGGGACTAAGCCGCAGGAAAATAAATGAATGGAAACTATATGGAATTTTCCAGAACTCTTTGATCAATAAAAAATTCAAACAAACGGAATTCATTCTAAAAATAGAACACTTTTGAACTTCCTTTTATGTTTTAAAAAGTGACAGTTAGGAGATCATTTTAAAAAGATTTAAAGGTATAGTTCCCAAAAATAGCAACAATGACATCATTTAAACTGGCTTAAGTTGAAGATATTTTGAAGAATGTTGGAAACCACTGACTAATCATGGCTTGCAGAATAAAAGTGCGCATTTCGTAAAAAAACAAACAGTGTAAGAGCAATTGTGGGTTGAGCTTCTGTGTTTATTTCTCGAACCACACAGTCACAAGACATTTTTCTCGAAAAGAATATAATTATTGAGATTACGTTTGTTTCCAGCACAAGGCGAGATGTAATTAAGCCTGGTGCAGCATGTGTTTTACAAACCAGATAAAACACTATCTTCATCACTGCAATGTAAACTGCTGGGCTTTTTAATTCCTCTGCAGGGTTTTCTAGAGATAACTTACACTCTCCACTTCAGTTTGCGCTCAATCCCTCACAATTAGTGTCTGTTTTTGCTATAGGCGACTGACTAATGAGAGGACGAGGAGCAGTGGATGAATGTAGGTGTCGTCCTTTAAAAGATTAGCCCACTTCTGGAACCAAAATGTCCTGATAATTTACTCTCCCGCTTGTCATCCAGGAGGTTAATTTATTTCTTACTCCAGTCAAGAAGGAATGAGGGGTTTTTTAGGGAAAGATGCTGGATTTTGGGGAGGCACAGTGGCTCAGTGGTTAGCACTGTAGCCTCACAGCAAGAATGTCCCTGGTTCGAGTCCCGGCTGGGTCAGTTGGCGTTTCTATGTGGAGTTTGCATGTTTGCATGTAGAGTTTGATTTTAGAGGATAAGCTAAAGGAAAATTAATGAATTAATGCTGGATTTTTCTCCATATAGTGGACTACAGTGGTTTAAACTGCAGCTTTTAAGAGCTCTGAATGGTTAAAAAGAGGAATAATTATCATATCTAGAGGAACAGGTCATTTTTTAATTATTTATATATATATATATATATATATATATATATATGCTTTGATAAAGTACAGATACTTATAAAATGTACCTAAAGGTCCCTCAAATGCACTGAAATGTGCTTTTTTTAATTCGATGTTTGACCATCTCAACTGAAACATGAAGAGAGGGCGGGACATATAGTAGCTCCTCCCCTTTTTAAAACCAGCCAATAGTGTTTTGTTTTTATGACAGCTCTGAGTGTTTGAGCTCAAGTGCATCAAATGAAAAGCTAATGAGAAGCGTCTTAAAGGGGGCGGGGCAGATGCTAGAGAGCATTTGATTGGTCAGAAGATTTGATGAGAAACTGAAGTATGAGGTGACGTGAATAAAATGCTGATTCATTGAGGTGGAAGTCATAAACTGCTAGCTTTGACTGCAGGTTTTGGAGCACACTAGCTTATAGATATACTTAAAACTAATAATACCCGTACTAACATCTAAAAAGACCTTTACAGATGTCCCTCGTTACTCGAGGTAGATATGTTAAAAACATAACTCGCAATAGGCGAAATCTGTGAAGTAGTCAGCTTTATTTTTTACAATTATTATAGATGTTTTAAGGGTGACGCAGTGGCGCAGTAGGTAGTGCTCTCACCTCACAGCAAGAAGGTCACTGGTTTGAGCCTCGGCTGGGTCAGTTGGCATTTCTGTGTGGAGTTTGCATGTTCTCCCTGCGTTTGCGTGGGTTTCCCCTGGGTACTCCGGTTTCCCCTACAGGTGAATTGGGTAGGCTAAATTGTCCGTAGTGTATGAGTGTGAGTGAGTGTGTATGGATGTTTCCCAGTGATGGGTTGCAGCTGGAAGGGCATCTGCTGCGTAAAACATGTAAAATAAGTTGGCGGTTCATTCTGCTGTGGCGACCCCAGATGTTTTAAGGCTGTAAAACCCCTCACTACACACGTGATACACTATTCAGCTTGTTCACACTTTTCTCTCTTGTTTAAACACACTCAAAGATTAAACCTTCATAAAAAATGAGTCCAGTATTATAGAATGAAACCAAAGATCAAAACTATTTGATCTTCATTTATTTATTCCGTAATGGCAGCGTAACTTCTACCTTCCTTCAGCATGTCCAGAAGTTAAACTTGTTGTGCGATGGTTAGCATCTTCCTCTGCCTTTTGGGTGCTACTGCAGGTGCCTTTGATGGTGCAGAACATTTCGTCGACATTGTGGGGAGAAAACATGCAAACACACAGTACAGCTCTTCAAAGTCACACTGCTAGCAATCAAACAGTTATGTCAATTTGGCAGGATGAACGCATTCTGTACTGTACTGTACACAGAGGAGATGATTGACAATGCTCTACAGCCAATCAGAACGCAGAACACAATTCACTGTAGAAAAAAACGTCAAATTGCACGAAAAAAAAATCAACAAAACTGCGAGGCCGTGAAAAGCGAACCACGTTATAGCAAGGGATCACTGTTTTTGACGTCAATATGATGTTGATTAAACATCCCACATAGCGAACGGACTTGGCCCAAATGTGCCCTCATTATGGTACTGCTGGCGTGTTGCCGGCACTAGCATGTTTAATGTCAGCCGAATGTGGACCATGCGTGGCAATGATGGCACTGCATGCATGACGGCAAACTACATTTGGGCCAGTTGTGGATGGTAGGTGTGTGGCCCAGATCAGTGTAGCAATTGTTCACATTGTTTAGGTAACATTAGGCTGGGTTATGGCTCAGTATTTAGGGTTTCTAGATAAAGTATAAACTTACAGCTGAGAATCTGTACCAATATAAACCTGTTTTGGCCCAGTTCAGGGTGATAAATTGGCTCAGATTCAGGCCGGTTATGGCCCATGTGTGGCCCTTGTCTTTAATCCAGTTATCGTCATTCTTTGCGGTATTTGGGCCGAGGGAAAAGTTATTGTGTGGCCCGGAGCTGGACCAGAAAACATTTGCTATGTGGGATGTTGGCTCAACGTCGGATTTCGGTCTGTTTCTAACACAACCTAAATCAACCAAATATCAACGTCATTTGGCGTCGTTATTGGATGTCAAAATAACGTTGTCCTAAGACACTGGCTAGACATTGAATTTTGGTCACCTGACATCACATCCTAAATCTAACCTATTTTTGATGTCTTATGACGTTGTGTGCCTGCTGGGCAATAACTAAACACACTACAGAATGTTACGTTTACACACACATGCACAAATTAGATGTAAATGCATCAGCTTTTTACAGCGTAATACTCACTACTCATTACTCTTGAGTACTTTTGAAAGGGCTACCTTTTACTTGTACTTTGAGTAATGTTTACAACAGATATTTTTACTCTACTCACACTACATTTTTAGGCAAGTAATGGCAGTTGCTATGAAAACCTTTAGGTTGACTTTAACAGAAGCACCACCACTCCAAATGTGGAAGCAAATGAGGAGACTCTCATTAAAAATTAACAAAACAGTGAGTTAACTGGCATGGATTAATTATTCACTTTAAAAATAACAATCTGAGCTAGCAAAATAAACATTGCACTATTTGATTGCAAGCAGTACAATAGGGAAGTAAAAATACCACTGGTGTGTTATCTGGTTTGTAAAAATACATATGCAGCACAAGGCTTAATAGTCTCAAAGTCAATTCATGGAGGGCCACATCTCTGCACAGTTTAGCTCCAACCATCTCCAACTCACACCTGCTGAATCACTTCTGGTAGTCTTGAACACCTTGATTAGTTGGATCAGCTGTGTTTGATTAGAGTTGGAGAGCTGGTGCCCTTCAGGAATCCAGTTTGAGACCTATGACTTAAAGGGATCCCACATAGCAAAGTAACTCTGGCCCAGCTCTGGCCCACACAACCAACTTTTGCTAGGCCCACGTGTTGCTGTGAATTACTGTACATGACTGGACCAAGTCTGGCTTCCAGACAAGGGCCAAACATGGACTATATCCTATGTTTAGGAGCGTTATGGGCATGCTTTTTCTTGAAGCGATATGATTAGTAGAATTTTTTTTCCTTTAGTCAAAAATAATAAAAATGTATTTTAAATGTGGGTCAAGATGGGCCAAACTTACATGGCCCACATATCCATCATTATCATCTGGGCCAAATACTACATTTGATATTTAGCCCAAGTATTGCGTGCCGCCTTAATGAATAAGGCGGTGCCACCTCTGCCAAACCCGGGCCATGATTGGCCCACATGCTGTATACCAGTGTCGGATGAATGCCTGCTGTGCCAGCTTTATGCTATATCTTGGCCAGAATTCTTTGCTTCCTGCAATAGTTTACCCAAAAAATATTTATTCTGTGATCATTTACTTGTTCCAAGTTTCTTTCCACTGTTGAACACAAAGGAGATATTTTGAAGAATGCTGGAAAACTGTAACCATTTATTTCCATAGTATTTGTTTTTCCGTACATATTTTCAGCTTTCTTCATCATATCTTCTTTTGTGTTCAGCAGAATAAAAGGAAACAGGAATAACTTTACTTGAGGGAGAGTATAGTGAGTCAGTTTTAATTTTTGGGTGAAGTATCCCTGTAATGGGCCAGTAATGGGTAGCGCTGTCACCACACAGCTAGAAGGTCGTTGGTTCGAGTCCCGGCTGGGTCAGTTGACATTTCTGTGACATTTGCATGTTCTCCTGGTGTTGGCGTGGGTTTCCTCCAGATGCTCCGGTTTTTCCACAGTCTAAACACATGTGCTATAGGGGAATTGGGTGAGCCAAATTGTCGGTAGTGTGTATGGGAGTGAATGGGTGTTTCCCAGTGATGGGTTGCAGCTGGAAGGGCATCCGCTGCATTAAACATATGCTGGATAAGTTGGCGGTTCATTCCACTGTGGCGACCCCAGATTAAAAAAGGGATTAAGCCGAAAAGAAAATGAATGAATGATTATCCCTGTAATAACATCTTGCATTTAGCTGGAAACAAAATGAAGGAAACATTTTCATTGTAGATGTGAACAAATAACAGTCTGTTGAGGGTCTCAGACGGATGTGATGTGATGTCTGGAAACCTGAACCCTTGAGACACCAATCTCTGTTATAGGTTCAGCTTTCCTCCCTCCCTCTCTCTCTCTCTCTCTCTCTCTCTGTGAGTGTCTCCATCGCTCTGGTTCTGTCAGGGAACAATGGTTTCCCACATGCGGCGGGCGAGCCTCAAACACACACAGCAGGCTTTATATGAGCTGGATCTGCTCCACTGGCTGATTCTGAGCGGCCCGTAACTCGAGCGTTCCCTCAGGAAACACAGTGTGATTACAGGTGCTTCACAAAGGGGTTTTAAAGCTCCAGATCTCCTCAACATCACAATCCTTACACAGTGTGGAAATGACATCAAAAATACTAATAACTTATAATAACTTATAGTAAATACTACATGTTTTTAAACCGACGCTGCATCCCACATTGGCATACATACACTAAGCACATATGTACTAACTCACGCACTCAACAGCATGGGATATGAATTTAGGTTGTTTTATTTAACCAACCGGAAATTTAAAAAATCGACAAAAAACAAACAGATTTTGTGTAATCTTGCATTCGACCAAGATGTTTTATGATCATATTCTCCAGACAAAGTTCTCCTAACAGTTCCTAAATAGAGTGTTTTCATGTCACATCATCAGTCGGCCATATTGGAGGCACAGAACGTAAACAATGCCACCGAACTGAACGCAACTCACATATTTAGCTGATTATTGCTGCTGAAAATGATCAATTGTCATCATGTTTCGGGCTGTACTAATTGGTCAACCATTTTTTTGTTGTCCTTCCTTCTAATTATTAAGATTATTCTCTTTCAAAAAACATATTGTATTCCCACAAGAGTCTTTATAATCTCTTGTAAAACTCCTGGGTTTCTTTAGGACCTCTACATCCTCTCAGTCGTTTCCTTCACTTTTGTCAATTGGTAAGGTTTTGTATCTCGCCGCTGGCTTGCTTGGTTTGGGACTTGTAGAGCTGCACATCGATGGATGGATTTGCTCTTCAGTGTTTGGACTTTCAGCAGTGACTATTAAACCACAGTGAACAGTACTGAACTCTGAAAACTGGACTAACAGTTTCAGTTTACTAGAACGTCTTTGTTTAGCTGCTTTGACGCAATCTGCATTGTAAAAGCACGATCGAAATGAAGATTAATTGAGTCTCAGAAACATTGGGCCAAATGTACTGTACAAGTGAGCACAAGAGTAAAGCCGTGAGTGATTTACTGACAGTGCACAAACTGAAGAACAGCGACTGACTTCCATAATGACCAACATAATCTACCGAGAGCAGGACAAATTAGGTCATAAACAAGCAGAGCCGATGATAATCAGCTGCAGATAATCTACCAGCAACACAGGCCCAAAAAAAACACTCAAATTCCAGAATATTTACTCCTGCAAACCTCCTTATAGAGTCATGCTGTGTGATTTATTTCAATATTGTTCTTTTCTCTTGTGTATTTTATATCCTAAAGGGAAACTCTTGCCAACACTGTGTCCTTTTTATCTCCATGCATGTCTGTCATTAATTTATTTTAAAAATCCTGATATTTTTAATGCCAAAAGAAGATTTGTATAACCCCACCGGTCCCACACCACCCAACCCGCTCTGAGCTCCGAACCGGCGACCTTCCGCATGGGAGTCAGGTGCTCTACCAAGGAGGCTAAAGACCATGGCCTCTAGCGTCTGTTGCTAGAGCACCTTTAGAGGTCAGAGGAGTGAGGTTTTTACCTGTACAGCACTCACTAGCTGGCCTCTGTTACATTTGCACCAGCGAAACTATTAGTAAATCTTCTCATTTGTGTTCTCTTGCAAACTTATGACAATAAACATCTTTGTGGAATCTTTCAAAATGATTGCATTTATACATTCATGATTGCATTCTCTCGCAAAATACCTGTGTTCTCCAAACAGCGAATGTTGTTTTTCTCTGAGAAATAGACTGGTTTCTCTTAGGGTGCTTTCACACCTGCCTTATTTAGTTCGATTAAATTGTACTAGAGTTTGTTTTCCGTCTTGGTGCGGTTCATTTAGGCAGGTGTGAATGTAGCAATCTTACTCAAGTGTGCACCAAAAGCGTACAGAGACCTCCTTGAAGAGATGGTCTTGGTACGCTTTCAAACGAACCCTGGAGCGGTTTGTTGTGGTGAGACCATAATCCCAGCTGCTGTAGTCTGATGCGCTGTGCATTATGGAATATAGAGGAGAAATATTTGTTGACAGCGCTTTACCAACAATTTTAAACAGGGAAAGACATGATGGATTGTTGATAATATTTCCAGAAGATGTCCATGCCACAGATTAGCTAAATTAATTCACGCCTCCTCCTAAAGTGACTTGTGATGCACCTTCGCCGTTTGCACTGCATTAAAACATTGTTTTCCGGCCACAGCCGTGCTTCATTCTCCAAATGTATCGTTTGTCTAAAGTGATGTATGCAAACTATATAGTTTACTATGATCAGGGATACATTCAACCAGCGCAGTCTTCCCTCCATAGTAAACAGCGACATTTTGTGTCTGCCGGTTTGTTTACTTGCAGGAGTTCCATTGGCGTTTTCCCGCTTGTTAATTCTGACCAATCAACAAGCAGTTTAGGAAATATGTTCAATAACATCTGACCAATGAGAGATGTGGATTTTGTCACATGACTGTATATTGGTTCTTTTCAACTGGTTCGGACCAAAGCAATCAGTGTGGTGTGAAAATGACCCAAAATCGGCAGTGAAATGCTACAGTGTATTATTTGTTGCCCTTGGTCCGGACCAAATGAACCGAACCACAGATGTAAAAGCTCCTTTAGAAAGACTTACAGGTTCAGAATGACATGAGATTGAGCAAATGGCTTTTCATTTTTGGCTAAACTGTTTCTGAACACAGTGTGTTCATGACACATTTACATACACGGAGGCAGAGAATGTAAACAATGCCACTAAACTGAAAGAAAGTAGTATATATATATATATATATATATATATAAATATTATTGCTGCTGTTTTTGGGCTGTACTAATCAATCAGACCAGAAAAGTAAAATTAAATATAGACTACCAAAGGGTAAAACAAATCAAGCAGAAGAGATACAAAAATATCTGAGGAACTGAAGTCGATCCCTGTTGTAAGAGCAACAAATAATAACTTGACTTCTAGTTAATCATTTGGAAAAGTGGCAGAGTCACTTGGACCCAAGATTCTCACAGTTTTTCAGTCCAGTTTGGTGAAGGAAATCATGGTTTGGGGTTACATTCAGTATGGGGGCATGCGTATCAAGACATTTGTGCTGCCCATTACATTACAAACCGCAGTATTCTTCTCATACTTTAGCCTCCACATCAAAGCTCCTGAAAGCAAAGAAGGTCAAGGTACTCCAGGATTGGCCAGCCCAGTCACCAGATATGAACATTATTGAGCATGAAGGAGGGGGCATTGAAGATGAATCCAAAGAGTCTTGATGAACTCTGGGAGTCCTGCAAGAAGGCTTTCTTTGCCATTCCAGATGACTTTATTAATCAGTGATTTGAGTGATGTCAGAGATGTATGGATGCAGTTCTCCAAGCTCATGATGGAGTCAGACACAATATTCATTCTGTTTCCACTGCAGCATGAGCACATATTCTATACTGGACATTATTGAAGGTTCAGTGAGCAGACTTTAGTCTAAGCAGAGTCAGACCTTACTGTCCTAATGAAATCAGTCAAAATCTGGTATGATCATATTTTATTGTGGTCAAATAAGCGTCATCTAGAGGCCTTTGCCTTTCATAGAAGCCACTTCTGATACCAAATGATCAGCTAGAAGTCAAGTTATTATTTGCTGTTCCTAAAACTTGGATAGGTGACTTGTCAGTTAGTGTAGACAAAACAATCATGCAATCTATGCTGTTGTTTACATCACTAGTATGCCCGCTCACACAGGGAACTGATCAAATCTTGACACAAGTGTAAACCCTCTATAATGAAGAGACTTTTACAATGGCACTGAACTGCGATGACATACGAGAAGTGACAAGCAGCTTCTAAAATCAGACTCTTGCAGCTTTGTGCGCTGAAGAGCCGTGCGAGACAGAAACACTGGCTTCTCTCACAGCTGTCATGTTTATTATTCTGTTGATCTCCAGTGTCTGCAGTGACATGAGAGAAAAGCAGCTCTTACAGACACTCCACAGTCCTTAGTGCTCACTGACGAGTGCGCTTTCAACACTGATGTTCAAGACACACACACTATATGACGCATTCATAATGGATTTCAAGCATTTTCCATTCATTTTATGGTTTACAATTGTATAATTTGTCTGGAATTTCATCTAGAACTGACAATTTTGCTCAAGACCCTGTGTGTAGGTTCATTTCTTTCACATTTATGGTGAGGAATAGGTTGTTTGCATTGCCTGCAAAGTGAAAAAGCTGAACATAAATATCAGAGCCTAAGAAAAATGATCATTTTAGATGAAAATTCAGATGGCGCTTAGAGGCTTTTGCATCTGAACTCTCTTTCTAATAAGTACTGAACACGTCATGATTTTTCTCAGAAAGCATATTTCTAAAGGTGCCGCTGACTTGAAATTTCCCCCAGATGTTGGTAACCAAAGAAATCCACAAGGAAAACAAATCTAATTAGTTTACAAATGAAGTTATGTGTAATAAAATGAAATGATGCAGGGAAAAAGTATTGAACACATGAAGAAAGGGAGGTGTATTTCAGCAGTGAATGCCCTGACAGCAGCTGAAAAAATCTCAGTAGTTCTTCAGCAACCCTCTGCTCTTCCTCAGTGTAAATGAACATCAGCTGCTTCAGTCCAACATCTACATTAGCAGGAGGATGAAGATGAAACCAGGGTGGACATTTCAACAAGACAATGATCCAAAACACAACCGAGGAAGCTCTTAAGTGCTTTCAGAGAAAGAAAATCAAGCTGCAGATTGAATCACCTGACTTGAATCCAATAGAAAATACTAAATAAAGCAACTAATATGGGCTGGTTCGGTTTATTTAGGCAGTGAATAGCCTTTGGAGATTATGTATGTTATAATATATCATATTATTATGTGGGCCAGAATTTTTTGAGCCACAATACATTAACAATACATGGCGTTCTCCTCAGTTCAGTGATCTCCAGTCCTGTTTGCTATTTCTGCTCAGACTGTGGATCTCCTGCTGTGATCACGTGTGTTTGATACAGTATATGAGCTCTGCACAATGAGCTACTTCAACACGCCGTGCTTCCTCTCTGCAAATAATCCCCGTATCAGACACAACAATTACAGGATGAAGCACTGGAGCCGCTTCGCTAAATCACTGTTTTCACTTTGTAAAGTCTATATTGTTAGCTGTTACCTTAGGCGATTTGAGCCAAAAGACACTGTAAAAAGCGATTCATTTCATTCATTTTCTTTTCAGCTTAGTCCCTTTATTAATCAGGGGTCGCCACAGTGGAATGAACCGCCAAATTATCCAGCATGTTTTACGCAACGGATGCCCTTCCAACTGCAACCCATCACTGGGAAACATCCATACACACTCATTCACACACATACACTATGGACAATTTTAGCTTACCCAATTCCCCAACACCGCATGTCTTTGGACTTGTGGGGGAAACCGGAGCAACCGACAACGGGCGAACATGCAAACTCCATACAGAAACGGCAACTGACCCGGCCGAGGCTCGATCCGGCGGCCTTCTTGCTGTGAGGCGACAGCGCTACCCACTGCGCAACCGTGTCGCCCCAACAATTAATTTCTTTTACTTAATAAAAAGTGTATTAACCCATTGCTTTTAAAGTAACTAGTTGACTTTACTTAACATATGGAGTAAACCCATTCCTGTACACTCAAAATAATTAGTTTTGTCGTTTGTTGAAACTACTTATTTAGAATGAGCTGAAACAACACAATTATTGAGTTTTTTAGAGGGACAACTTGATTGTTTTATGTTTAACCCACTTAAATTTGTAAAGACTAACAAGTGAACTTAAATTCTTCATGTTGACCCAACACAATTTGATTGTGTGGAACCCAGCATTGTTTTTACGGTGTAAAGTTATTAAGTAAATTAACTATGTGCATAATTATACAAAATAAGTTAAGTCAACTTAACTGTTCCAAGTTACAATGGATGTGCTCACTTTTTAGTGAAAGTAAAGTCAAGCAAAGTAAACTTGTTGCTTTTAAGGCAACGGGTTTACTCACTTTTTTAAAGTAACCAATCGCTATTTAATGTGCAGTAACTAAACAAGTTGCTTGCAAAGTAACAGATTAGCTATTATTCACCTGATTTCTGAGTAACTCAAGGGCGATCGCTGGGCTAAGTCACAGACCGCCTACTTTAGCATATAATGTTTCCTTTTAGAGACTCGCAGTGCTTGCATATGAAGCAGGTTTTGAAGCTTTAAACCCCCTTTTAATGAGCCTGGGTTAATGAGTGCCAGAGCTTTATGAGGAAAGAAATATTAAAAAGTAACCACAAAAACCAGCGTTATTGATTAGTGTGCAAGTGTCAGAGAGGCTGAGCGTGACTGTTGTCTTTCACATAACCCTGATTTCACCTTGAATATGTGCACAGTTACACTGCAAAAAAAGTAGTCTCTTACTTGTATTCTTCAATTCAATTCAATTCACCTTTATTTGTATAGCGCTTATACAATGTAGATTGTGTCAAAGCAGCTTCACATAAAAGGTCACAGTAAATAGGAACAGTGTAGTTAAGTTTGTAGTGTTTAAGTTCAGTTCAGTTTAGCTCAGTTCAGTGTGGTTTAATAATCACTACTGAGAGCCCAAATACTGAAGAGCAAATCCAACGATGCGCAGCTCTACCGATCCCAAACCATGCAAGCCAGTGGCGACAGCGGAGAGAGAAAAAAAACTTCACTAATTGGCGAAAGTGAAGAAAAAAACCTTGAGAGAAACCAGGCTCAGTTGGGCACGACCATTTTAATTTCTCCGCTGGCCAAACGTCTTGTGCAGAGCTGCAGTCTCAGTGGCGGAGGCTGGAAGCTGGCCTCAGCGAAGACTCGTCTGTCTCTGGAGCGTCACAGGAAACAGTCTCATGTTCTCCACTCTTCCATGACCATCACAGTAGCTGCTCAGGATATGGCCTGGTCCAGGATATGGAAACCTTGGGATCATCTCGTCGTTGGTCTTGGATCGAATCAGTGACTCTGCATAGTCTGAGGGCCTCAGGAAGAGTATCTATTTTCTTCTTGTATCTAATCCAAATATCTAAATATTCTCAGATTAAGAAGCATTTTTTAGACAAGTAAAACATTGACTTGTTTTAAATAAAACAAGTTAAATAATTGTACAATGGGATAAGCAAAATAATCTTATTTAATAATCTTATCTCGAAAAATAACAATCCCTGTTAGACATTTCTGTGATATGTCATTTACTGTATTTTACCCAGTATAATACTGCAAATTGTTTTTACAGCAAATAACTGGATTAACCGTTGTATTATGGGTGTTTTCAATGACGTCAAACAACTTATACAGCAATTTACTGTATTTTTAAAAAATTGTGTATAATACTGTGTTTTCCACAACAGCATCGATGCCATCTTGCAGCAATTCGACTATTGTGCACCACAGGATTTGCCAAATTTTATCTGAGGTCCTTGGAGCAATTCTGGAGGACAACTTGACGAACATGCAGAATGGATTTAATAAGCTTTACTTTGGTAAGCTGGGGTAGTGTTTCATTTTACAGATCATTTTGTGGACGAGTATAGAACGAAGTAACGTATAATGTTGGTTAATATTATTTTCTCTGGTTTGAAGTTAGATCAACCATTTGAGAAATGTAACATCTATTTAGTTGTTAAATTTACTTAGTTAATTGCATTAACACAGCTTTAACTTTAAATAAGACTGTTGGTAACTATTAGCCATGGCTCTCGTCACAATTTTAAGCAATTTGGCTTACTTGGTTAATGTTAGTAGCGTGACAGAACCAGAAATTTTTGCTTTTTTAAAATATTTTAAGATAGATTTTGTCTAGAAATGTCTAAAAGTGCATTTTTTTTATATTACACAGTATTATATTTTATATTACACAGTATTATATTTTATATTACACAGTATGTTACTGTATTTTATAGTTGCATTGTGAAAATGACTGTATTTTACAGTAAATACTGTAAATAAATAAAGCATCATTAAAGCTATATTGTAAACACTATTGTAAATAGTGTAAGCAGTACTGTATGCAATACTGTAAATACTGCAACACTATACTGTAATACAGTAAAGAAATACTGTAAATACATATAGAGCTAGATAAATGGAGCTGTAAATGTAAATACAGTATTCTTGTTGTAATTGATTTACAGTAAGTTATTGCAGATTTTATAGAAAATTGTTATGCTTACCCTATTGGCAGATTGTTTAGCTTGTTTTAATGGAAAACTCACTTAATTTTGGCATATTATTCCTGAAAAATAACCTTGATTTAATTTTTTTTTAGACATTTGGGCTTGAAACGAGACAAAAACTCGTTTCTTTTTTGGTGCTTTTGTTTGCAGTGTAACACATGCTGCTATTCACAGGCTTCTCTGAGCAGCTGCTCTTGGTCTTTCAGGAGTATTTACAAAATAAACAGATGCAGACTCAAATGGAAATGTGCAGAAACATGTTCACAGACATATATAAGTGGTGTGCTATATGCAATATATGCTCTAAACTTAATCCACTGTTGACAGAGATAAGACTGCAATACGTTTACACAACACTGACGAAATGTATGCAAAACAGATTGAATTCACAGCATTTCTGAGATATGATTCTGGTTTTGTGCAAACACAGTTGTGTGTGTGTGTGTGTGTGTGTGTGTAGATAGTGAGCGTTCAGATTTATTACTGGGTGCCAAAGGACAGTCATTCATCATTGACTTTGAAGGAGATAAGTGAACAAAAGTCATAAAATTATCTACATAAATGTTTCATAACCCCAGAGAAACTAAAGGTTGTAGACAAAGCAGTACATAGGGATTTTTTTAAGCATTTAATTTGCTAAATGGAAACAGTGATTTTTATAACATTATAATAATATAAAAAATATTATAGTAATTTATGGTAGTATTTTTTTTATCGTACTACACGGCAAAGTACATGAATGAATCTTTTGTTGTGATTTTATAGATGCTAAGGCAATACCAGAACTATAGTGATATGAACGATTTACAAAATACGCTTTTTAAAGTTTTCTACAGCTACACTGTAAAATATTCCCAGAATTGCACAACATGTTACTGTAATTTTCATAGTAAATTACATTAGTATCACTTTATCACAGGATTTAACTGTGAAATTCACAGTAATGTTTTGAATTGAGAATGTTATGGTGAAATTAAGGTAAGCTGAGCCTTCATGTTCTCATTATGGCTATCATTATCAACCAATAAAATTATATTGTCATAGATTATGGCAAATAAAAAGTAATTTAACCACATATTAGTGGGCAATTAAAATACATTCATCACAGGATCAATTGCATGGCAATTTGTTCATTTTCAACCATTCACATTTTAGATGCTAATCTGGTCCACTACATGCTGAAGATATTGACTGAAAATGTTATAATTATTGGCCAATTGTTCATTAATTAACTTTTTTTTTTTTTGTTACGGTTGACGTCAGAATTATTAGCCCCCTTTGAATTGAACAGATTCAGGAAATTTTGACAGTATGTCTGATAATATTTTTTCTTCTGGAGAAAGTCTTATTTGTTTTATTTTGGCTAGAATAAAAGCAGTTTTTAATTTTTAATGAACCATTTTTAGGTCAAAATTATTAGCCCCCTTTGAGCTATTTTTTTTTCTCGAGAGTCTACAGAATAAACCATCGTTACACAGTAACTTGCCTAATTACCCTAACCTGCCTAGTTAACCTAATTAACCTAGTTAAGCCTTTAAATGTCACTTTAAGCTGTATAGAAGTGTCTTGAAGAATATCTAGTCTAATATTATTTACTGTCATCATGACAAAGATAAAATAAATCAGTTATTAGAGATGAGTTATTAACACTATTATGATTAGAAATGTGTTGATGTAATCTCTCCGTTTAACAGAAATTGGGGAAAAAAATAAACAGGGGGGCAAATAATTCTGACTTCAACTGTATGTATATAAATATGTGTATATATATATATATATATATATATATATATATATATATATATATATATATATATATATATATATATATATATATATATATATATATATATATATACACAATTGGAACAACCTGAGGGGCAGTAAATCATGACAGAATTTTCATTGTTGGGTGAAATTATACAACAGCAACTGTTAAATTACAGTATTCTTGGATATAAACGTAACTATATTGTTAAATTAGGTATAACTGCAACCTACTGCTAAATCTCAGTAATCTCATTGCCATTAATTGCAACTTCACAGTAAAATAGAGATAATTCTTCAGTATCACAGTAATGGGCTTAACTCTTTACTGTGAAAAGCAAAATCACAATGACTTACTATGAACTACCTCACATTAATTTACTGCGAGTTTACACACAGTACCTTACTGTGAAATAAATGCATTAGCCAGTCACTGTGAATCTAAAGTCAAATATTTTACAGTGTATCTAAATTTTACTATAATACACCACAGTTTACACTGCAAAACTGCTTTCCTTGGAGTTTTTGTCTTGTTTCTAGTCAATTATCTAAAAATTCTTAAGTCAAGAAGCATTTTCTAGACAAGCATAAAATATAGTTTTGTATTAAGATATAATGTCAAAATTAAGTGTTTTCCTTGCAGTGTATTGTAGTAAAAACTGAAGTGTTCGTTTTTCAGTTCACTATAATTAATGTGAGAGTATGCTGTAGCCTTCTTTAACACAGAGATACTATAATATATACAGTATCATTCAAAAACAGAGATTGTACTATAAATTACTACAGTAAAAACATTAAGCTTATCATTTAGTTGTCAATGACGTGACCTACCTGTGCAGATGAAGGTTGAATAAATGTTAAAGGCTCCATAACAGCAGCCAAACTCCTCCCTGATCTCTGTGAAAACTCCTCCCTGAAACAGGTGAGTTGGCAGGGTATAAATTTAGTGAACCTGGCTTGGACACACAGGAGCTTTTTGTCTCCGGAAGGGCTCTCAAGCGGACTACGACATCTGAAAATCTGAGTTGGAATAATCCAGGAAAATGGGGCTTGGAGTGAGTGGACCGCGGCGGCTTTTTTATAATAATACTTTGCATATTTTGACTTTCTACTATTGTTTCTCTAACTTTAAAAAAAAATCTAATCTCTCAATCTGCTTTGCTGAAGTCAGGTAATGTTTATGTATATCTTACATATAGTATTTTTTATATAGACAGGGAATGATAAATACAAACTGGCGGCAACTTCAGAGGATGAAGCCAAAACGCCAAAAAAAGGGAAAAAGAAGCAAAAGGACATGGATGAACTAAAGAAAGAAGTGGATCTGGTGCGAAATTCATGCATTTAACATAATTTCAACTATTTTTATCAATTCTGTAGGCAAATGAGAGTCAATGGTGTTTTACTTTATGCAGGACGACCACAAGTTGACGCTAGACGAGCTTCACCGCAAATACGGGACTGACCTGACCAGGGTGAGTTTAATATCAATTCTGGGGATCATTATATATCTAAAATGATTTATATGCATCTTTGGGAATCATTATGTCTCTAAAATGAATTATGTGCATCTTTAAATGTCAAAAATTATTACATTATTATTACTTTTTTTTTTTAAGAAGAAAACAGCTGGTACCATGACTCAAAATCACTGAAAGGTTGTAATAATAAACTCAATATATCTTTCCAGTCAAATAACAGTAGTTGTGGTCTAGATTTGTTCAAGGCAAAACAGTAGACTAGACTGAATGCAAGTTTTCGAGTCTGAACCCTAAGCGCATAATACTTTGGACTGAATTACTGTGAAGATTAGCTCCGCCTACCTGGTCCAAACCAAACCCTCAGCCCTACTGTGACCTTAAGTACGCATCTCAAGGATATCCTGGCCCCTTTTTATCATAACTTTTTGTATGTGAGCACTTTTACCATCGACGTGACCATCGACTTTCACCATGCTTTTGAGTTTTCCTTGGATTTTCAGTTTCCTCACAACAATCTCCATACAGTCTCATAATCATATTTAGAGAATAAGAAGAATTTTGAGAATAATTAGCCAATTATACCCAGAATTATTTTAAATATTTCCAAAATTGTTTTAAAGAGCAAGGAAATTTTCATTATTTCTTATAATTTTCTTTCGTCTGGAGAACATCTTATTTGTTTTATTTCGACTAGAATAAAAGCAGTTTTTAATTGTTTTAAACCTATTTTAAGGTCAATATTAGCCGTCTTAAGCGATGTTAATTTTGGATTGTCTATAGCAGTGTTTCCCAACCCTGTTCCTGGAGGCACACCAACAGTTCATGTTTTGGTCTCCCTCATCTGACCCCTTAACTTCAGGTTTTGGAGTCTCTTCTAATGTTCTGATGAGTTGTTTCAGGTATGTTTGATTAGGGAGAGAAAGAAAATGTTAGTGTGCCTTCAGGAACAGGGTTGGGAAACTCTGGTCTACAGAACAAACCACTGTTATAACATCTCATCGGCAGCTGGTACAAAATGCGACTGCTAGACTCTCTGGCACCCGCTAGTATGAGTCGGTAACTCCTATTTTAGCTGCACTTCACTGGTTACCCATAAAATACAGAATTATTTTTTTACATTTTATTATTTGTTCACAAAGCCATCAATAATCTTGCTCCTCAGTGCCATAATGATTTGCTCTGCCCAGCCTGATCTCACGAAAAAACGTGAGTATTTTACATTCTAACAGTTTAGTGGCTAATTCAGTTCAGTCGTATGAAAATTTTAAAAAGGAGGCGTGGCACCCAACCCCGCCCCTAAACCCAACCATCATTGGGTGATGAGCAAATCGGACTAAATTGGACTAACTAAAGCTACGGTCACACCGGGCTTTGTGTGTGTGAAATTCTGTCGTGCGGCGCTGAGAAAAGGGGCGGGATTAAACAAGATGATTAGACATTAAAAAAAAACGAGCGATTTGCTCCATGTTTTAAATTTCTGTCCAGAGAGGTCCTGTTTTGATCCTCGATTGGTCTCACGCAGTCAAGTGATGCGATTTCGCAGGTCAGACTTCACCAAGCTTGAACTTTGCACTGCAGCAACATGCCAAACTTGACGCATGACCTTGCGTTTCCGGTCTGACGCATTCGCGTGTGTATGAATGGAAGTCTATGGGAAGAAAAGCCCAGTGTGACCACAGCTTTAATCGTACTAAATTGGACTAACCCCGCCCCTAAACCCAACCATCATTGAGTAATGAGCAAATCGTACTAAGTTGTACGAATTAGATTGTACGAATTCATACGAATTAGCCTCTAAATCTAAAAATTATGAATTGCCGTGATATTGCATTGGTATACCCCCTCTCGATCATTTTATGATCTCAATTTACTCACCGTGCCCAGAACATGTCTTAAAAAAATGAGGTGATCGAGCGTTTGCTGTTGCTGGTCCTGAAAGTACTTAACTAATTCACATTAGACTTTGCCCCTCCATTTCTGTGTTTTAAAGAGCCCATATTATGGGTTTTTGAAAATGCCCTTCCATGTAGTGTGTAACACAGCTCTAAGTGAAGTGAAATATCCAGCTAAGGCTTAAATCTGTAAGTGTACAGTGTTTAAAACTGTTGATTCATCTATAAAGGAGTCGACTCATAGAGCTTCAAACGAGTCGTCTTGATAACGAGTCATTAGGTGTTTCGTGATGACGCGGCTACAAAACACAAGTAGTTGCGCGCGCAAACCCGGGAGATTTAAAACCTGCGGCCCCGCCCACTAACAGAAAAAAAGCAACAGACACACACACACACACACTGAGACACACACAGACACCGGTCGAATGAAGTCACGCTGTGCAGATGGATATTATTGACAGTCTAATCAAAGATGAAACCTCAGCAATATAGCCTAGCCTTGAGCAGATCGAGTGCTTCTGGAAACTACATGCTTACAAAGAAGACTTCATCGGTTTGTTAAAGGAAGGATCAGTAAAGACTGTCAGAACATGGATTAGTGCATCATGAATCAGTTTCTTCCCCCATTTCACAAGTGTAATTACGTGCGTGGGGGCGGGGGGTTATTATTCGCGGATATAACTGAGGACGCGGGTGGTAAGGGAGGTGTCGCCGACGCCGCTATGGACGCGCCGGCCCTGTGTGTGTGTGTGTGTGTGTGTGTGTGTGTGTGTGTGTGTGTGTGAAAAGAGCAGGTAGCCTGTGATGGGCAAGGAGATCTCCTCGCCAGTTCTTGGACTTTTTGCTTGATAAAATAGTTAGTCATCAGTATTTTCTAGTTCATCGTCTGTATTTACATTCACCCACTGGCAGCCAAAATCCACTATGAAGCGTGTGTGCACTGTGACTACTTTTATATTGTTGATTATCTGCTGGGCATTTCACTCTGTCTCACGCTGAATCTGTCAGTTTCGACCAATTGCAGCAGGCTGTCATCGGTCCAATCAGCGCAGATTAGCTTCGCGCTGAGGAGGGGTTTGGGAACAAATGAATCACTGAACGATTCATATGGGAGTCGCTGGGATAATTAGGTAAAAATAAATGCAGACTATAAGACCATCAAAGTGTTGTTTGACCTTGCATGCATATTAGACTGTTGTTGGAGACCCTTACAACCTAAATATGACCCTATTCCATGTATAATATGGGCTCCTTAATCTGTTTTAAAGACCTATCTATTCTTTTTCTTGCTTTTAATACTCATTGATCACTGTTTTATTGCTAGTATTTGTTAAATGCTTCTTTTTATATTCTGCTTTCTTCTCTGTCTTTAGTACTCCTATGTACAGCACTTTGGTCAACTTTCATTGTTTTTAAATGTGCTTTATAAATAAATGTATTGTATTGTATACAATGACTTGCCTAATTACCCTAACTTTACCCTAATTAACCTAGTTAAGCCTTTAAATGTCACTTTAAGCTGAATACTAGTGTCTTGAAGAATATCTAGTCAAATATTATTTACTGTCATCATGACAAAGAGAATAGAAATCATTTATTAGAAATGAGTTATTAAACCTATTATGTTTAAAATGTGTTGAAAAAATTTAGGGGAAAGTATCCAGTGGGGCTAATAATTCAGGAAGGCTAATAATTCTGACTTCAACAGTATATATAAACTTGATTTTTATCTATTTTTGTTCCCAGGGCTTGTCTTCCTCTCGTGCGAAGGAGGTCTTGGCTCGTGATGGACCCAATGCATTGACCCCTCCACCAACCACTCCAGAATGGGTCAAGTTCTGCAAGCAGCTCTTTGGAGGATTCTCAACCCTCCTGTGGATTGGTGCCATCCTTTGTTTTCTTGCCTACGGCATCCAGGCGGCCTCTGAAGACGATCCCACAAATGACAATGTAAGTTGGAGCAGAAACAGCCTTGTCTTATACTGCATTGAAGTCTTCCTGGGATGTTCTTACTTGCGTGATGACGACATCAGGTGAATTCATGTCACTATAGTCGGCACAAGATGGCGTTGTACCTACTTAAGATGAATTACAAGAAAATACAGCAGGGTTTGTTAAAATGAAAAGCTGATCATTTGCATAATTTGGGTTTTGAATAGATTTAAAATCATTTATGAAGCCACTTTAAGCTTCCACATGAAAAAAATGCTATAGTAGTTTATACTACACACTATTTTTTTACATACTATAGTGAAGTACTTGACTTATTTTGTTGTGTTCATCTATAGTTGCTGTGGTTATACTATATAATAATTAGTAATATAAACTATTTATCCAACACTGTAGTTTCTATAGCGATAGGGTATATTACTACAATACATCATAGTTTACTGTAGTAAAAGTAAAGTATACTACAGTATTTAATGCAGTTTATCATTTCACTATAGTTAATACATTAGCATTCATTAACAGAGTTGTATATGTTGTAATTTATACAATATAAAATACACTGTTCTATAGTCTGGGTCAAACACTACATTATTTACTTACTTGTTTACTCCCAGCGACGTTTATATCGAAGTTGATATTTAGCCGCATCATGTTGGTGTTTCGTAACATGTAATTCGTGTGTGTCGTTAGCCCAACAATCAACCCTCAACCTGGAGGACCAGGACACACACTACGGAAAATTTAGCTTAGCCAATTTACCCATAGCGCATGTGTGAGCACCCAGAGGAAACCCACTCCAACACGGGGAGAACATGCAAACTCCACACAGAAACGCAAACTGATCTAGCCGGGACTTGAACCAGCGACCTTCTTGCTGTTATGCAACTGTGCCAACCACTGAGCCACCATGTCACCCAAAACACTACATTATTTACTGTCAATTATTATAGTATTTTGTGGCGACGCAGTGGAGCAGTAGGTAGTGCTGTCGCCTCACAGCAAGAAGGTCGCTGGTTCGAGCCTTGGCTGGCGTTTCTGTGCGGAGTTTGCATGTTTTCCCTGCATTCGCGTGGGTTTCCTCCGGGTGCTCCGGTTTCCCCTATAGTCCAAAGACATACAGATGAATTGGGTTGGCTAAATTGTCTGTAGTGAATGAGTATGTATGGATGTTTCCCAGAGATGGGTTGCAGCTGGAAGGGCATCCTCTGCGTAAAACATGTGCTGTTTAAGTTGGCAGTTCATTCCACTGTGGCGACCCCATATTATTAAAGGGACTAAGCTGAAAAAATCAATGAATATTATAGTATTTTTGTCATGTGGGCTGTATTATATAAAAACATAATAACTGTTATATTACAATCCTTTGTTGTCAATTATGTATGTTTCAGACATGACATAAATGCACAATTATTAATGTAATAAAAATGTAACTCTTAATAGCCAAACTATAAACTTGTTTGTCTTTTTCAGCTTTACCTGGGGATTGTGCTTGCTGGTGTTGTCATAATCACTGGATGCTTTTCATACTACCAAGAAGCCAAAAGCTCAAAGATCATGGAATCTTTTAAGAACCTTGTTCCTCAGGTACTAAAATCAAAAAGCGTTATACAGATCAGCTTTGTAGCTCTCACACACAGAAAATAAGACATTCTCAAATAACCTGGTTTTGTAGCAAGCCCTGGTTGTGCGTGATGGAGAGAAAAAGAGCATCAATGCTGAGGAGGTGGTTGCTGGTGACCTTGTGGAGGTCAAAGGTGGAGACCGAATCCCAGCTGACCTTCGCATCATCTCTGCACATGGATGCAAGGTAAGAACTAAAGCTCATTAGCAGGGTCAGACAAACTCTGCAGAATTCTTATGCTATTTCTGCACATATTTAAAAAAACATGTGTGGAATTATTGTGGAATGAATACATAATCTAAAAGACATAGGAAATAATTGTTTTGTAAACAAATAATCTAAACATGTATGCATTACTCAATAATATGAAATAAATAAATATATAGACACCCAATACATATATATATATATATATATATATATATATATATATATATATATATATATATATATATATATATATATATATATATATACACACACACACACACACCTTCCGAACCACCACTGATTTTGATAATATTTATACTTTTATTTATTTATGTTTTTGAGTGAGAGAGACTTAAACCTTAAATTTGACAGGATAGTAGAGTATAGACAGGAAAGTATGGGGAGCAAAGAGAGGGGAACAGGACAGGCAAAGGACCTCAAGATGAGATTCAAACTCAGGTCGCCACAAGTACCATACCCAGCAGGCCAGGATGTCAGACTGATGTTGTACCCCAGCATCGGGGGACATTGCCATTTGTCTGGACATGAAAATCGGGTTGACGTCAGAACCCAGCGTCAGGCCGACATCAATGTCCAACATAAAATCAACCAAATATCCATGTATAATGATGTTAGAGCTTGACGTTGTGTGGATGTTACCACTATGATATCTGTCAGACATTGGATTTTGGTTGCCATACCTGAGGAATAAATGTAGGTATTTGACGTCTATATGATGTTGGTTTGATGTTGGATTTTGGTCAGTTTCCAACACAACCTAAAATTAACCAAATATCAACGACATTTGATGCCCATTGGATGTTAAAACATCGTCTGGCTAGACATTGAATTTTGGTCATCCGATGTCATGACCTAAATCTAACCTAATATTAACCTCTTATGATGTTGTGTGCCTGCTGGGTAGCATCATTTGCTGGCAAACTAACTACAATGCTACTGATACTGACACCACAAACATCATTATCATTCATTAGCTTATTTGGGTGTGTAACTTAGGTTTTAGCAAATTCTGCAGATTATACGTCCTCCAGGAGCAGATCTGAACACCACTGACTTAAACCAACACCAAACCAGAAACATAGACAAACCTGTACCAACATGAATATGCAAGGTAACCTTCCTTACATTTCAGGTGGACAACTCCTCCCTCACTGGAGAATCTGAGCCCCAGACTCGTACTCCTGACTTCTCCAATGATAACCCACTGGAGACCAGGAACATTGCTTTCTTCTCTACCAACTGTGTTGAAGGTACAAAGAAACTTCACTTGTGATAAATAACAGAATCAATGACTTAATTACATAGTTAAAATATTCAATAGGCACTGCCAGAGGGATTGTCATCAACACCGGTGACCGCACTGTCATGGGTCGCATTGCCACTCTCGCCTCCAGCCTGGAAGGTGGACAAACACCAATTGCTAAAGAGATCGAGCACTTCATCCACATCATCACCGGTGTAGCTGTCTTCCTGGGTGTGTCCTTCTTTATTCTTTCCCTGATTCTTGGATATGGATGGTTGGAAGCCGTCATCTTCTTGATTGGAATTATTGTCGCCAATGTACCTGAAGGTCTCCTTGCCACTGTAACTGTAAGTAAGAGTGTAAAGTACACTTGTTGATTATTTGATCCAAAATAATTACCTAACATGGAGCTTTATGTAGGTGTGTCTGACTCTCACTGCCAAACGAATGGCAAAGAAGAACTGCCTGGTGAAGAATCTTGAAGCTGTGGAGACTCTTGGATCAACCTCCACCATTTGCTCTGACAAGACTGGAACTTTGACCCAGAACCGTATGACTGTCGCTCACATGTGGTTCGACAGCCAGATTCATGAAGCCGACACCACAGAGAACCAGAGTGGAACCTCCTTTGACAGGAGCTCTCCAACGTGGTCTGCTCTTGCACGTGTTGCTGGCCTTTGCAATCGTGCCGTCTTCCTAGCTGATCAGCGCAATGTGCCAATCCTTAAGGTGGGTTGATTTATGTTTAATGGTGTAGTAGTAAATATATGTCCATCAAGATGCTCTTTATAAAAGACAGAATCAATGCATTGTAGAGAGACACAGCTGGTGATGCCTCAGAGTCTGCCCTCCTGAAGTGTATTGAGCTGTGCTGTGGTTCAGTCACTGAAATGAGAGAGAAGTACACAAAGATTGCTGAAATCCCCTTCAACTCCACCAACAAGTATCAGGTATTGTGTATATGTTGTGTTGGTTTTCTAAGGAGATTTGCCTATTTGACTAGTCTTCCTAACAGTGCTTATTCTGCCTTGCTCTAGCTTTCAATCCACAAAAATCCCAATTCCTCAGAGCCAAAACACTTGCTGGTGATGAAGGGAGCGCCTGAGAGAATCTTGGATCGATGCTCCACCATTTTAATTCAGGGAAAACAGCAGCCTTTAGATGAAGAAATGAAAGATGCTTTTCAGAATGCTTATGTCGAACTTGGAGGTCTTGGAGAAAGAGTCCTGGGTAAATCCCCCTAATGAAGTTTTTCTTTAGAAGTTTTTGTTTGTTAATAACTGAGACTATTCACACAAGTAAATGTGTCCTTTCTCACAGGTTTCTGCCACTTTGGCCTTCCTGATGACCAGTTTCCTGAGGGTTTTGCATTCGATACTGAAGAAGTGAACTTCCCCACTGAGAACCTATGCTTTGTTGGTCTCATGTCCATGATTGATCCTCCTCGTGCCGCTGTACCAGATGCTGTGGGCAAGTGCAGGAGTGCTGGAATCAAGGTGTTGTTTCACCTTGATTCAAGACTGATGCCTTGATTATATTATACCTGTATTAAATTAAATTAATTAGATGATCAAGCATCTATGTCTTCTATCACAGGTTACTTGTGACCATCGATTTACAGCCAAGACTATTGTAAAGGATCTTGAATCAAGATTCAAGTAGTTCTTGATTCAAGATCCACTGATTGAATATGTTGCACCTTTGTTGCAGCATATTCAGTGTCGTTCATACTAGATGCATTCCTTTAAGTTAGTCAAATAATAACACTGAATCTTATTTACAGGTCATCATGGTTACCGGTGACCATCCAATTACAGCTAAAGCTATTGCAAAAGGTGTTGGCATCATCTCAGAAGGCAATGAGACTGTTGAAGACATTGCCGCTCGCTTGAACATCCCGGTTGGAGAGGTTAATCCAAGGTACACTTGGCATTAAAACAAAACTTATGGAGAAGTTTGAATCTAAATGTCTGCTAATACATAGTGTGCCTTTAGAGATGCTAAGGCATGTGTGGTCCATGGAGGAGAACTGAAAAGTATGAGTGAAGAAGAGCTAGATGATATTCTGAAACACCATACAGAAATTGTGTTCGCCAGAACTTCTCCACAACAAAAGCTGATCATTGTGGAAGGTTGTCAGCGACAGGTACCATCAGATCTAATCAATTCCAGCTGATAGTACTTATTCTGCATGAACCCATTGTAATTTTTTTTACTCTTATCAGGGTGCCATTGTAGCTGTAACCGGTGATGGTGTCAATGATTCTCCAGCTCTGAAGAAGGCTGACATTGGTGTGGCTATGGGTATTGCTGGATCTGACGTATCCAAACAGGCTGCTGACATGATCCTTCTGGATGACAACTTTGCCTCAATTGTCACTGGAGTAGAAGAAGGTACGACGACCTAAATTAATCAAGAATTATCAATGTTACTTTGAAGGTTACTTATTCCTTGAATATGTTTTCCACTATAGGACGCCTGATCTTTGATAACTTGAAGAAGTCCATTGCCTACACCCTGACAAGTAACATCCCTGAGATTTCACCTTTCCTTTTGTTCATCATTGCTAATATTCCTCTACCTCTGGGCACCGTCACCATTCTCTGCATTGATCTGGGCACTGACATGGTAGGTGAAACGACTCATTATTTCTATGCTAGTTGCATAGTTTCTTTGTGAATTAACCTCAATAACTAGACTTTAGGCACCTATACCAATATCTATACATGGGCAAGTCAAGAACTCCCACTTGAAGCTATAATGTTTAGTGTCCTCATTAGCTTACCCTACCTGGCTTACCTTCAATGCCAGAAATGCTGGTTTGAATCCTGCCTGGTGTAGTGTGAGCAGATCTGGAGGGGTTAAGTGTGTGTGCAACATTTTACTGCATAACCTTTTCACCAGGTTGTTTTTAATCATCTTTAAAGGTGCTCTAAGCTATTTTGCATACTGTGTAAGCCCAATAACCAAAACACATTAGCAGCCAATTAGCAGTAATGATACGGTTTGTCTATTAACGATAGAGGAGATGTTAAAAATATCTTGTTGGGTTATGGGTGTGTTTGTTTTGATGCTTTTAAATACCAACATTGTTTGGCAAAATTTGCTTACAGCACATATAATGTGTTGTATGCAATAATTATCTTTATAGATGTCCAGTAAATATAATTCCAGCAAGGGAGTGTGAACTTATAATGGCAACCTTTGGATGTCTAAAGGGAAACCTTGTAAAAGGAAATCCAAAGCAATCCTTTTATCTTCACTAGATGATCTTTGATCCATGCACATGAATTTCTGATGGCTCCCTCGAGTGGTATAAAAGATTAAAGAAATGGTTCACATAATTTCCTTTGAACCAGCTTGCTTAAAATTGATGTGTTTCCTCCTGTAATCCTCAATTGCAAATGTTAATTATTGTTTAATGTTTCCTCAGGTTCCTGCGATCTCATTGGCCTATGAAAGTGCTGAAAGTGACATCATGAAGAGACAACCCAGAAATGCTAAAACAGATAAACTGGTGAACGAGAGGCTGATCAGTATGGCCTATGGTCAGATAGGTAAGAGCATGGTTCTTCTAAACAGATGTTTATAGCTGTTCGTTCTGTGTTTGTTCTGTGATCTGGTTCTGAAAAAGTACTCTACGGTTCTATCTGCTTGTTAACCGTGACATCATGTGAAGCATCTTCCAGGTCCAAGTGCTATATCAAACTGTAAAGGGAGTCTCTACAAATGATAATAATAAATGTTTACAGAGCGATATAATACTTGCAAAAATCAAAAGGCATTCAGAATATGTGTGCTACCCAAATAATAAATCTTTGAGAACGGGTTTCTCGAGCCAGGTGGCGCATTAGACCAGGGGCTTATCTCCTATTTCCAAAATGCAACTGTTTATTCAGTTAAACATGAATGATGAACTGTAGGCCTACATAATATCCAAACATTGATTTCATACAGAAAATGCTGCTTCTCAATGCCAAGTTCACAGAGCCCTGACGGTGTGTCAAACATTGAGTATGTTTACATGGGCAACAATACTTTAATACGATTTTAATATGATTAAAACAATACTGTGATTAGAGTCTACCATGTAACCATAGATTTTTGATGACCTTAATGCGATTAAAGTCATAACTGAACTAAACAGAAATGGAATTAAGCCATGTGGAGTATGCAGATATTAGTGGCATTACTGAAGTAAACACTGCAATCAAACTATTACCGTCATGTAGGACTTTTCACCATATTTTCCGACAAGATCCAAGACACAGGCGGCTGTCAGTAAAGGAGCACACACAAAACACGCACACACACACCGCGAACTGCTGCTAAAGTCAGGTATCCTGCTAATTTGATTCAGAAGGGCACTTGTTTGTCAGACAGCTCACCGGTCAGGTATACAACCGCGCTAAACTATCAAGGTGAAAGTCATCATAGCTTGCGCAGAATAGACCCAGCTCTCAACCCAACTGTGAGAATAGATTAACGGCGATATCTTTTTTATCGCGCGATAAGAGTCTTGCGTTAACACAGCACATTAACGCCGATAACCAGAGACTGTTTTGTACACTATGACTTTATGTAAAATTCCCATGGCACTTCTTGTAAAGAGTAGGGGTGTAGGGAGTAGGGTCCTGGCCAAATTTCCTTGATCAGACCTTACCATCATGGCCAATCATTCCCATCCACCGAATTGGCTCTATCACTGTCTCTCCACTCTCCCTATAGCTGGTGTATGGTGAGCGCATTGGTGCCGTTGTCCTGTGGCTGCCGTCGCATCACCCTAGTGGATGCTGCACACTGGTGGTGGTGTTGTGAGACGCCCCCTCATGATTGTGAAGCACTTTGGGTGTATGGCCATACATGATAAATGCACTATATAAATTTACATTACAACATTCACTTTAATGTGTGATATGACCAAAAAGGGGTCATAAACAAATATTTTCTCAATTCAAATGAGTAACGGCTTGGACCCGGAAACAATATTCCACATGTCACGACCTAACTAGCAGATAACAATAGGGTGTTTCACATAGGGGTCCATTTTTAACACAGGTAAACAGAATCCTGGCTTATACACTGTTATTCTGTTACTACACTATGCACATCAGCTGTGCAATTAGCTGTTGGCTGCTAAGCATCTATTCATTCCAGTTCACATGTCTTGTACTGAATTGCACGATTAACAATAGAATAGCGGTGTACATTTTCAGCCTGGAAGCTGGAAAAACATTATACTATATATTATATATATATATATATATATATATATATATATATATATATATATATATATATATATATATATATATATATATATATATTATACTATATAAAATATATAATGTTTCAGGTAAAATTCCAGGTAAAAAGCTATGTTAACCCCATTTCTCGATCACAAGAGTGAAAGTATTTTTAAACAGTGACAATCCAAGGTTAAGAGCAGTATAGCCTGATTCTCACTAACTATTTACCAAAGCCTTTTACCTTTACACCACAACAGTGCATTAAAACTGACTTTACTTTGGGTTTTTCAAATATTTATCATACACCTACCAAAACAGTCCCTGTTAACACAGATCTGTGAAAGCAGAACGCAACAACCCCACCAGGCCAGCAGATGGCCTTGTAAAAAAAACACTACACACCTGCACACATACATCCCTGTAGTCCGCCAGTGTTGTTTAGTAAATGAATATGCTAATGATTATCACAAAATTGGGGCGACACGGTGGCCCAGTGGTTAACACTGTCACCTCACACCAAAAAGGTCACTAGTTCAAGTCCCAGCTGTGGGTCAGTTGTCATTTTTCTGTGAAGTTTGTATGTTCTCCCCATGTTGGTGTGGGTTTCCTCCCGGTGCTCTGGGTTCCCTCACAGTCCAAACACATGCGCTATAGGGGAATTGAATAAACTAATTTGGCCGTAGTCTATGTGTGTGAATGTGAGAGTGTATAGATTTTTCCCAGTACTGGGTTGCAGCTGGAAGGGCATCCGCTGTGTAAAACATATGCTAGATAAGTTGGCGGTTCATTCCATTGTGGTGATCCCTGATAAATAAAGAGACTAAGCCGAAAGAAAATGAAAGAATGAATGAGAGTATGAACGGCGCCACCTACTGTTTCTTTAAAAATCCCATTATTAAAATGGAATGCTCTGGAATTAATATGTAAATTAAAAAAATTATATATAAATACATACAAATAAAATGTGCACTTAATCACAATCTTAAATCCACAGACAGACGCTTTCAATTTAATGTCATCATACTTATTTTTAGGTATGATGCAAGCAGTCGCAGGGTTCTTTTCCTACTTTGTAATTCTCGCCGAAAACGGATTCCTGCCCTCCGATTTAGTTGGAATCCGAGTCAACTGGGATGATAAATATGTCAATGATCTGGAAGACAGCTATGGCCAGCAATGGGTAAGGTGACTCTATAATCCAAAATCACCTATAATGTACAAAATGTGAAGCATAAATCATGTAAATACGGCCCGTCTGTGTATATTTCTAGACATACGAGCGCAGAAAGATTGTGGAGTTCACATGCCACACAGCCTTCTTCGCCAGTATTGTGATTGTGCAGTGGGCAGATCTGATCATCTGTAAGACCAGGAGGAATTCCATTATACAGCAGGGAATGAGGTACAGTACTGTGCAAAAGTTTTGGCCCCTTTTTACATTAGTGATTTTAGTGAGGGTATGATGCCTTTATATAGTATTTCTCATGCTCTTTAATAAAATACAACCAAAATATGCAGGATTTTTATGGGTGTAATTGTTTAAGACTTAAAGAGAAAGATGAAAGACTGAAAAATACTGGATTTTCTGTCTTGGTTTGATCTGCATTTCTGCCGGAGCTGTTGGAAATATTTCCTGAATTGATAGGGATTGTGAATGCTAAAAAGTACAGACAGATTTTAATCCATCGTGTAATTGCTTTTAGAAAGCACCTCATATGTAATGGTTTACTTTTCAGCATGATAATGATCCCAAACACACTGATAATGTAAGGAAATCAAATATGGAGAGAAAAATGAAATGGCCTCCACAGAGTCCAGACCTAAATATTATATGTAGTATGAGATTAACCTGAACAGAAAAAGAAAGATATGACATGCTAACTCTGTTAAATGCTGAAAGATGCTTGATATCAAATAGCAGATCATTTCAGAACAGTTTAAGCTGTTGCTTGGTGCTAAAGAGGTCACATTAAACAACTTTTGATGCTAGTCTTTTGATTAAAAGGTTATTTTATTCTGAAAATTGTGTAGATAGATAGATAGATAGATAGATAGATAGATAGATAGATAGATAGATAGATAGATAGATAGATGGATAGATGGATAGATGGATAGATGGATGGATGGATGGATGGATGGATGGATGGATAGATAGATGAATAATCAGTTAGATAGATAGATAGATAGATAGATAGATAGATAGATAGATAGATAGATAGATAGATAGATAGATAGATAGATAGATGGATGGATGGATGGATGGATGGATGGATGGATGGATGGATGGATGGATGGATGGATGGATGGATGGATGGATGGATGGATGGATGGATGGATGAATAATCAGTTAGATAGATAGATAGATAGATAGATAGATAGATAGATAGATAGATAGATAGATAGATAGATAGATAGATAGATCGATAGATAGATATTTAGATAGATAGATAGTTTTGTGCAAAAGTCTTAGCCCCCAAAGCTGGTGGTGGCGTAAGACATTTGCACAGTACTATAATTAAACATTAACTGTATAACGTGTGTCAGACGATATTATTTTAAGGATCACATCCTAATCTCCAACATTATTCTTTCTCAGAAACAAAATCCTCATCTTCGGCCTGTTTGAAGAAACTGCTCTTGCAGCATTTCTGTCCTACTGCCCAGGCATGGACGTAGCTTTGAGGATGTATCCGCTCAAGTAGGTGGACTTAACTAGCATTTTGCATTCAAGAAACAGTGTAGGTGAACTTGAACGCCATTTTATAACACTGTTATTATGTTTTAGACCATGCTGGTGGTTCTGCGCCTTCCCATATTCACTTCTCATCTTCGTCTATGATGAAACTAGAAGATACATCCTTAGGCGGAGCCCAGGAGGTAATAACAGATATAACTAACAGATGTCTGCACTCTTCGACATCGATGATAACTGTGTTTGTTTTTATTTTAAAGCTGCTTCCCACGTGGAAAGCTGTGTTTTGAATGGGATCTGCGATAGTGATGACTTTCATAACAGTAGATGTTTTTCTGGCTCTAATGTCTGTGATGTTTTTGTGTTTCAGGCTGGGTGGAACAAGAAACATACTACTAAAACATGAAGCAAACATACCCAAGAAGACTTATATGTATTAATATTTTTAAAATGATACAGAATCCGGCCATTTTTAGTCAATAAAGCTGTTGAAGTGGATCAAGCTTGTTTTTGTGTGTTCAATATGCTAATGATTTTAAAAAGATGCCAATTGAATTACTGACATTTTACATTAAGCCACAACTTGTAGATTTACATGCAGATTTGATTTGATTTGAATCAAATCCTGAGGTAAAATGTATTTTGTAAATTACATTACTCAAAGAGACCAATCAAAAATAGCTGTAATCTTTTTTAGTGATTAATTATATGATGTCTTCTTCAGGTTCAAAAATGCCTGCTGTAGATCCAATCTACTGCGGCTCTAATTAGTTTAGTTTAAGAACAATAGAAGTCAATAGGATAGACTTCACAAGATTAAAGACATCTGACACATCTTAAAAAGGCTTTCTTAGAGGAGTAAAAGCCAGGACTTACGAGTGACGTCTGAATGTTTGAAGAGCCAAAACAAACATCTCCATTTTCTGTAGAAATATAAACAAAATAAAGTGCAAAGTGTCACTTAAGTATACATAACTCAAAAGGCAACATGTAGCATATTTTTATATAAAATAAATAAACTCAAACTCTGGGCTGTGGATTTAAATGTTAAAAATATATGACATTAAATTGTACAAATTTAATATTAGCATTAAAAAAATTCAAATTATCTCCTTTGTAGTAGACAATACAGCAAAGTGCTAAGTGTTGCTAATATTTATAATTCAAACAGCACCCGTGCATTTTCATATAAATAAATAAATAAATAAATAAACAAGGGGATGGCGCAGTAGGTAGTGCTGTCCCCTCACAGCAAGAAGGTCGCTGGTTCGAGCCTCGGCTGGGTCAGTTGGTGTTTCTGTGTGGAGTTTGCATGTTCTCCCTGTGTTCGCGTAGGTTTCCTCCGGGTGCTCCGGTTTCCCCCACTGTCCAAAGACATGCATTACAGGTGAATTGGGTGGGCTAAATTGTCTGTAGTGTATGTGTGTGTGAATAAGTGTGTATGTGTTTCCCAGTGATGGGTTGCAGCTGCATAAAACATATGCTGGATAAGTTGGCAGTTCATTCCGCTGTGACGACCCCAGATTAATAAAGGGACTAAGCCGAAAAGTAAATAAATGAATGAATAAATAAACAAACTCTGGGCTGTTTGCTATTTGACATGAATATTTGGCATGTACAAATCTAATGTTTGCAAAAACAATATTAGTTCAAATGATCTCCATTATAGTAGATGATATTGCACAAAAAGTGTAAGGTGTTACTAGTTTTAAAATACAGAAAGCACAAGTAGCATTTTGCATGATGTTAAAGTGGCGTTGAATACTATATGACATGAAAATGCAAAAATGTAGCATTTGCATAAACACTACTAGTTTAAATGATCTGTATTGTAGTAGATAATAATGCACAAATGTGTAAAGTGTTACTAGTATTTATAATACAAAAGCCACAAGTATCATTTTTATTAAAAAAATTCAACTCTAGGCTGTTTGTTCGATATTAGACTGGCTTCAAATGCTATCAGACATGAAAATTTAAAGATTGAATGTTTGCATGAACAATATTAGTTCAAATTATCTCCATTGTACACACTCAGAAATAAAGGTACGCGAGCTGTCACTGGGGTGGTACCTTTTCAAAAGGTACAAATTTGTACCTAAAAGGTCCATATTAATATCCCAAGGGTACATATTAGTACCTAAAAAGTACAAAAGTGTTCCCCTTAAATTTTTTAGGTACTAATATAAACTTTTGAGGTACCAATATGGACCCTTTAAGTACAAATGCGTAAGGTACCACCCCAGTGACAGCTCACGTAGCTTTATTTCTGAGAGTGTAGTACAGAATGTTTAGTGTTACAAGTATGTTTAATTCAAATTGCACAAGTAGCATTTATATTAATAAATAATAATAAATAATAAACTCTAGGCTGTTTGCATGATGTTAAAGTGGCGTCAAATACTGTATGATATGAAAATGCAAAGATTTGACATTTGCATAAACAATAATAGTTCAAATTATCTCCAATGTAGTAAACAATATTGCACAAAAAGTGTAAAGTGTTACTAGTATTTACAATAGAAAAAACCAAGCATCATTTTCATAAAAACAGTAAAAAATAAATAAATTCTAGGCTGTTTGCATGATGTTAAAGTGAATGTGACCAGATTTAATGTTTGCATGAACAATATTAGTTCAAATGACCTGCATTGCAGTAGAGAATATAGCACAGAACGGTTGGTGTTGCTAGTATATTTAATTCAAATTTCACAACTATCATTTTTAATAAAATAAATAATAAATAAATAAACTAGGCTGTTTGCATGATGTTAAAGTGCCTTTAAATGCTATATGACATGAAAATGTAAAGATTTAATGTTTGCATGAACAACATTAGTTCAAATGATCTCCATTGTAGTAGAGAATATAGCACAAAAAGTTTAGTGTTACAAGTATGTTTAATTCAAATTGCACAAGTAGCATTTATATTAATAAATAATAAATAAACTCTGGGCTGTTTGCATGATGTTAAAGTGGAATCAAATGCTATATGACGTGAAACTGCAAAATTTACCTTTGCATAAACACTACTAGTTTAAATTATCTGCATTGTAGTAGACAACATTACACAAAAAGTGTAAAGTGTTACTAATATTTATAATACAAAAGCCACAAGTATCCTTTTTATTAAAAGAAAAATTTAAGTTAAAATGAACTCTAGGCTGTTTGCATAATTTTAGAGAGGCGTCAAATGCTATATGACGTGAGTATTAGAAATGATCTCCATTTTAGTAGAGAAAATAGCACAGAAAGTTTAGTGTTACTAGTATATTTAATTTAAAAGGCACAAGCAGAATTTTAATAAATAAATGAAAGCAAACTCTGGGCTGCTCTCTAAAAAAATGCTGGGTTATTTAAATCCAAATTGAGTAAAATATGGACTAACCCAAACATTGAATTGAATTTGATCCTATTCATTTAATGCAAAAGTCCAGCAGTTGGGTTAATCCCTATTACACCCATATTTTTTAAAGTGTGTATAAATGACATTAAAGTATGTAAAAATAGAACTTTAATAAAGGCAAAACAAATATAAATACCAAATAAATGCATAAATAAATCAATAAATGCATAAATCAATCAATAAATCTATTTAACAACGTTTTAAAAGAGAGACTGCATGAAAACTCAAAGGCTGACCATGACGACAAAGGCCGAGCACGTGCACGTGCACTGTCAGATCCGTCTCATCAGACATTTCACTGCTTCCACTAGAGGGCATTACTTGGGTCTAAAATTAGGGGGTGACATGATAGTTTCCATGACAACACATTTATAGGCTAGAGCCCACAGCTTGTAAATAAAATTCAAGATATTTTTAGCTCTCCTCCTTTGAAGATGCGGTCTCCAACAGGCGCTGGTTCAACAGCACCAGTCAGTTTCCATCAGCAACACACGCCATACGTGAGATTAATCCCTCTAATGAGGATGATCCCAGATAACAGAAAGAGAAGACAATAATTATCATGAAATAAGATCTCACGAAAACAGAACTCCTCAAATTAGTGTATGCTGGTTATCCTTATAAACTGATGAATTAATATTAATCATATAATCTGATTCAGTGAATTATTTAAGGGTAACATACTGCACTTATCATGAATAATGGGAAACATTACAAAGCAGGTCGGGATTTTTAGACTGATTACTAAGCTTATGATCGCTTTTTACAACACAAGTACAATCACAAGACCTTGATCATAGATTAATTTCATCCAGACACATTTTAACCAGGTTACTCTGACCTCATGCAGCAATATTATTGCATCATTTTGATCTTCGCTTTATGATCGTCTCTCTATTTCCAGTAGGGCTGCATGACATTGGAAAAAATGACATTCATTCATTTTCATTTCGGCTTAGTCCCTTTATTAATCAGGGGTTGCCACAGCAGAATGAACCACCAACTTATCCAGCATATTTTTTACGCAGAGGATGCAACCCAAGAGTGGGAAACACCCATACACTCTTACATTCACACACATACACTAAGGCCAATTTAGCTTATTCAATTCCCCTACAGCGCATGTGTTTGGACTGTGGGGGAAACCGGAACGCCAACATGGGGAGAACATGCAAACTCCACACAGAAATGCCAACTGACCCAGCCGGGACTCGAACCAGCAACCTTCTTGCTGTGAGGCGACAGTGCCACCCACTGCGCCACCTAACCGCCAAATATAAATTATACCTATAAACTATATATAACATTGTTTTCTATCATATTTTGTATGTTGAGAGTCAAACAAATAGTTTTAACGTAATTAAATGTTATTAAATATAAAATAACATGTAATATTATTATAATAATGTAATGTTATATGATGATAACTCATTCATTTTCCCTATTATGTCCCTTTATTAATTTGGGGTCGCCACAGCGGAATGAACCGCTAACATATCCAGCATATTACACCAACTTATCGAGCATATCTTTTACGCAGCGAGTGCCCTTCCAACTGCAACCCATCACTGGGAAACACCCATACACTCTCATTCACACACACACTACAGACAATTTAGCTTACCCAGTATTTGGACTGCGGGGGAGACCGGAGCACCCGGAGGAAACCCATCCAAACATGGGGAGAACATGCAAACTCCACACAGAAATGCCAACTGACCCAGCCAGGGCTCAAACCAGCGACTGTCTTCCGATGAGGCGATCGTGCTACCCACTGCGCCACCGCGATGCCTGTAATAATAATATTATAACATAAAATATTATTACATCAGCACAAATTGAGATGTTTGAGTGATATATAAAAAAACAGCTTAATAAATAAAAATGAAATAAAAGTAGAAAGAATATATATATATATGCCCCTAACATAAGACAGTGATCTCTTAAAGCTTGATCAAACCTGTAGACCATCTTAGATCTGTAGTAAACCAGTAACCGGCGCTGGCACACCAGTTAATGACCAGCTAGAAACCAGCTGGCACAGCTCCAGGCTTAACCTGGATATTCTAACAGGGTCTTAATGTTGAATGTACAGTTTAAAGGTCTTATTTCAATGATTAAAATCAAAGAAGCCGGCTTCTGCTGTCTGATAAAGGGAAAGCGGCTGGTGGGCATTTTCTCTCCAGCGTGATCAAAGTTCAGAGGTGAAAGCCTGTACTCTTTCTGTTCTCCCGCGGCTCTTCTTCCCCGCAGACCCCGCCCCTTTTCCTCCGCGTTACCATGACGATCCGTGCAGACGTCATACTGAAAAACCGCACTATATATAAGCTTTGAATGATCTGACTGTAACGCGGCTCGGATGCGTGTCTGGATGGTACGACGCGTCCGGCGGTGACCAAGGAGAGCATTTTTATTAAAAAGCCCCCAAAAGAGGAAACGAAATCGGGGACTTTTAATTTGTTGTTTTGAAAGAAAGCTTGGATTTGTTTTTTGGGATTCCCAGGTGGTCGTTTTTAACCAAAAGAAGCAAAATGGGACGAGGAGTAAGTGTAAACCCAATTGTTGATTCACTTTTGTCTCGGTTTGTCCTGTGTTTGAACACAATGTTTTGGAGTAACTATAAGAAAAGCAACTGGTAAACGGCTCTCTCACTGTTCTAGCTCGGAGACTTCCGCAGTTTTCATATTCAAATGAGTTTTAAATGAATGAAATGTGCGCAGATGTTCATCTAAACTACTTTAAAAGTCTGTTTTCGATGGTGGAGCAACAGGTTTTCGGTCTGTGGCTTTAAAACGGAGTCAAACTCCATTTTAAGACGTTCCTCGATCTCTAGAAAGATTTGAGGAATGTAGCAGACACTAAACTTCCTCTATGGCCGCGGTGTTACACGGCCTGTTTGTCTAAGCAGATATAGTTGAAATCCCGTGACTTTTACACTGTAAAACTGAAGTAATCATGTGTGTCGCAAGAGAAGAGCTCTCGTTGAGCTGTTAAGCAGGTCTTATGAGGGGGAAAAAAACTTAAAGCTCTTATCTATTGCTACAGAACATAACTAGGTTGCCCGACAACGTGTTTCAATGCTAATACGTTGTTACACGTTAACCGCGAAAACCTGAATAAACAGATGAGCGACGCGTAATTAAAAAAATACGCGATACAAACACGTTTTTAAAATCTTGACACACTTTACTAAAACTAACTTTCATATAAACAAGTATCTTCTTGTTTTAAACCTGTTGTTTCAGAATATTTTTACTATTTTATGTAAAATCGCGTAGTTAACGCGACGTTTTTAATGGCGTGATCATGCCGCGTTGTGTTTGTGGTTCATGTTTAGTCTCTGACCGAGTAATACGTTGAAAACCGTGTCAAATTTAGGGTGTAGTCTGATACTATAAAGTTGACTCGAGGTAGAGGACTAGTTATCATCATGTCTGTTTGACATGGTTATCTTGTAGTGGAGGTTCAAAATAAACATAGGAGTCATCTTGCTTTTCCCTCCCCAAAAAAACACACGTCTTGTATTCTGCGTCCATATATTGATTATCGTAATTATTATTATATTCTGTAATCGTAAAATCGCGTTTGGATACAAATATCGTTTTTTTGTTTCCCAATTCCTCCATTTGACGTTCAGTCATAGTCTTATGATTTGCTTCCTGTAGGGTTCATTAACTCCTAATAGGACTCCAGTATGCGGTGGCATTGCGTAAGAGCTGAACACCACTCCCTAATGTGAGGCTCTGAGCCCCAGTGTAAATGTAAATTATGCATTCAGTCCCGGGATATTCCATGTGATGGAGAGCAAACAGCCATCCGCATGTTTCATCTGGGTTTGGTGCATTGAGCTACGCCCCCAGCCCCATCAAATCCCACCGCAGTGGGGCAGATGTCTCGCCTCTGCAGATGCACTCATGTTTGTGTGCATGGGGCTGATAAGAAGAAAAAAAAAAGCATTTAACCTATTTTGCAATGCTGTCAATTTCTTGGTGTTTTTTTCTACTTTGGGATTGAATTGTTACTCTTTGGTTTTAAGTATTGTGGCATCGCAATTCTGTATTTAAAGATAATTCATACACCAATTTGAGAATATTCATATAAACAGTTCCACAGTACGCCTTTGCTTTTTAATGCACAGAAGTTGGTGCTTTTGGACCAGCATCAGGTGTTGACCACAGCTGTGTACTCACTCTCTCGAGTGTGTACATAAGCTAAGACTGTCACTCCGTCTCTGAAGGGTTTAACATTCTTTCCATTCATCAGTCAGTATGTGTTAGTGAGACCTTTTGTCATTGACAATGCCATCTGACAGAGGCTGACCACCCCTCCTCACCGAGCCAGACGGGCTGCCTGTCTCAGGGCCCCCTTACCTTTTTTGGTGCAGTGAACTATGATACGGTAGCATGCATCTACTTCCATTCAAAGTTGCTTTACTACCACCAGTGGAGAAATGTATACAGAATGCATGGATGTCTATAGAAATGCAGTTGTGTATGAAAGCATCACAACGTTTTGAATCTTAATATGTCTAGATGACTTCTCAAATGTAAGTATTGGTTAGTTTGACGTTTTTCAGTTTTATAATTCACAAGTTTTACCCAAAAACGAAAACTAGCCAACATTTACTTTCCCCCATGTGGTTTTAAACATTTGTTTTAGTATTTTTTTTCTTCTGTTGTGATCAAAAGCTAGTAGATGCTACTCATTGACTATCATGGTATGAAAAAATTACTATAGAACTCAATGGGTACCATCTACCAGCATTCTTCAAAATATCTTCTTTTGTGTTTTACAGAAAAGCTCAGTTAAGTTTAGAATTGAGGACCGATTACATTTTTGGGTTAACTATCCCTTTAAGGTCTGATTCAGATGTAAACTAGAAGCGCTTTACTGTGTTGGACCCCACTGTATGTTTTCTGTCCAAGCTCTATAAACCGCACTAAGCTTATAAAAAGCTAACTGCCCTGTGACTGGTGTGGAGGAGTTTGTACAGCATGTTTTCTTTTCACCTTCCCCTGTTCACTCAACCCTTCTGAAACAAAGAGAGTTGGGTCTGACACGTGACTCAACCCATTCCCGGGTCTAGAGGTGTGGCTCTGTTTCCAATGGCAACAAGGCAAAGTCCCAGTATGAGAGGGCTGATATGCCTGAGTGAACCGGTTTTGGCTCACGTGCGATCGATGTAATTTAGTAGCATTCAGACGAAATATTCTCTCAAAAATGTGAATATTTATGAGTGGGCTCTGCCATGGTTGATTTATTTCCCGCTTTCTTTCAGCCTTGTGACATTTTCCACATGCATGTGCAAGATGTTAGAGGTGCTCATGTGCGTATTAGACCTGATGAGTAAGCGTTTGAGTAAAACTGGCGGACGCAGAAGAGAAAGTGTGCTTAAAGTGGCTGTCGAGTTCAGTCAGGCACTACAGGTGTCAAGTTCTCTGTTTATGTCCACTTAGCATTTGTTGCTTTCAGATTTATATCAGGACATGGGAAACAAAAAATTAAGATTTTAGGCCGAGATAAATGCCTTGTATCTTTTTAAAATGATTTGAAGTCATCAAATCCTTTTTGAAACTTTGTTTTTACTATCAACAAATGATAGATCAAAATGAAACTATTTGTTAAAGTACTTTGCTGTAGGTTAGATATTCGCTCAAACTATACAGACCTTTCATGGTCAAACATGCCATGCTATAGCACCGTTTTACTTTTTAGTTAAAGTTTCATGGCATGTTTGGTACATTTTAAAGCATCAATTTTCTAACAAAGTGATGCACTTGATTCAAATGCGAACTATCACTCAAACGTTCCACACTTTAGTGATTGATGGCGCACTCACATTAGGTACATCTGCGTTGAACCATGCCAAAGCGCGATTGCCCCCCTCCCCCTCGACCTGCACTTACATTGCATTTTTACCTACCGGACCTGAGCATGCTTGCATCATCAATGATGCGACTGTTAAGTTTAACAGGAGGTGAAGCGCTCTCGCTCAACACAGACGTTGCTTTAGTTTTATCGTTTTGTATTATTTTTAGTAGTTTGGGAATGCAGTCATATATTTTGCCGAACACATTAGCTACAGCTGCGTTGAACCATGCCAAAGTGCGATTGCCCCATTTTGCTCTATGGTTTCGCTACATGTGGAGAACGTCACATCACCTTCCTACGTGGAGGAGCTTGGCCGGACGCACCCCAATCAGTCGCGTAGATTGAGCGAGCTGTTGTTAATATTAGGAGGAAAATAAATGTATTTATACTTTTTTGGGGTCAAACACTTTGGACAACGCTTGAACAAAATTTAAGACCTCACAAAAACACGATTAAGACTTTCTAATACCTTTTAATGGCCTTAATTTTCTCATAATTGATTGATCAATTTTTAATACTTTCTAACTTAAGAATGATTAATAAATCCATATCAAACAGTCCCTTAAAAAGTAATGTCATGTCTTCAGTTTCGGCTCAGTCGCGCTTTGCACTCGTACTACAAGCGTACGGCGCCAAAGCCCAAGTGAACCGCGCTCTGGCACACCTCTTCCAACCAGGCCATGGCCGACCAACTGAACCGCGCCTGAGCCCGAATCAGAGCACTCACACTTCTCAAACTAATCAAGAAACGTGCCTTGGCACAGTTCAAATAGCATAGTGTGAGTGCACTCTCATCTAACAGCTCACGTGCATTCAAGACGAGTCATCTAAGGTGTTCAAAGAAAGCCATCGTGATAAGAACTGTTATGTAAGAGTAGTATATGTCACTTGGTTAATTGCCTTTCTAGTTAAATGTTAATTACTACACATTGTCCATTGGGTCATGCAATATGCACTCAGTTAACTGTTGTAAATGTTTGACGCTTTATATGCAAGTTCTCCGAATAAGTTGAGCAATGCCAGTTAAGGAGATTTATTTGACCTATTATTGTGCAAATTAAAGCTGTAAACATCCTTTTTAGGATATATTATATTGTTATACCTTGCACAACCGATTTAATGGTAGTTTTTGCTTGCTTCTCCATAGGAAGGCAGAGAACAATATGAGCTGGCAGCCACCTCAGAGCAGGGGGGCAAGAAGTCAAAGTCCAAGGGCAAGAAAGAGAAGGATAAAGACATGGATGAACTCAAAAAAGAAGTGGACTTGGTAAGTCGGTTTACAGTTTATGAGCATAAATCCCATTATCACTCAAATAAATTTTGATGGGATGGTAAAATGTTGGGATTTTATTGCATCTTTGTAGGATGATCACAAACTGTCCCTGGATGAGCTCACAAGAAAATACAACACTGATTTGACAAGGGTAAGTGTGTATTGGAACAACTAATTCTTCTTTGGAAATGTAAAAGTTTCAGTTTGGATCTTGATAATCTAAATCATCACTTCATCTAGGGATTGTCAGGCACTCGTGCTAAGGAGATCTTGGCACGTGATGGACCCAATGCTTTGACTCCACCTCCGACAACCCCAGAATGGGTCAAGTTCTGCAAGCAGCTCTTTGGAGGATTCTCAACTCTCCTGTGGATTGGAGCCATCCTTTGTTTTCTTGCCTACGGCATCCTGGCGGCCTCTGAGGAGGAACCTGCCAATGATAATGTAAGGAGAAAACCCTGTTTGTGTGTCTTAAGGATTTGCCTTCTTAAGATCATGTTGTTTTAGCACCAATCCTAACATCTCCTCCATTGTCTTGCACAGTTGTATCTGGGTATTGTGCTTTCTGCTGTCGTGATGATCACTGGATGTTTCTCGTACTATCAAGAGGCCAAGAGCTCCAAGATCATGGACTCCTTCAAGAACTTGGTTCCCCAGGTACTTGTAATTGATATTATATTACATAGATTGAATTATAAATGTTATATTTTCCTTACTCTGACATATTACGTGAATTCCCACTTTGTCTTAAAGCAAGCCTTGGTTATCCGTGATGGTGAGAAGAACAACATCAACGCTGAAGAAGTTGCTGTCGGAGATCTTGTGGAAGTCAAAGGTGGCGACAGAATTCCTGCTGATTTGCGTATCATTTCTGCTCATGGATGCAAGGTGAAGTACTATTACCTAATCATGCTGAAATAGCTTGTCCATTGTGCACAGGCATTTATAAATAATTGTTTTCTTTCCAGGTGGACAACTCCTCCCTCACTGGAGAATCTGAACCCCAGACTCGTACTCCTGACTTTTCCAACGATAACCCACTGGAGACCAGAAACATTGCATTCTTCTCTACCAACTGTGTTGAAGGTACAAAAAGAGATCTTTTGGGATTAAGCATTGTGTAAAGCAAAAGTAAATGTTTTCATTGCCAAATGTTTTACTTGTAGGTACTGCCAGAGGGATTGTCATCAACACTGGTGACCGCACAGTCATGGGTCGTATCGCCACTCTTGCTTCTGGCCTTGAAGTTGGTCGCACCCCCATCTCTATTGAGATTGAGCACTTCATCCACATCATCACTGGTGTAGCTGTCTTCCTGGGTGTGTCGTTCTTCATCCTCTCCCTGATCCTTGGCTACAGTTGGTTGGAAGCCGTCATCTTCCTGATTGGTATCATTGTTGCGAATGTACCAGAGGGTCTCTTGGCTACTGTAACTGTAAGTGTCAGAACATTTGCTACAGATTGAGTTAGATTTAGTTTTATATATAGATGCACCTCATTCTTGTTGTTTCCAGGTGTGTCTGACTCTCACTGCTAAACGAATGGCAAAGAAGAACTGCCTGGTGAAGAATCTTGAAGCTGTGGAGACTCTTGGATCAACCTCCACCATCTGCTCTGACAAGACTGGAACTTTGACCCAGAACCGGATGACTGTCGCTCACATGTGGTTCGACAACCAGATTCATGAAGCAGACACCACGGAGAACCAGAGTGGAACCTCCTTTGACAGGAGCTCTGCTACTTGGGCCGCCCTCGCTCGTGTTGCTGGCCTCTGCAACCGTGCCGTCTTCCTTGCTGAACAAGAAAACATCCCAATTCTCAAGGTCTGTGTTTATGCCTTGTCTGTCAAAAGATTTACCAGTCCTTGCAGTGTATGGAAAAGTTGTTTTGCATCTTAGGCCCTGTCCACACAAATACGTGTATTTTCAAAACCACATTTTTTTTTCTATGTTGTTTGACTGTTTGTCTCAGTATCAGATGACTGAATCCAAAACTGTCTGAAAATTCTGGCCAGGGTCAAGAATTTCCAAAACTCATACGAGTGGCCATGTGGACAGAGTGTGCACTGTATTCTCTTTTCTGATTGGCCAACATAGTTGGGTTCACACCAAACGCGGAAGATGCAATTGAGCCAAATTCCACACATTTACAGCAAACATGTCGCGTGTTCCACAACTTTCGCACCACCTCCGCTCTCATGTCTGCATTGACTTGTATGCAATGTACTCACGCAAATACATAATTTCGCATTTGGTGTTAACCCAGAATAGAAGTGTTTTTTTTGTTGCCACCTGTTGGTTCGAACATGCATGACAGTGTGTTTTTACAGTTTTCATTTGGACAATTTTTTTTTTAAATGGAGAACTTCGTTTATAAAAATACCTGTGTTACGTGTGCCTTTATTGACGCTATCAGAGTTGTTTACTACATGCTAGCCATGTCTATTTGTGCTTAGTTCGGCTGTTTGCCTCCAAGGACTCTCTGAGCCCCTTAAGCTCCCTGGAGCCTCTTACTGAAATGGTGTTTTTTTGTAAACACCTTCCAATTTTGGCCCATTCTGACTTGTTTTGTAAAGGGACTAATTTGTTGGCCCATTTCCTCAAGTTAAATGGCACACATTACCACGCCTTGCATTTCCTGGAACATCTTAGCAGTATTTAAAAAGAGCCACAGATCGACTGTTTGTTTGGACATTTGTTTAAGGCCATTCTTTGTTCCCATGCTTTCCTGTTTCCTCTCACAGAGAGACGTGGCTGGTGATGCATCTGAATCCGCCCTGCTGAAGTGTATCGAGCTCTGCTGTGGATCGGTGAAAGAAATGAGAGAAAAATATAATAAGATTTCAGAGATCCCATTCAACTCCACCAACAAATACCAGGTAAAACTATCTTTGGCTTGGGATGTCATGTCACTTCAAAATGTACTGGTGTACACCGAATGAAATGTCATTGCATTGGCTAGGCAGTTTTAAAAATAACAATAGAGACTTTGACTTTGGATGAATATCAGATTTCTAATAGCTTCTTTTTGTGAAATCTCTTTTTTTAGCTCTCCATCCACCAGAACCCCAACAGCAATAACACTGAAAGCAAACACCTGCTAGTAATGAAAGGCGCTCCTGAGAGGATCCTGGACCGGTGCTCCTCTATTTTAATCCAAGGAAAAGAGCAGCCTTTGGATGATGAGATGAAGGATGCCTTCCAGAATGCCTACTTGGAACTTGGTGGTCTTGGAGAAAGAGTACTGGGTGAGTAATGGCATTGCTATACTATGCCTTTCCATTCGACATGTTTCTTCAACATGTTGTTTCTCCACAGGATTCTGCCACTTCAATCTTCCTGATGAACAGTTTCCTGAGGACTTCCAGTTCGATACCGACGAAGTGAACTTCCCCACTGAGAACCTGTGCTTTATTGGCCTCATGTCCATGATTGATCCTCCTCGTGCCGCTGTACCAGACGCTGTGGGCAAGTGCAGGAGTGCTGGAATCAAGGTATGATTTAAAAACTGCTCGTCTTAAAGAAACAGAAATGCATTGGTTACAAATTAGAAATCTCTATTCTAGGTTATCATGGTCACCGGTGACCATCCAATCACAGCCAAGGCCATTGCCAAAGGGGTGGGCATCATCTCTGAGGGTAACGAAACTGTTGAAGACATCGCTGCTCGACTGAACATTCCTATTAATGAGGTCAACCCAAGGTAATTGGTTCCTCCTCTTCAATTTGGATGTTTTCTTGTTGGATATTTATTGCATCTAGTTTCTAATTGCATTTAATGTGCAACTGGTAATCACTGCCAAGCCTCTCATCTTAAACAATGTGAAATTTTAAAGATTACTAGACAACATTTTTATCCTGAGTACTTTGTGTTTTTAAAAGGGTATCTTCAGAAAGAATTTTAAGTTATCAAAATTGAACTGGAAAACCATGTCTAATGGTATTAAATGTATATTTTTGTCATTGTTATTTATTTTGTATAATTTCTAATTGAAATATGAAGTTAATACTGATGTTATTGCTTATATTGGTCTTGCTATGCCATACTTTGCTGATGTGGCAATAAATAAACAAGCTCAAACCCAATTAATGTGCTTTTGAAGGGATGCCAAAGCTTGTGTGATCCATGGTGGAGACCTGAAGGATCTGACCCCTGAGCAATTAGACGATGTCTTGAAACATCACACAGAAATAGTGTTTGCCAGAACATCTCCTCAACAGAAGCTGATTATCGTTGAAGGCTGCCAGAGACAGGTTAGTCGTCTTAACAATCTCAATCAATCAAAACTTCACCAGGCTGTCTTGATGAGATAAATGGCAAGTACTTTACTTGGCTGGTGCATTACAGGAAGATTCCAGCATCAAGTTACTTCTGGCTTATCTGAGATGAAAAGTTTCACATTAGGATTAACCGTAGATGCAGCTAACAAGCATGACACAACAGCAGTAGAAACCAAAAGAGCATGTTGTGTTTGTAGCTGGTTTAAGTCAATTTATTTCCAATAATGTTTTTAAATGTGCTTTATGTCCCAAAGTAGTGTACAAGACCTATGATAAGATTTAAAGAGAAGAAACTTCACGACATAATTAATAGACTGGACTGTCCACTAAAATAACCCACAAACAAAATAATGCTGTGGAATACAACCAAGTCTTCAACCCTGATTGGTTTGGAATAGTCTTTGGACATGTCACAACACTGACTAATATTCATTTGTGTTTCTCCACAGGGTGCCATTGTAGCTGTAACCGGTGATGGTGTCAATGATTCTCCAGCTCTGAAGAAGGCTGACATTGGTGTGGCTATGGGTATTGCTGGATCTGACGTATCCAAACAGGCTGCTGACATGATCCTTCTGGACGACAACTTTGCCTCAATTGTCACTGGAGTAGAAGAAGGTATGTCATATTTTGGGAACTTGCTTGACTGATAAATTCTGAAGGCCTACACCTCAAGCATATCTTCCATATCTTTAGGTCGTCTGATCTTTGATAACTTGAAGAAGTCCATTGCCTACACATTGACCAGTAACATCCCCGAGATCACCCCCTTCCTTCTGTTCATCATTGCCAATATTCCTCTACCTTTGGGCACCGTCACCATTCTCTGTATTGATCTGGGTACCGACATGGTAAGCACTGCATTTGATTTGGTTCTATTGATTAGTTGGTTGGTTGGATTAATAATCATTATTCTCCTGTTATCATCAAGGTTCCTGCCATCTCATTGGCCTATGAAGCTGCCGAGAGTGACATCATGAAGCGTCAACCCAGAAACCCCAAAACAGACAAACTTGTGAACGAGAGGCTCATTAGCATAGCCTACGGTCAGATCGGTAAGAGTCTCAGATGCTACGCTAAAGGGATGGTTCACCTAAAAACTGAAAATTCTGTCGTTTACTCAACCTTCACTTGTCACTGTTTGACATTCCTTCTGCTGTTGAAAACTAAGAAGGTATTTTGAAGAAACCTGGAACCATTTAACCATTGACTTCCATAGTAGGAAAAACAAATACTATGGAAGTCAGCGGTTATAGTTTTGTCAGCGTTCTTCAAAACACTGTATTTTAAAGGTTTGTAACCAATTGAGGTTGAGTACATCTTTCATTTTTGGGTGGACATGAATTGTCGGTTTCCACCAGGAGTGTGATGTAGAGTTTGAGGTTTGAATCTCAATGCTTCTGCTTTCCGCACAGGCATGATTCAAGCTCTGGCTGGGTTCTTCACTTATTTTGTCATCTTGGCTGAAAATGGCTTCCTACCATCATCACTGCTGGGCATTCGAGTGTATTGGGATGACAAATACGTCAACGATCTGGAGGACAGTTATGGCCAGCAATGGGTGAGTGTTGTCAATCATCCAATAAGCAGATGACTGCTGTTTGTCCAGCATCTAATCTGAATATTGTGTTCTTGGCCGTCCCAGACGTACGAGCAGAGGAAGATTGTAGAGTTCACATGCCACACTGCCTTCTTTACCAGTATAGTGATTGTACAGTGGGCAGATTTGATCATCTGCAAGACCAGAAGAAACTCTGTCTTCCAGCAAGGAATGAAGTAAGTAGATGGGTAATAGTTTAGCCTGTTTTGAATGGCTCATATCAGAGGTTTTACACGTTTGCTGTTTTCTACAGGAATAAGATTCTCATCTTTGGATTGTTTGAAGAAACCGCTCTTGCAGCTTTCCTGTCCTACTGCCCAGGCATGGACGTAGCCCTCAGAATGTACCCACTTAAGTAAGTCTTGCCCCTTTACTGATATTTGTTAATCATCTAGACATGTTCTGTAAGGATTTTTGTGAATGTTTTTAACATAAACTGCAAAAAATGCTTTTCTAACTTAGTTTTTGTCTGGTTTCTAGTCCAAATATCAAAAAATTCTTAATTCTCTTTCGGATGAGACATTAAACCGAGGTCCTGACCCTCTGTGGTTATTAAAAATCCCATTTAACTTCTCATAAATAGGGGTGTAACCCCCGTGTCCAGGCTAAATTCCCTCCATCGACCCTTAGCCATCATGGCCTCCCAAACATCCCCATCCACCAAACTGGTTCTATCACTGTCTTTCCATTTCACCTATAGCTGGTGTATGGTGAGCGTACTGGCGCTATTGTCCTTTGACTGCTGTCGCATCATCCAAGTGGATGCTGCACACTGGTGGTGGTGTGGAGAGACCCCGCTCATGAAGTGTTTTGGGTGTATGGCCATACACAATAAATGTGCTATTAAATCCAAACATTACATTACATAATTCAAGAAGCATGTTCTAAACAAGCAAAACTTTTTGTCTTGTCTTCAGAAATAATGTCAATTGAGTGAGTTTTTTTCCCTTGAAACCGTAGTAATCTGCCAACGTGGTTTGAAAAATAAAGTTATTTCAAAGTGAAAACAAGATTACTATCATCATAAGCCATCGTGTCTTTTCAGAAGACTTTTGCTGCGTCCCAATTTGCATACTTGTACAACGCCCTAAAAGCATGTACACATTTGTGAAGGAAAATCCACACTTTTGAGTGTGTAACAAAAGAGTATGCAAGCTTTGGGACACACTACTTCCTCATTAACAGATCGCTGTGTTGCTTCGTTATGAGCCTTGTCAATCATCCACATTTCTTTCATATTTAATTCCTATCGTATTGGAGAAGCAGCAGCAGCAGGTTAATCTCCCATTCACCAGTCTTTCATGCAGAGAAATCTCCTCAGGTGTTTGGATAATTCTGCATTCAGATGTTAATGTCCAAAGATGTCTTTATATAAGTTCAGTATTGTTGTTGCAGATGAAATATAACACAGTAAACGTGATTAAAACATGTTCCAGTGGGCTAGATATTAATTAACAGTCATACAATTACAATTAACATCTTTTCCGAGCCTCTCTACTTGACGGTTGGTCTCGTGCATCCATCATGATTGTAGTTTATTTACACTTTTAACCCGTGTTTGTAGTTCTAATCGAATGCACGGCCAACACGCAATGTACTGTGGGGAATATCAGCGGTTAGATTATGGACGGTTCTACACTTAATTTTTACCGGATATAGTAAACTATACAGGAACTTTTGGCAAACTCTTTTCAACATACTACGATTTGGGACATACTAATTCTACTTTCAAATACTATTTAGGACGGGTAGTATGCGAATTGGGACGCAGCATCAGGTTTGGAAGTTTTAATGGACTTTAAATGGAGGGACAGTATAGTGTCAGGTTTCATTAAATACCTCATGTAATCTAATAAACTAAATTCAACGAACAAACCTTACAGGTTGCAAACAACTTCTAAACGCACTGAATTAATGAATACATGAAGATCTTCTAAATACACTGAGCCAGGGGTGCCCAAACTCGGTGTCCTGCAGATTTTAGCTCCAACACACCTGCAGGGATGTTTCTGGAAAGCCTAGTAAGAGCTTGATTAGCCAGCCTAGGTTTTTCTGGTTGGGTTGGAACTAAACTTTGCAGGACACCAGCCCTCCAGGACCGAGTTTGGGCACCCCTGCAGTAAGCTGACTCTTGAATTAGTTTAATTCGGCTATACATATCACAATATACAAATCTGAGAATATTTCTATTTAATGATCATTACAGCATTAGGGTTTATGCATCGTGCGTTATGTAAAAGCATTGAAGGTGGCTTTTGGCTAGTGGTTTGCTAATGTAATCAAGTCTAGAACTGGTAAAACCAATTTTGGTTAAATGTATGCATTTTTTTCCAGACCAAACTGGTGGTTCTGCGCCTTCCCCTACTCACTCCTCATCTTTATTTATGATGAAATCAGAAAACTTATCATCCGACGCAGCCCAGGAGGTAAGAGAACGTTCACTTGCACCAATGCTCATGATAATACCGAAGATCTTGTTCATAAATTGAGTAGTCTATCAAGACAACATGATATAAAGCCAGAAATATACACTTAAAAAGTAATAATATTCTTAATTTTCAGCTTTTGGCTGAATCTTTGTATTGTTTCACATTGCAATGCATTCTGGGATAGCTCACTCAGTCATATAACTGTGATAGAACCAACGTTTGACTTAAAATGCTAGCTTTTCTTTCCTCCACTTGAATTAATTGAGTTTTTGAGAACAGAATATGCGCGCATGCAAACGTCCTGCTGAGCTAATTTGAATCTTGTATTTCTGTCGTAGGTTGGGTGGAGAGGGAGACCTACTATTAAAGCATCCAGTCTGCATCACACAAGTTTATTTGCATGGTTGTCTCGCTGCTCGGAATTTTAACCTCAGTAATTTGGATGTTTTTATATAGGGAATGCTTGATACAAACACTGAGATCGTGAACCAAGACATTGCGTGCCTTGTTTCTGAAGCCGGACCAATTTTATACATGTTTTTAAAAGTGTAATATAAAAATAAACTTGCAGTCAGGTCCCACATTTGTGTCATTTCCTTGTTTAGTTCTTTCATTTACTCATAAGTTGGTTTGTTTTCATCTGGAAAGTGCTCGGTGCTTGAGTGCATGCCCTGAATGCCCCTGTTTGTCTGGTGTTTAACCTTTTAAAAGTAGACCATTGTAACCATAGCTTGCACCAAAATATCAGGGTTGCTATATTTATTGTTACTGCTGTACTAAACAAATAAATGGAACGACTATAAATCAATGCTGACATTAAATTAAATTTTGCTGAAGAAAACGCTGTGGTTACAATGGTAAATTAGTATTTATTATTTCGAATGGAGCCTGCGCATAAGTGTCAGAGCTGGGAGTGAAGAAACTCTTGCATCCTCTCTGCCAACCTCCTGTCCATTTCAACAGCCTTACTGAAAAATTGAATGATTTTGCAGTGCAATATCCTTTCTCAATGAGAGTGGGCGCATTTTTAAGTGGGTTTGGAAAGTGTAATCCAGGTCTCATGCCTGGAGGAGACCGGAGATCCACTTCTCTCCACCCACACCACCCAAATCTGGCACAAAAACACAGCCAACTCGCTTTCAGTCAAAGTTTCATGAGTCAAACACAGCAGAGAGAGGGCAGGGAAGGAGATCGTGTCTCTAAACATCTACCAATTGAGCTTTTTCACTAGTTTTTGCTTTTGATGCAGATCAAAACAGATCCAGTTATGCTCCGCAATAAAACAGTGTATGCAGTGTGAACAGTGTGGTTTGATATTTTAAAGGAGATAATTCACTCAATGAAAATCTGTCATTTGCTCAGCTCTGTTTCAAACATTTGAGTTGTTTTGGTTCTATTGAACAAATGAAGACAGCTGGAAATCTGTAACCATTGATGACCTTCGTAGTATTTGGAGGTCAGTGGTTACCGTTTTTTAATCTTCAAAATATCTCTATTGTGTTAAATAGAATAAAGAAACTCATTATTGGTTGGAAAAATGGGAGATTAAATGTACATTTGTAGGTGAACTGTCTCTTTAACAGTCTAAATAGTCAAGCATTTAATGTCCTGCATGTTTATGAATGTCTAATGCATACATTATAGTAATAAATTTAACTATTTACATGCACTATTGTCATTCAGTAATGCTCTTTAATTGTTCAGACTTCTGTATTGACTTAATATTAAAGAACTGATTGAGTAGATGAATAGCCAATCTGACTATTGCTCTGTGACACTAGGTTTCTTTACATAATCTATCTTAAATGCTTGAAAAAATTTAGCACACACTGCAATTTTCTTCAATTGTTTTTGATGACTATTCTCTTGTTTTCAGAAATAATATGCCAAAATTAAGTTTTTCAATAAAACATGCTAAATAATCTGACATGCTGGTAAGCAAAATGCTCCTAAATCAAAACGAAGAACAAGATCACGTCACTTACCCCATGGGCAGATTATTTTTGCCTGATTTAAAGGAGAAACTTACTTAAACTTGACACATTATTTCTTAAAACAGCATTTATTCCTTTACTTGTCAATAAAATGCTTCTTGATTTCAGAATTTTTAGATCTGTGGATTAGAAACAAGCCAGAAACTCAATTCAAGTCTTCCACGTCTAGCATTGCCTCCCATATTCTCTCTATCTCTCTGCTTTTGACTCTGAGCTTTATCTCTGGATGATGACCCCGGGTTAACAGCTCCGTCTCCCTGAGGTGCATATCTGTTTCCCAGGGAGGTTTGGCTGGGGGCCATGCTTGGAGAATGTACCGGAGAGAGATTGTGCAGTTCAAGCTTGGATGAGCTTGAAACTATTCCAGTCTCTTTTTTATTTTACTGAGAGCGATCATGCACTGCTATTTTCAAATGAGGTTGTTGAAAGTGCGTTTCCCTTTCATCTCTTTTATTTGGGTTCGTAGCTTTGCTGGTTGATAGTTTAATTGCGTGCAATTAACTCACTGTTCGTTCTGTTGCCGTTTCGAGGAATTATGCAAGCGGTGACATTAAACTTCTCCGTGTTTTGAAGTATGCGCTGAGAATAGATCAGGTTGTACTTTTTCTATTTTTCTTTCCTCCCTCCTGAGACGCAAGGTTAGAAACAAGCTGGTTGACATTTTTCATTCAACTTTTCCACTGATTGCGTAACGTACAAAGTCGAGGCACAAGGACAGCTTTTAAACTCTAAACACTGCCGTTCACATGAGAGTTGCTCATCAACCAGCAAAGGCTGAATCACATGAGACGATAGAGATATAACAGCCGTACTATAGTAAATTGAAGTAAACAGTGTAGGATTTTTGAACCATATTATGGTTGATGAAGTACTAGAATTGGGTTGCAGCTATCTGATACAGCTGCTATCCGATAAGTTAACGAGAATTATTTATTTTATTTATTAAATCCCCCATTAATTGTATTTTATTAACGTCTACGACTAAACCCAACCATCACAGCACTGTGTAAATAGGAATTATTATACAGTGTCACAAAAACGATGGTATATTGATTTGCGTATAAATTATAACTGTAGAAATTATACTGCAGTACACCAGAGCTTACTGTAGTAAAAACTAAAATTTATTAGTTTATACGTGCACTATTTATACTGCCAAAATCATAAATACTAATAATATACGCAGTAATATGCTATATTTAACTATAGTATGGTTCAGAAGTACTATTCTATAAATGACTATAGTTTTTTTATGTGTAGTGATATTATACAACTGTGCTATTTTACCTGTAGGACCAATGAGATTTGTATGGTGCAGTATTTTCATGACAATTAAACACATTTAAACCTGCTTTCGTTATGGAGGAATTTAATACTAGTTTAACTATATTTTGAGTGAATAAAAATGAGATCTGCTTTACATTACGATTCTGAGGACAGGCAAATGTGTATAATTGTTAACCTAAGTAGTTGCCAAAATAATACAGATTAATGGACCAGCTCAAAGTGTAATATGGTTAATTCTGTTTCCCATGTCACTGATTCACCTTTCTATTCCAAACTGTGCTTTGTCAGTGAACCATTCCCATTTTCCCAGTCAACTGATGGCAGTATTAGTATAGTATTTTCTTTTTGATTTAATATGAGGGTCAGCGTAAACGACGAGGCACAGAAACAAGTGTGAATGCAATTCTCTGGAGTGTGAGAATTGCACAATATAGGAGCGTAGGGACATTTCTGTTGAGTTTGTTCATGTTGTGTTGCTGCATGATTTTTGCATGACTTCCACATGACTATGCATTTGAAACCTAGGTTGTTCTCCGATATGTGTTTTATCTGTTAGGGAGTGGAAGAACTATTTGGGAGAAACTCTCGAAGCAACAGAGACACCAGCTTTAGTGTTCGGTGCACCCTTAACAGTAGACAGACATGCATGTGAAAATGAGTTCGACTCAGAACCACACTCAAACCAAACCCGTTAAAATAAGGCTTGTTGGTTATTTTAGCCTATGTTGTATATGCAGAACCTAAATGTGATTGTATGGGAATGAAGACTGTTATGATGAAACCAATAAAGCAGACTTTTTACCATGTGTCTTGGAAGCATTGCGTCAGCTGTTTCATTGTGAGTGTACAACTGTGTGTGTCGCCAAGGGCCCTGAAGTCTCGTGCATGGTCAATTTGCTAATGCACATTCTCCACTAAGTTCTGCTGAGAGCCTTAATGGAGCGTGTCTGGGATTGGGTTTAGTTTACAGCACATTCAAAACAACAAACCCCTGCCCATCTTTAAAAAATGTAGTCATTAGCAGCGGATCATTTCAATTGGGGTGTGCAAAATGCATTATCTGCAGTGATAATCATGTTAGCGATATGTGAGCTGACAAAAAAAGAAAAATGTCTAGATGCATTGACTGGGTGAAGGATATAACAGTGTGCTTAAAATGACCAAATTCAAGATTATTTGTAAAATAAGATTATACAAGCTACCTGTGATAGGTTTTTTCAGCATGTGAAAATAAATGCATTCAGTTGCAGTCATAATTATTAGCCCCCCTGTTTATTTTTTCCCCAATTTCTGTTTAACGGAGAGCAGATTTTATCAACACATTTCTGCACATAATAGCTTTAATAACTCATCTCTAATAACTGATTTATTTTCTCTTTGTCATGATGACAGTAAATAATATTAGACTAGATATTCTTCAAGACACTTCTATACAGCTTAAAGTGACATTTAAAGGCTTAACTAGGTTAATTAGGTTAACTAGGCAGGTTAGAGTAATTAGGCAAGTTATTGTATAATGATGGTTTGTTCTGTAGACTATCGGGAAAAAGAATAGCTTAAAGGGGCTAATAATATTGACCTTAAAATGGCTTTTAAAAAAATTAACATGCTTTCACTTTCGTATTTGACATGAAACGCACATTTACCAATAGGAATGAAGACATCTCGTCCTACTCATCATTCTCTCTTCATTTAGCCAGCCATATATTATTATGGCTATGGCTATACTATTACATATCCATAATACACTGTGATATAGCCGGGCTTGGATCGTTAGCTTTCTCACTTGCAATCAATCTGCTCCAGAGTTCACTTCAATCGAGCGGAGACCACCTCATTCAGGTGATCTCGGACCGACTGATTTGGCGCTGATCCGAGCGCGATTGCTGGATTCACATATGCCAAACGAACCGCGCTAACTGGTGAAACTCGCCAGGTTCCAAAACAAAAGTCTAGGTGTGAAAGCACCCTCATTGTGTTTCTACCACTCCAATATGACTGCAGACACACTATACCTGCACACAGCTCTGTCCAAACAGCTTTAAAAAGATGATTTTCATCATAGGTGCCCTTTAAAATAAACAAACAGCAAAATATGATTTAATAATTGTTATTGGTTAAAAAAATGACCAAATTATAGAGATGAACATTTGAATGAACATCTTTTTTGTAGTTAACTAAATATGCAAGAATGTATAAACCATCCATATGAAAAATACTACAGTAGCTTATAGTAAATAGTGCTTTTTAAACATACTACAGTGAAGTACTTGAATAAACATGTTGTGGTAAATCTATAGTTTGAAAAAAATCGCTTTAAAGGGGGTTCAAACTATTTCTGAATATAGCCAGCCTTTAGTGCTAAAAAATAAAAAAACATTTTTATAATCAGACTTGATAAAAACAGTCTGCAGAAACATTTGTTTGACACCTTTTGTAGGTGTCATCAGTGAGGGAAAGCCCCACCCACAAGTGACTATCTCTCACTCATTAGCATAAACAGCAGCCCTGAGTGAGAAGCAGCCTTCCAAAATGAGTTTTGAATCTGCCACTATGCTGACACATAGGCAATTGTAGCTCCAAATTATTGAGATATAATTTCTTACGCAAAATCACACACCCCTAATTTGAATGAACATCTTTTTACTAAATATGCTAGAATGTATAAACCACCCATATGAAAAATACTACAGTAGCTTATAGTAAATACTATAGTGTTTTTGAAACACACTACAGTGAAGTACTTGAATTAACATGTTGTGGTAACTTTAAAGATTGAAAAAATCACATTTAAAGGGGGATCAAACAGTGGTGTGGCAACTGTGTGTGTGAATATAGCCAGCCTTTAGTGCTAAAAAATAATTTCATTTGTTTATAATCAGACTTGATAAAAACAGTCTGCAGAAATATTGGATCGACATTCTCCTTTTGTAGGTGTCATCAGTGAGGGAAAGCCCCACCCACAAGTGACTATCTCTCCCTCATTAGCATAAACAGCAGCCCTGAGTGAGAAGCAGCCTTCCAAAATTAGAGTTTTGAATCTGCCACTATGCTGACACATAGGCATTTGTAGCTCCGCCCTCTCCTGAAAACAGCACAATCTCATTTGAATTTAAAGCGACAGTCACCTAAACACCACAATTAGTATCAAAGCCTAAAAGGGTCAGTTTCAGAGAGTTGGAAAACATTAATTGTGTGTATTTTGAGCTGAAACGTCACATAAACACTCTAGAGACATTACAGACTTAATTTACATCTTGTAAAAATGGGCGTAATAGGTCCCCTTTACAACAAGTCTGGATTTTTATTTCAAGTGAATGTTGATGATCTAAAAAACGTAAACAACAGCAATTAGATTCTCACTCCATGGATCTCGATGATGATTACAGGGCAGTGTTGTTTTCAAGCATATTCGCTATTGATCAGACTCGTGAACGCACATCCTGCAGGAAATGAGTGTCTGCCGCAACAGGGTTTAAACAAGATCTATGAAGCGCTTTGATAAACTGAAGCAAAGGCAAAACCCTCCTCTGCAGAAGCGCAGTGTTCAGCTGCAGCACTTCATCATACTTCTAAGCATGCTGTTTTGAGCTTGCACTATAAGCGGTGTCTATTGAAGCGATCAGTCATCTGTCCAGAAAGAGTCGTGTGTGCGTGTGTGTGTTTAATCAATAATCTTCCACAGAGCATCTCTTGTGCTCAGGAATATCAATGATGTGACTCAGACAGCGAAAAACACCTTTAATATCATAAGGCGTGTTTATAAGTCCAAGTATTGAAGGAAAGACTAACATCAGCATTCAGAAGCAAAGCAGAGATGAGCTGCAGTCCATATAGAAATATATGCAAATTACATATATGACATACAAGTTCATATTTAGGGCAGCACGGTGGTGCAGTGGGTAGAACAATCGCCACACAGCAAGAAGGTCGCTAGTTCGAGCACCGACTGGGTCATTTGGCATTTCTATGTGGAGTTTGCATGTTCTCCCCATGTTGGCTTCCTCCAGGTGCTCCGGTTTCCCCCACAGCCCAAAGCGGGGAATTGAATATGCTAAACTGGCCATAGTGTATTAGTGTGTGTGAGTGTTTCCCGGTGTTGGGTTGTGACTGGAAGGGCACCCGCTGTGTAAAACATATGCTAGATAAGCTGGCGGTTCATTCCGCTGTGGCGACCCCAGGTTAATAAAGGGACTAAACTGAAAAGAAAACATAAAATTCACGTAAAATGTTGCAAAATTGGCCAAATACATTTTTTTAACCAATGGAATTGCCTTTGGAAAACGAATAATTTTGATCCAGTTCTCAGTCCATATAACCAATATATCCCATATTAAACAGCTTCAGCCATTAAAATAAGAGTTTGGTCAACTAACATACTTAGGAATAGAAAAAAAACAAACATTTTAATTCAAATGAGTTAAAAATATTCACAAAATTAACACAATTTCAACTAAATTGTTCACATTCGTTACGTTTCTCTTGATTCTTCCTCTGTTAAAATTGTATTTCATAATTTTCCTCAACATATAAATGTTTTTTTCTTAATTGTTTTGTTAGTTTAGTTCCAGTTTTGGCTTTAATACTGACTAATATGTATTTTTCACATATTTTGCACATATTCTTTCATATTTGGCCATTTCTAAAATTATAGCTAATATATTTTCTGAACACATTTATGTAATTCCAATGGTTGAAAAAAAAATGATTTATGCGTAAACAGCTATTTTTTTTTTTTTGCAATATTTAGAAAAATGTTTTGCATATATGACAATTTTTATTTGAGAAATCCTCATATGAGCTTGTATGTCATACACACACCGCCCACTTTTTTTTTAGGTACACCTTACTAGTACCAGATTAGAACTGCCTTAATCCTTCGTGGCATAGATTCAACAAGATACTGGAAATATTCCTTAGAGATTTTGCTCCATATTGACATGATAGCATCACGCAGTTGCTGCAGATTTGTCAGCTGCACATCCATGATGCCAATCTCCCATTCCACCACATCCCAAAGGTGCTCTATTGTATTGAGAGCTGGTGAATGTGGAGGCCATTTGAGTACAGTGAACTCATTGTCATGTTCAAGAAACCAGTCTGAGATGATTCACGCTTTATGACATGGTGTTATCCTGCTGGAAGTAGCCATCAGAAGATGGAGACACTGTGGTCATAAAAGGATGGACATTGTCAGCAACAATACTCAGGTAGGCTGTGGCGTTGACACCATGCTCAATTGGTACTAATGGACCCAAAGTGGCCAAGAAAATCTCCTCCACACCATTACACCACCACCACCAGGATGGATCCATGCTTTCATGTTGTTGAGGCCAAATTCTGACCCGACCATCCGAATGTGGCAGCAGAAATGGAGACTCATCAGACCAGGCAACGTTTCTCCAATCTTCTATTGTCCAGTTTTGGTGAGCCTGTGTGAATTGTAGCCTCAGTTTCCTGTTCTTAGCTGACAGGAGCGGCACCCGGTGTGGTCTTCTGCTGCTGTAGCCCATACACCTCAAGGTTGGACGAGTTGTATGGTCAGAGATGCTCTTCTGCAGACCTCAGTTGTAACGAGTGCTTATTTGAGTTACTGTTGCCTTTCTATCAGCTGGAACCAGTCTGGCCATTCTCCTCTGACCTCTGGCATCAACAAGGCATTTGCGCCCACAGAACTGCCGCTCACTGGATATTTTCTCTTTATCAGACTATTCTCTGTAAACCCTAGAGATGGTTGTGCGTGAAAATCCCAGTACATCAGCAGTTTCTGAAATACTCAGACCAGCCTGTCTGGCTCCAACAACCATGCCATGTTCAAAGTCACTTAAACCCCCTTTCTTCCCCATTCTGATGCTTAGTTTGAACTGCAGCAGATCGTCTTGACCATGTCTACATGCCTAAATGCATTGAGGTGCTGCCATGTGATTGGCTGGATAGAAATTTGCGTTAATGTGCAGGTGTACCTAATAAAGTGACCACTGAGTGTATGTAATTTGCATATATTGCTTCAGTTCAGATTTCTATATGGGAGCTTCTATATGGGGGCTCTTCCTGCCATTGAGGAGGAAAGAGGCTTGATTTAATTACTGCGGTCTTGCTCCAGTGCTAATTACCAAACCCACACTTCCCATTTGAATTTCCAATGAGCACTTTCTTTCATGTTTTATTTCCAAGCAAACACACAGGGGCACTTAAGAATGATATTTCTTTAGCCTATCGGCTTGATACGGCACAAAGTGAGACAGTGAATTCTATGCTACAAAGCTTTAAAAATGACTGGGAGCAGGGAGCATTAGAATTGCTAAATTGGTCATAATTTACTACAAAATGAACAGATTGCATGATAGTTCAGGAATAGCTCTGTCAACTTACATCAATAAGGTTGCTGGTTCAAGTCCCAGCTGGGTCAGTTGGTATTTCTGTGTGGAGTTTGCATGCTCTCTCTGTGTTAACGTGGGTTTCCTCCGGGTGCTCCGGTTTCCCCCACAGTCCAAACACATGCGCTATTGGGGAATTGATTAACTAAATTAGCCGTAGTGTATGAGTGTGTGAATGAGTGTGTATGGGTGTTTCCCAGTATGGGGTTGCAGCTGTAAGGGCTCCGCTGCGGAAAACATATGCTGGAATAGTTTTGTGGTTCATTCCACTGTGGTGACCCCTGATAAATAAGGGACTAAGCTGAAGGAGAATGAATGATAGTTCAGCCACTTTTTTTTCTTGCTAAATAGTATTGAAATGTAGTTTTAAGGGTGAAATATAGACTAACTCCAGACCCTGGGATAGAACCACAAAGTAATTTTTTATGGAGATTTTTGAATAATTAATTCACAAGCTGATTTACTCAGCTAATTTCTCCTGCTAAAGGACTCGCTGAAGCAAATCAAAAGCGTGATGGCTCAGTCTTTGTGATTTGGCCAAGTGCAATTTCTGAGAACCCTCTTAAGGCTCTCAGAATCAGTTTTCACTCCGCAATTGAAAATGAAATGTGATTTTAGGACTATTTCCAGCAGCTGCTGGGGGCAGTGAAGCAGAGAGATGGAATCTGAAGGACCTGGAAGTTCATAATGAGCATCGTACGTTTATTTCTCTATTTTTCCAAAACCTACTTGTCTCATGTGATTCGTTTCAAACACTTGACAGCAACACCACTTGCTGCTCAGCACAAAGTCAATTCGATATTGTCGAACATTAAATCAGGCATAAAAATATCAACAAATATTGTGAAGACTCAACAATAAAGCAAGTAGTTCTAAGGTGGTTTCTAATGTGTTTTGGATGCTTGATGTGGATTTATTAGCTGGTTGTTGCAATGTTTCCCGTAGTTTCTAGGATGTTGTCAGGCGGTTTAGCGTTGTCTGACAGGCTGCTACTGGTGTTATTAGTTGGTTGATAGGATGTTTTGGATGTTATTGGGATTTTTCCTGATGGGTGGCAATTGTTTTGGGATTTCTAATATGTTTTAGTGATTGCTAGAATATTACTGGTTGGTTTCTATGGTGTTTTGACTGGTTTCTAGGGTGTTACTAGTTGGTTTGATTAGTTGTTAAGATTTTTGTGCATGGTTGGCTATTGTTTGATGGTTTCAAAGTTGTTTTAGTGCTTGCTATGGTTTTACCAGCTAGTTGTTATCATGTTTGTGTGTAGTTTCTAGGATGTTGTCTGGTAGTTTAGAATTGTTAGATAGTTTCAATAATATTTGACTGGTTGCCAGAGTGTTACTAACTGGTTGATATGATGTTTTGGTTGATTTTTGCAGATGGCTAGGCAGTTTTTTAATGTGTTTAGTGGTTACTATGGTGTTACTGGTTGGTTTCTGTGGTGTTTTGACTGGTTGCTAGTGATTCGTTTCAAACACTTGACAGCAACACCACTTGCTGCTCAGCACAAAGTCAATTCAATATTGTCAAACATTAAATCAGGCATAAAATATGAACAAATATTGTGAAGACCCAACAATAAAGCAAGTAGTTCTAATTAGTGGTTTCTAATGTGTTTTGGATGGTTGCTGTGGATTTATTAGCTGGTTGTTGCAACGTTTCGAGTAGTTTCTAGGATGTTGTCAGGCAGGCTGGCATTGTTAGATGTTTTCTGTGTCATTCTGACTGGTTGCTAGGGTGTTACTAGTTGGTTGATATGATGGTTTGTGTAGTTTCTAGGATGTTGTCAAGCAGTTTCGGCATTGTTAGATGTATTCTGTGATATTCTGACTGGTTGCTAGGGTGTTAGTTGGTTGATATGATGGTTTGTGTAGTTTCTAGGATGTTGTCAGGCAGTTTAGCATTGTTAGATGTTTTCAATGGTATTTTGACTGGTTGCTAGGGTGTTAGTTGGTTGATATGATGGTTTGTGTAGTTTCTAGGATGTTGTCAGGCAGGCTGGCATTGTTAGATGTTTTCTGTGTCATTCTGACTGGTTGCTAGGGTGTTACTAGTTGGTTGATATGATGGTTTGTGTAGTTTCTAGGATGTTGTCAAGCAGTTTCGGCATTGTTAGATGTATTCTGTGATATTCTGACTGGTTGCTAGGGTGTTAGTTGGTTGATATGATGGTTTGTGTAGTTTCTAGGATGTTGTCAGGCAGTTTAGCATTGTTAGATGTTTTCAATGGTATTTTGACTGGTTGCTAGGGTGTTAGTTGGTTGATATGATGGTTTGTGTAGTTTCTAGGATGTTGTCAGGCAGGCTGGCATTGTTAGATGTTTTCAATGGTATTTTGACTGGTTGCTAGGGTGTTACTATTTGTTGTTAAGATTTTTAACAACAAATAGCAACCATTGTTTGGTTGGTCATTGTTTGGTGGCTTCATAGCTGTTTTTAGTGGTTATTACTAGCTGGTTGTTATGATGTTTATGCGTAGTTTCTAGGATATTGTCAGGCAATTTAGCATTATTAAATGGTTTCAAAGGTATTTCGCTGGTTGCTAGGGTGTTACTATTTGGTTGATATGATATTTTGGTTGTTATTAGGATTTTTCTCGACGGCTGGCCATTGTTTGGGGGTTTCTACTGTGTTTTTAGGGGTTACTATGGTGTTTAAGCTGGCTGCTAGGGTGTTACTAGTCGGTTTGATTCGTTGTTAAGATGTTTGCATGAGGTTGGCCATCGTTTGGTGGTTTCCAAACTAGTTTTAGTGCTTGCTATGGTATTACTAGCTGGTTGTTATGATGTTTGTGTTTAGTTTCTAGGATGTTGTCATGCAGATTCATGGCATTGTTAGATGTTTTCAATGGTATCTGACTGGTTGCAAGGGTGTTACTAGTTGGTCGATATGATGTTTTGGTTGTTATTAGGATTTTTCCTGATGGGTGGCCATTACTTGGTGGTTTCTTATGTGTTTTTGGTGATTACTAGGGTGTTACTGGTTGCTTTCTATGGGGTTTAGAGTGGGTTTGATTAGTTGTTAAGATTTTTGCAACTGGTTGGTTTCTATGGGGTTTTGACTGGTTGCTAGGGTGTTACTAGTTGGTTTAATTTGTTGTTAAGATTTTTGCACATGGTTGGCCATTGTTAGGTGCTTTAACAGCTGTTTTAGGGGTTGCTATGGTATTACTCATTGGTTGTTATGATGTTTGTGAGCAGTTTCTAGGATGTTGTCAAGCAGGCTGGCATTGTAAGATGTATTCAATGGTATTTGACTGGTTGTTAGGGTGTTACTAGTTGGTTGATATGATGTTTTGGTTGTTATTAGGATTTTTCCTGATGGCTGGCCATTGTTTTTGTGGTTTCTAGTGTGTTTTAGTGATTACTAGGGTGTTACTGGTTGGATTCTATGCGGTTTAGAGTGGGTTTGATTAGTTGTTAAGATTTTTGCACATGGTGGCCATTGTTTTGATGGTTTCAAAGCTGTTTTAGTGGTTGCTCTTGTGTTACTAACTGGTTGTTGCAATGTTATGTGTACTTTCTAGGATGCTGTCAGGCAGTTTGGCATTGTTAAATGGTTTCTATACTGGTTTAACCTTGCTATGGTGTTACTATTTTTTGGTTCATATTGGGATTTTCCACATGGTTGGCCATTGTTTGGGGTTTTCTAAAGTATATTTAGAGGTTGCTAGGGTGTTAATACTTGTAATGATATTATAAGCAGTTTCTATGATGTTGTTAGGTGGCTGTGTTTTGTTAGGTGGTAATTACAGTAGTGTTGGATTGGTTGATAGGATATTAACTTGATTATAAAAAATTACCTCATGCAGAGTTCGCTAATGTTCTACTGTTTTCAGATATTTCATGTCAGGAACATGCTTAAGACTTTCAGACAGCATCAAAAGAGGAACATCAGCTTAAACATATTTAACTCAATTACTTCTAATAGATAATAAAATAAGATTGGAGGCTCTGGAGTTAATTTAACTAGGGTTGCTCTTCTTGGTCTGATGGTCTCCACTCTTGGCTTTAGGCTAGTTTAAACCCATGGCACTTTGAGATGAAGACGTTCCTCGTAGGCAATAAAAACAGGAAACCAGTAATGAGTCAATGCTACACTTCATCTGGACTCTTGGTGAAATCTAATTAATAAAGTTTCATTGTTCTGAAGGAAAAAAACCTGATTATTTATGTCTAAAAACATCTGCGGCATAATTTACACTTCAATACAAATTCATTAAGAGTTATGAAAGATCAGATGTCAATAACATTTTTCCTCTAGGCACTTTTGGTGTTAAAACAACACAAAAAAGTGAACCCAACAGTTTTATCTCTGGGGTAAAATGTAAAACACAAGCTCTGTGATGATTTGTTTAATTAATCTCCTTTCCGAAACACCTGGTGACCAGTTTTAACACAGTCCCCGATTCATGAATCTAAACCAGCTACATGTGGCATTAATTGATCAGGAGCTGACATGAGGATGATTTACCATGCAAATGCACTCTGCACAGTTTCTTTTTCTTCTCCGTTTCTGATGTTGTCAAAGCTTAAGGGACAATTCTGCAGTGTAGAGTATCATTGCTTATGAATAATACATGAAGCAATGTGTGGCGCTAATATTTTATTAAAATATCCCCAGCTTCACTGATGCATGAGACACAAACAGCCCACACACTACACACACAAGCGCTTGAAAGACGCACAATTAAAGAGAGACAGTGAAGGATGGTCGCTGGTGAATATTGGCTGATAATGGCAGACGAGTGATGCAGTAGGCAGGTATATGTGTCCCCTGCGGCTTTATGCTGTGATGCTCATTCCTCACGCACAAACACAAGGCAGACGCTAAGAGCCTGAGATATACACAACAGATGCCAAGATTCAGCTCTGACAAAATGGTTTATTTGTGTAGATATTTAGCAATATTAGACTAAAATACAATTATGCTAGCCCATTAAAAAAGCCCTATTTTGCTTGTTTTTACAACATGTAAACTGCCTCTCTGATGTCCCGCAGAGTGTGTGAGGTTTCAGCTCAAAATACCCAACACAATCTCACGCCAATTCGTAACTTTTTGATTTAGTGGCTGATTCGTATAAATTCGTACGATCTAATTCGTACATTTTCGTCCGATTTGCTCATCCCCCAATGACGGTTGGGTTTAGGGGTGAGTTAGGTGCCACGCCTCCTTTTTAAAATCGTACAATTTCATACAACTGAACTCCTACGAATTCGTACGAATTAGCCACTAAACTGACAAAACGTAAAATACTTACGTTTTCTCATGAGATCAGGCTGATATACCACACAAATAATGTGTAATAACTCTTTGAAACTGACCTATTTAGGCTTTGATCTAAACTGTGGTGTTTTGGTGACTGTCGCTTTAAATTCAAATGAGATTGTGCTCTTTTCAAAAGAGGGCGGAGCTATAAATGCCTATGTGACAGCATAGTAGCATATTCAAAACTCTAATGGTGCGTTCACACCAGACGCAGATGAAACGTCAATCGCGGGTGATTTACATGTTAATGCAAAGACACGAACAGACATCAAGATTCACGCAAATGAGGCTGTTCGAATTCAGCGTTTTTGCTCGTTTGATTCGCTTGAGTTAGAAAATTTGAACTTTAGCGGACATTCGTGCAACTTTATCCAATCAGGAGCTTGCTCTTGTAGGGGTGTGATTATAACGCAGCATCTGTTGGTTGGTGTCAAGAGGAAAAATCCTCCTGCCGACACTGCTTATCATCTAGGCTTGGCTCAGTCGGAAGCACCACTGAAAGCCTCCATCTTCCAGGTAGTTTTTGGACAAGTTTATGAACTCACAGAGCTGGTGCACCTCTGAAAGGATCTAGTGGGCTCAGACACTGTGCCGAATTAATTTACAATGTTTTCAGCCTTCCTAAAGCACATAAACACAACTACTCCCTCAATAAATCCCATGTTAGCCATTTAGCAACGAAGCTAGAGTCACCAGGCAGACAGAAGCCCCGTCCATGATGTGAATCGCATCTGTTGTGAAGTGAATTCTGCGTGTGAATGAAGCAAATTTGACTCGCAAATAAAGCGAGTAAACTCAAAATGTTCACGCGTCTATTTAATCGCAAACAGCGTGATTTATTTGCGCATGGCGCAACTAAGAAAAAGGAAAATCAACAGTGAGTGCTGGAAATTTCAGTCACGTTGGGGGATATTTCCTCACAGAGGTCAGCGGAATATGTGTTTGTTTAATTTGCCAGGAATCAGTTGCAGTAATAAAGGAATATAATATTAAAAGACATTATGAAACAAAACATCAGGCCTTCAGCTCTTACACTGGTGCCGAACAAGATCAAAAAGTAAAACTTTTGTGCTAATAAAGCGCAAAAAAATTCCACGCTGGCTAATCGCACAGCACAGGAAACCCTTCACTGAAGGAGAATTTATATAGGAGTGTCAGATGAGTGTTGTAGCTGTAATTTGCCCAGAGAAGATTCAAGATTTTAAAAGTCTTTCTAGAAACACAGTTGGACGATATCTATCTATCTATCTATCTATCTATCTATCTATCTATCTATCTATCTATCTATATATATATATATATATATATATATATCTATCTATCTATATATATATATATATATATATATATATATATATATATATATATATATATATATATGCGTGTCTGTGTGATGTATGTAAAATTTGGCCTGGGATATATATTTTTATTTTGCATCTGGCCCTCGACCCAAAAAGTTTGGACACCCCTGGTGTAGTGTATGAGTTTTGTGTCATCCCAAAAGGAACATTTTTTTTTTTAATAAGTGAAGTTTATTTATAAACTAATTTCGAGAGGATCACATGCTTATGATTGCTTGCAGCCGGCTCCGCATTATTCAATTTATGATTCACCAATCAGACGATTCCTAAGCCACTATAAATACCTACAAGTTCCATATGACAGCCATCTTCACTTTGAAGAATCCCCCCTTTCACCCCTACTCCTCCTCCTTTCCTAGATGGGTGGCACGGTGGCCCAGTTGCCTCACAGCAAGAACATAACTGGTTCTAGTCCTTACCAAGCCAGTCGACGTTTCCATGCAGAGTTTTACACATTCTCCCCGTGCTCACATGGGTTTCCCCCAGGTGCCCAGGTTTCCTCCCACCATCCAAAAACATGCAACTTAAGTTAATTGACTGATCCAAATCATCCCCATAGACATGCTCCTAGTAAGTAGTTATCTCTTAAGAGCAATCACTATCTGTTCATTAGCTACTACAGCAGGGGAGTTCTCGACATCTACCTGAGCTCAAACTCCCCTCTCGCCTTGCAAACGGGAGAGAGCCCTGGGCTCGAGGATCTTATGATCACAGGGCTCTCTCCCAGGACAGCAAGCCAAACAAGCTCTATTATCAAATATCAGCTAAGTGTGAACTCTGGAAATGTCTTTTCAAATTATTTCAAATAGTACCTGCCATGAGTACAACTATATTCACCTTTGGGATGCACTCTAATCACTTACGTAGGAAAATGTTGCTTGCACAATCCAAAATAAAATAATGTTATCCAACCTCAGCCAATAGCTCCTCACAATCCTTATTAACTGCGAGTCGATTTCAACAACAGGAGAACAGGCTTTAAGTCGTTGCTATGGAGATGTGATTGATTTCTGACATAAATATTGATGAGTGGTTTCAGTGATGGCTGCAAAATATTGGAGGTTTCTTAGGTAGTTGCTCAGTTGTTTGCCATTGAGGGGTTTCTAGGTTGCTCAGAGATGTTAGTATGTTACTGGGTAACATTTCTATGTGGTCGCTAGTGTAAATGGTTAGCTGTAGATGGTTGTTGTGATGTCTTTGATGGTTTATAGACTGTTCTTAAGGCCATTGGCCAGCTGGTATTGGTAGGTCATTGCTTGATTTAGCAGGTTGTGAAGTGGCAAAATGTCATTGTTAAGTGGTTTCATGTGTATTATGGCTGGTTGCTAGGGTGTTTAATGATATTTAGGATAATTTCTTAAAGGTTGTGAAGTAGTTGATCATTGCTAGGTGATTACAACAGTGTTTTTAGCAGTAGTAGATGCTTGTTATGATGTATTGGATAGTTTTTAGGTGTTTGCTAAAGGGACCAGGCATTGCAAAGGTGTTTTGGGAGGTTGCTAGGTCATTGTCAGGAGGTTTCTATGGGGCTTTCTAGGCAATGTTGGGTTTCTATGATGTTTTGGCTGGTTGCTAGGGTATAATTAGGTCAGGGGTGTCCAAACTCAGTCTTGGAGGGCCGGTGCCCTGCATAGTTTAGCTCCAACTTCCTTCAACACACCTCCCTGGAAGATTCTAGTATACCTAGAAAGAGCTTGAGTAGCTGGTTCAGGTGTGTTTAACTGGGGTTGGAACTAAAATATGCAGGTCACCGGCCCTCCAAGACCGAGTTTGGACACCCCTGTTCTAGGTGGTTATGTTGTTTTGGGCTCTTTTAACAGGTGGGTGTTATGTTTTGAATAAAAATTGGACATTACTAAGTGTTTGCTATGTTTATTGAGTAGTTATAATGTGTTGGATGGTTTCAATGTTGGGGGATCACTTTGTCTGTTTTTGTTTGGAGGTTATATAGCATATTTTGGGATGTTACTAGGTTGTTACTATCATGGTTTAATGAGTTTCCTCGGATGTTGCTCATTGTCAGAGTGTTAGTATGTTACTGGGTAACATTTCTATGTGGTCGCTAGTGTAAATGGTTAGCTGTAGATGGTTGTTGTGATGTCTTTGATGGTTTACAGACTGTTTATAAGGGCATTGGGCAGCTGGTATTGGTAGGTCATTGCTTTATTTAGCAGGTTGTGAAGTGGCAAAATGTCATTGTTAAGTGGTTTCATGTGTATCATGGCAGGTTGCTAGGGTGTTTAATGATATTTAGGATAATTTCTTAAAGGTTGTGAAGTAGTTGATCATTGCTAGGTGATTACAACAGCAGTTTTAGTGGTAGTAGATGCTTGTTATGATGTCTTGGATAGTTTTTAGGTGTTTGCTAAAGGGACCAGGCATTGCAAAGGTGTTTTGGGAGGTTGCTAGGTCATTGTCAGGAGGTTTCTATGGGGCTTTCTAGGCAATGTTGGGTTTCTATGATGTTTTGGCTGGTTGCTAGGGTATAATTAGGTCAGGGGTGTCCAAACTCAGTCTTGGAGGGCCGGTGCCCTGCATAGTTTAGCTCCAACTTCCTTCAACACACCTCCCTGGAAGATTCTAGTATACCTAGAAAGAGCTTGAGTAGCTGGTTCAGGTGTGTTTAATTGGGGTTGTAACTAAAATATGCAGGATACCGGCCCTCCAAGACCGAGTTTGGACACCCCTGTTCTAGGTGGTTATGTTGTTTTGGGCTCTTTTAACTGGTGGTTGTTATGTTTTGGATAAAAATTGGACATTACTAAGTGTTTGCTATGTTTTTTGAGTAGTTATAATGTGTTGGATGGTTTCAATGTTGGGGGATCACTTTGTCTGTTTTTGTTTGGAGGTTATATAGCATATTTTGGGATGTTACTAGGTTGTTACTATCATGATTTAATGAGTTTCTGGGATGTTGCTCATTGTCAGAGTGTTAGTATGTTTCTGGGTAACATTTCTATGTGGTCGCTAGTGTAAATGGTTAGCTGTAGATGGTTGTTGCGATGTCTTTGATGGTTTATAGACTGTTCTTAAAGCCATTGGGCAGCTGGTATTGGTAGGTCATTGCTTTTTTTAGCAGGTTGTGAAGTGGCAAAATGTCATTGTTAAGTGGTTTCATGTGTATTTTGGCTGGTTGCTAGGGTGTTTAATGATATTTAGGATAATTTCTTGAAGGTTGTCAAGTAGTTGATCATTGCTAGGTGGTTGCAAGGATGTTTTGAGAGGTTGCTAGGTCATTGTTATAATAATGTAGGAGGTTTCTATGATGTTTTGGCTGGTTGTTAGGGTGTTACTAGGTAGTTGGGCTTTGCTGTGTGGTTGCTAGAGAGTTGCAATGAATTATTCATGTATGTAGTGCAAACAATGTGGTGAGACTTTAATAATTAATCAGGACATGAGGGAAAACCTAGCACATCTCTATTAATTTCCTTTAGAAATTATAAATTTTTTTTTAATACTAGTTCTCTAATAATAGCTCTGGCTTCTATGATTTCCGTTTCATAAAATTTTTTTCTTGTAGCTTACGTACGGCACACGGTCGTCGCCTTTGATCGTGCCTTTGAGAATCACCTCTTCAGTTTGTATTCAGTAATTATCCCACACACCATCTGCCGCCGAACATATGACAAGGTGTTGGGAATATCTTGGCCAAACCAGGAGACTGGAGTGGAGAAACATTTTCACATTCCAGAGAGCGGCTATTTTTAGACCCATCATCCCCCTGGGGAGGCTCGTAGGGCTTCAGCTCTGTAGGTCGGGTATGATTAGAATTGAATGAGCAGCACACATGAGGCCACACACAAATACAAACACACACATACACACATGTTTTTACATTGTACAACATTTTAGAATAATTTAGATGTTTATTGTTTTAAAAGAAGCCTCTTCTGCTCACTAAGGCTGCATTTCTTTAATAAGAAACATCAATACTGTCAATTATTTCATACTATCTTATTTATTACTATTAAAATACTATCAAAATGTACTTTAAATACTATATATTTGAATATACTTTAAAATGCGATTTATTTATGTGATGCAAAGCTGTAATTTCTTTTTCAGTGTTGCATTTTTGCAGCCTTTATTTTATATCATTATATCTTATATATCGTATAAACTTATATCACTTAGACTAAACAAAAATAATCATTTAAACTTTGCATAGCTTAAAACTTATTAAAATAAGTAAAAAAAAAAATTGTAGTCATGCCTTTTGTACTATCATTTTGTTTACAGTGTGCGTGATCTTTCAGAAATAGTTCCTACTGCTTCCTAATGGTGTTAATGTTCAAATCAGTCACCTACTGCTCAATATGTTTGTCAATTCTTTGAAACATAAATATTCAGTAACATCCTAAATGACTTTACTAACATATTAATATAAATTTAACTCATAATATAATCATTCATTCGCAAGTAGAAATGGATTGAGCCCTGGCGCAAAACGAGATGTCAATGGGTTCATGCTAACAAGACTAAAAAGCATAGCAGTGCTAAAAGCTTTGATGCATCCTAATAGTCCACTAAACCCCAGATTTGCCAGGCCGGAGCATATGCGCTCTGATTCTGTGTTCCCTGCCCTATGGCTGCGTGTGAGTCACTGGCATTAAGCCTGGCATCTCGGCAGGAGCCGGACGGCGGGTACCAGTACACACCGGACCATTCCTGTCAACACACGCACACAAATCCATCAGGCCACACCAACGGCTGGCAGATATTAGGTCGAGGTGCCTGCACCGTGTGTGTGCCAACCCCTTTGTGAAATGGATTTACAATAATCTTTGGTAAATCCTTGAATTCATTATAACTAGTTGCGCTCATATAATTTATTCATTCATTTTCAGCTTAGTCCCTTTATTAATCTGGGGTCGCCACAGCGAAATGAACTGCCAACTAATCCAGCATATGTTTCCCTTTCAGCTGCAACCCATCACTGGGAAACACCCATACACACTCATACACTACGGATAATTTAGCTTATCCAATTCCCCTATAGCGCATGTGTTTGGACTATGGGGGAAACCGGAGCACCTGGAGGAAACCCACGCCAACGCGGGGAGAACATGCAAACTCCACATAGAAATGCCAACAGACCCAGCTAGGGCTCGAATCAGCGACTTTCTTGCTGTGAGGCGATCGAGCTACCCACTGCGCCACTGTGTCACCCTATTATTATAATTTTTTTCTTGTATCTCATAAATTCTATCAATCCAATTGGTTTGCTTACTCCTATGCATCTCTATACACACAGACACACACATCCTTGTATAGCTATCTTTATGTGGACTTTCCATATATCTAGACGTAATGATTTTACATTCTATACCCCTAAACCCAACCCTCATGGGAAACAATCAGCATTTTTATATTTTCAAAATACTTCATTCAGTCTGATTTATGAGCCGTTTTCCTCATAGGGCGCAAACAATCTCCCCAAAAGGTCAAAATTACTGGTATTGCTATTCTTGTGGGGACCAAATGTAAGGTACAAGGTACACACCCTCACACACAGAGCATAACAATGAAGATATTTGTAAAAGTAGAATCTAGAATTTCTAAAAGTTTATGTTATATGTTTGGTTGTAACTATATTTAATGTAAATATATGTCCAGGCAACACAGTGACTCAGTGGTTAGTAGGCATGGGCCGGTATAAGATTCTGACGGTATGATAACCTTGGATAGAAATATCACGGTTTCATTGTATCATGGTTTTGTGATTACTGCTCTAAAATATGATCTTTTTAAATGTCTGGGTAAAAAACAAACTTTTTTTCCTCTTGGAAAACAATATATTTTATTTTTTGAAAGATTTATAATATTTTGGAGCAGTAAACATGTCAGGCTAAATAATTCAAATGAATAATTGACTTCTGCTGTCTTCATTTGTTTCAAAAATACAGATTTCTTGGAAATATTTTCAGCTGGAGATACTGTTGTCCTTAAAAAAAAACAAAAAAAAAACGTATATATGCCTTAGGGACATAACTGTCAACATTGGGATGTGAAAATAAGGGATATGCCCACCAAAATAAAGGATTCCCCAGAACCCCCCCCCCCCCTCACCCCCTAAAAAAATCCCCATATTACTAAATCTGTTCATTTGGAGCTGTTTTATTGTAAATAAACAGTTAAACAGTCAGTAATATGTTTTATTATTATTATTTACAAAAGAAAAATTAAATAGTATACATTAGCAGCAAATACATTAGCAAACAGGTCAGCTTATTAAAATGAATAGCTATTATAATGAAATCAAGATATCAAATCTCTTTAGCCGTTTCTTCACTGTATAACTCACACATTCTGATTAAAAAGCAATGAATGAATCTCTTATTTATTTAGATTTTTTTCTTTTCATTACATTAAATAACAGGTGTCAGTTTAAAAATGCACACATCTAACATTATAATGAAAGCTTTCGATTGCTTTCCTAACTTTTTTGCTCATTTAGGACAAAATTAGTTGTGTTTGAAAAAAAAAAAAACAAAAGATCGACACGTTTAGATGTTATTAATATTAATTATGAGTATATCTCTGTTTAAACACGCACCCAAAACCCAGACTTTCACTTTGTACAGAATCCATACAGAATCCGTTTGGGAAACAGCGTCTTACTATTACTATTACTATGGAGCGCGTCAGCTGACAGTCACGCACCGCTATATGACTGTTTAAAGGATTGTAAATGAAGGGGAGACGGCACCTGTAATGAAAAGGAAAGGGAATCGTGCCGTTTTCACATTTATTTCAAAGTGTTTTCATGCCTAAACAAAATGAAAGCACAGAACAGACTCATATTTAAAAGCAAGGGGCGGCCCCTGGTGGTTCGGCGGTATGGGTTGCGTATAGGGAGGCTCGGCTTTTTAATGTTTATTTGCCACCCTTCAGAGAAAGACTGAAAATACAGGAGAAATACGGGAAAATACTTTTACGGGATGATAGCGGGATAGAACTGTAAAATACAGGGGAATCCTGGGAAAAACGGGAGGGTTGACGGTAGAAACGGTATAACAGAAAATGCTGGCGGTTTTAAAACCTTGACTTTTCCAAACCGCGGTATACCTCGAAAACGGTTATCGTCCCATGCCTAGTAGTTAGCACTGTGGCCTCACAGAAAGAAGGTCTCTGGTTCAGTCCCAGCTGGACCAGTCGGCGTTTCTGAGTTGCATGTTGGCGTGGGTTTCCTCCGGGTGCTCCGGTTTCACCCACAGTCCAAACACATGCGCTATCAGTGAACTGATGAACTAAATAGGCCGTAGTGTATGTGTGTGAATGTGAGAGTGTATGGGTGTTTCCCAGTACTGGGTTGGAAGGTCATAAAACATGTGTAAAACATATGCTGGATAAGTTGGCAGTTCATTCCACAGTGGCAACCCCTGATGAATAAAGGGACTAAGCCGAAGGAAAATGAATGAATTCTCATGTCCCCTATCAGCTCAATATTAATACCAAAATCCCCAAATTAATCGAGATGTTATTTGTCTTCTAATTAAGCGGTCCACACAAGAATATAATTTACATACTGTGAAATTAAAATTTGTATGCCTGGTTCTTTCAAACAGAGGGGTGATTACACTCATCGCCTTGGGAATAGAAATAAAGACAAAGAAGTGTGAATGAATAGCACGGACTAATGTGATCATCCCGCAGGTGGGATTCTGTTGACTTCTATTAAATCCTGTTTATGGTGTCTGATTGGATAGGCATGAATCCGCAATTCGCCAGCTGTGAGTTCAAATGCTTCTCTTTAAATGTTTGTTGTTCATCACGAGTCGCTTTATTAAGTTTTTCCTCAGCAGGGAGGATCATTACTTGAAATATTGCGGTCCGTGTTGGCCGCCTGTTGTGCATGTGCCGGGAGCCGTCACGTGTTCCCGCTGGAAATGGAACAATCTGGGATAATATGCTTTAGTTTCATCAACGTCCCTCCCTCCGTAAACACAACATCCCTAGGATTTCTGACAATGCTGCGGCTGCAAATGTTGTGTCAGCATTAGGAGAATGTTGTCAGTCATTTCACGACTCGTGTATTATAGATGCGGCGGTCTGCTTTTGTTCAACAGATGTCTCTGGCAATCATGCAAATACATGCCCGATCCATACACAGATTATGTGGTAACGGAGACATGCTTCTGGATGTTAGGGTGTGTGTTTACACTTGTTGAGCTCAATTAAAATAAACTGTGACTTGTATTGTTCATGTGGTTTATTTGAATAAGTATGAGTGCTGGGCGACATGGTGGCTCAGTGGTTAGCACTGTGGCTGAGTTTCGGCTGGATCAGTTGACATTTCTGTGTGGAGTTTGCATGTTCTCCCCATGTTGGCGTGGGTGCTCTGGTTTCCCCCACAGTCCAAACACATGCACTATAGGGGAATTGGTGAATTAAAGTGGCTATAGTGTATGTTGTGAATGAGAGGTTTCCCAGTACTGGGTTGCAGCTGGAAGGGCATCCGCTGTGTAAAACATATCCTGGAATAGTTGATGGTTCATTCCGCTGTGGCGACCCCTGATGAATAAAGGTAGTAAGCTGAAGGAAAACGAATGAATGAGTATGAGCGATATTATTTGATCTCTGATGTGCACCAAACTAGCAGATCACTGTAAAGGAGGGTTTCACTTTTTCAACAATCTATAAGAACTATCAAAGCAACACAAATTAAAGACACAGATATCAACCAAAAACAGGACAGAATGTCACAAGAACTGCCTATATTTCAGGACAGAGGACTCAAGCATGCCCGTGCGCAAGACATATTTTAAAGTTTGGTCTGGCAAACATCTGCTACTGTATGTACAAAGATCTAATAAACGTCTTTGAAAGGTGTTTTATTCATTTCATTTTCCTTTGGCTTAGTGCATTATTTATCACAGTGGAATGAACCGCCAACTATTTTGGCATATGTTTATGCAGGGGATGCCCTTCCAGCTGCAACCCAGTACTGGGAAACACCCATACACTCTCACATTCACACACACTCATACACTACGGCCAATTTTAGTTCATTCAATTCACCAGTTTGTACTGTGAGGAAAACCGGAGGTCTTGAAGGAAACCCACGCCAACTCGGGGAAAACATGCAAACTCCACATAGAAATGACAACTGACCCCGTCGGGACTTGAACCATTGACTTTCTTGCTGTGTGGCAACAGTGCTAACCACTGAGCCAATTGTGTTACTATAAACTCTTAAGTGTTTCTTTATTCTTTTGAACACAAATGAAGATATTTTGATGGAAGCTGAAAACCTGTAACCATTGACTTCCGTAGTCCACTGTTAGACATTGATGCAATTTTACTGCTATTTACAGCAAAAACGCCTAGTAAAATACCACATACATTCTCTACAGCTCACTACTGTAATATGCACTGTATTGTGGGTCATTTTAAAACTTTTACAGTAACTTACTGCATATTAGGAATTTGCAGTATAGGGTATAGGCAGTTACTATTTCTTCCCATACCGATAAACTTCCGGTGAAGCGTTAATGTGACTTTTTTCAGTTTTATACGGTTTCTTTTACAGCATCAATGTTGTATTATAATTAAAATAAAATCAGTTAAAGAGATTTCAGCATTCGTTTAGTTGATCAAGCGTAAAACAAGATGAAAAGCCATCTACATGCCTGTCAGGATCAGTAGGCGGCTGCAGAAACACCACTGAAAACACTGGGGTAAAATAAATGTACATGTTTTAAAGACATGGTGCAGAACAATTTAATTTATTGCAGTGCTTCTTGTACAACCTGAGACCCACTTTATATCGCTTATCAATCAGGCAGTGGAGATGGTTGATTTTTAAAGAAAACAGACTTTAAACGTGACGATTTTGTAACTGCATACAGTTCACACCCAGGTTACTGCAAAATTAAAAGTCCTTCTGCATACTAATGCATATACTCTATTATACTGTAATAAAAGTAATCAAGTACTGCTACTGTGGTAAAAGACAAAAATGAGACGATTTAGGAAAAAATTGTTTGGAATTTATTAAATTTAATTGCAGATAATAAAAATAAAGATTTTGTACTGCTAGTGTAAAACGTAAGTTACTGAAAAGAGGCAGTTGCATTAACACTGCTGCCAGCGAGTTATAGCAAAAATACATTAAAATGTCAAACATTCATTCATTTTCTTTTCAGCTTAGTCCCTTTATTAATCTGGGGTCGCCACAGCGGAATGAACCGCCAACTTATCCAGCACATGTTTTACGCAGCGGATGCCCTTCCAGCTGCAACCCAGTACTGGGGAAAAAATGTCAAACAGTGTAGGAAAATCAAATACTATGGAAGTCAATGTTTACAGGTTTCAAAATATCTTCTTTTGTGTTCAACAGAAGAAAGTAAATAGGTTTTAAATAGGTTAAGTGTAAGTAAATAATGACAACTTTCATTTTTCTGTGAATTATGCCTTTAAAGACATGTTATGAATGTCTATCTGACATCAGACATGTCATACATTTGGTGTAAAAAATATTGTAATATGCACTGCATTGTGGGTCATTTTAAAACATTTACAGTAGCTTACTGTATATTAGGAATTTGCGGTATTTTACTGTAATCAAAGTAATCAAGTACTGCTACTGTAGCTGAAGACAAAAATGAAACGATTATTGAAAGAATTGTTTGAAATTTCTTAAATTCAGTAGAAGATAATTAAATAAATATTTTGTAGTGCTAGTGTAAAACGTAAATAAATTACAGTAAAAGTACTGTAAAAATTGTCATACTCTAAAATTAAAATGTAATAAAGAAAATTTTACCATAAAAAGAAGTTGCGGTAAGGCTATTTTACTGTCAAATGAAATTGTGGTAGGGCCCTGCTACTGTAAAACACATTTACAGGTAAGTTACTGTAAAGGGGGAGTTGCGGTGACAGTGCTGCCAGTAAGTTACCGCAAAAATACAATAAAATGTCAAACAGTGGAAAATCAAATACTATGGAAGTCAATGATTACAGGTTTCAAAATATCTTCTTTTGTGTTCAACTACAGAAAGTAAATAGGTTTAAAACATGTTAAGGGTGAGTAAATAATGACAAAACGTTCATTTTTGGGTGAATTATGCCTTTAAAGACATATCATGAATGTCTATTTGACATCAGACAAGAGACATGTCATACATTTCATGCAAAAATTATCGTTTTCTTATAAGTGTGCCTGTCAATCTAGTGAATGTTAAACCACTGACCTCCATAGTACAGATTTTTACTGCAGCATCACCCAGTACAATACCACATATATTCTTTACAGCTCACTACTGTAATATGCACTGCATTGTGGGTCATTTTAAAACATTTACAGTAGCTTACTGTATATTAGGAATTTGCAGTATTCTACTGTAATCAAAGTAATCAAGTACTGCTACTGTAGTTGAAGACAAAAATGAAACGATTATTAAAGAATTGTTTGAAATTTATTAAAATCAATAGAAGATAATAAAATAAAGATTTTGTAGTGCTAGTGTAAAACGTAAATAAATGACAGTAAAAGTACAGTAGAAATTGTCATTCTGTAAAATTTTACCATAAAAAGATGTTGCGGTAAGGCTACTTTACTGTCAAATGAAATTTCCGTAGGGCCCTGCTACTGTAAAACACATTTACAGGTAAGTTACTGTAAAGGGGCAGTTGCGGTGACAGTGCTGCCAGTAAGTTACCGCAAAAATACAATAAAATGTCTGACAGTGTAGGAAAATCTAATACTATAGAAGTCAATGATTACAGGTTTTAAAATATCTTCTTTTGTGTTCAACAGAAGAAAGTAAATAGGTTTTAAACAAGTGAAGGGTGAGTAAATAATGACAGAACTTTCATTTTTGAGTGAACTATCCCTTTAAAGACATATTATAAACGTCTATTTGACATCAGACTGTTGTTTTCTTAAAAATCTGCCAGTCAATATATAGTGAATGTTAAATTAAGTTGCTTTCTTGAACTGAAATCAAGCATATTAATGTGTTTTGATGTTTTAACAGTACACTCGCTCTGGTTGCACACTTAATATTTGGAAAAATACAGTAGTGTTTTATAAACAGCACAAGCAGACCTTTTGTGTGTTTGGATGAAAAACAGTACGCTTGCCTGAAGCGGGTATTGCACTTCCCTCCAATTCTGTTTAACTTCATTTGTTGCTGTTCATTTTCCTCTTGGTATTGTCTTTGATGGATGTCATTATCAATAACATGTGGTGTACAGTTTCTCATGATAGCGAACAGCAGCTGCTGCTCATTTTCTCCTCCCACAATCTCATATTACATTTATATTAATGACATCGACGGTAAGCATGTGTTAATATGTTTATACTCATAAAACAGATGCTGGTATTGTTAGGCACAAGCTATCATGCGTGTTGTCAAATTACACACAAATGGGTTTCTTTCATGACCCAAAACACCTTTCAGGTCATATAATGTGCGTCCTCGGAAATTACCAGTCATGTTGGCAAATATAAAAACGAGATGATCATCCAATGATCATGATGCAATCCAGAAGCAAGAGCAGCTGCCGCGGTGCCACTCTAATCAGTTTTTCTATGAAACGCATTGAGCATATCCCACGACCGCCTATAATAGAGCATCTTATACATGCAACTAAGCAAATAAACATCTTTCCGTATGCGGCTGAACGTCTCTTTCATCTCTGCCTGCAGGCGAAAATAAACGAATCCCAAAACAACCATCCGGAAGCCTGCCATACTGCCAGGTACAATTGAGAAAGGAGTGATTCTGCTGATGGATTAATGAGTCCTCAAAGAAGACTTTATAGCTCAGTTTGCTCTTTTAGACTTCAGGAGACTGGAGAAGATACCGGTTAAGCTTGTTTTCTGTCTGAGATTGTTCTTCTAAAACCATTTGGCCTCCATGTTGTCAAAGTGGAAACTACAAAAACATGATTCTGTGCTAATGTAGATGTGAATGTGTGTTACATGTTCAGTCTATTAGCATGAGCAAGTAGCTTTAATATGATTAAATGAGTGTTTTCAAGGTTTCAAAATGCTTAGATTTTGGATAAAGTGAAATAAGTTGTTGCTTTTATATTTTGCTACTAATTAGGTAATAGTAATTAACTTTAAATAAAACTAAATTTTGGTTTTGCATAAAATGATTTTTTTTGCCATCTGCACATGTGCCTGTAGCATGACCAAAATGCATGAAGACAAAATGCATGGAGTTTACCACTACATCAGTTAATTATTTAAATAAATATACAATTAAAAAGTCGATGCAGTGGGGCAGTAGGTAGTGTTGTCGCCTCACAGCAAGAAGGTCGCTGGTTCGAGCCTTGGCTGGGTCTGTGTGGAGTTTGCATGTTCTCCCTTCGTTCGCGTGGGTTTCCTCTGGGTGCTCCGGTTTCCCCCACAGTCCAAAGACATGCGGTACAGGTGAATTGGGAGGGCTAAATTGTCCATAGTGTATGAGTGTGAGTGAGTGTGTATGGATGTTTCCCAGAGATGGGTTGTGGCTGGAAGGGTTGTGTCATCCGCTGCGTAAAACACTGATTAATAAAGGGACTAAGCCGACAAGAAAATGAATGAATGAATATAAATTTAAGATGAAAGATGACACATTAAGATGTGAGAAAATTACATTTAAGGGTATAAATGGGAGTAATTCAATGGGCTAGACGCAAACATGACATCAAAAACTGTCCTCTGTAAATATGTACAATATAGTATAGTATAGTATAGTATAGTATAGTATAGTATAGTATACTACAATATAGTATAGTATAGTATAGTAAAGTATACTACAATATAGTATAGTATAGTAAAGTATACTACAATATAGTATAGTATAGTATAGTATAGTATAGTATACTACAATATAGTATAGTATAGTATAGTATAGTATACTACAATATAGTATAGTATAGTATAGTAAAGTATACTACAATATAGTATAGTATAGTAAAGTATACTACAATATAGTATAGTATAGTATAGTATAGTATAGTATAGTATACTACAATATAGTATAGTATAGTATAGTATAGTATAGTATAGTATAGTATAGTATACTACAATATAGTATAGTATAGTAAAGTATACAACAATATAGTATAGTATAGTAAAGTATACTACAATATAGTATAGTATAGTATAGTATACTACAATATAGTATAGTATAGTAAAGTATACTACAATATAGTATAGTATAGTAAAGTATACTACAATATAGTATAGTATAGTAAAGTATACTACAATATAGTATAGTATAGTATAGTATACTACAATATAGTATAGTATAGTAAAGTATACTACAATATAGTATAGTATAGTAAAGTATACTACAATATAGTATAGTATAGTATAGTATAGTATACTACAATATAGTATAGTATAGTATAGTAAAGTATACTACAATATAGTATAGTATAGTATAGTAAAGTATACTACAATATACTATAGTATAGTATAGTATAGTATAGTATAGTAAAGTATACTAAAATATAGTATAGTATAGTATAGTATAGTATAGTAAAGTATAGTATAGTAAAGTATACTACAATATAATATAGTATAGTATAGTATAGTATAGTATAGTATAGTATAGTATAGTATAGTATATACTACTGGTCAAACCAGCGACCTACTTGCAATGAGATGACAGTGCTTACCAGAAATAAAATGTTTCATAATTTATTAGAAACATGATCAAAATCTTCTGGGGACATTTTATTTGTTTACCGTCAGATGAGCTTCCTCTGCAACAGCATCCTCAATCGTTCAATCCCTTGGAAATGAAAAGTGATTGTGTGGTCAATGCAATCAATGCTCCCATCCAGCAGGGCCATGGGGACAGCAGGCCATGAATTATAAGAGGACTGTAAGGGGTCAGCAAACTACTCTATCTGAAAATGAGACAATAACAAAAACACCACATTACTTTCTTTAAGGGTTGTGGATGTGTAGTATTAAGGTCAGGTCAAGATTTAGTGATTTGGGTGCCCTAAGCAATTCAAGCCATGGGGCCCAACAGTCCTAATATACACCTTTTGTATTTTTATTTATATATTTATTTAAATAGTGCTTTTTATTTAATTTATTTAAATACTTTAATATATGCACACATATATTATATATACATTATATATTTATAAATAACTGGCATTAGATATACACTAGCCAGGTAGTAAAAGTCTACTTTTTCTTTCTTTAATATTTCCCAAATGATGTTTAACAGAGCAAGGAAATTTTCACAGTATGTCTGATAATATTTTTTCTTCTGGAGAAAGTCTTATTTGTTTTATTTCGGCTAGAAGAAAAGCAGTTTTAAATTTAAAAAAAATAATTTTAAGGTCAATATTATTAGCCCCTTTAAGCTATATATTTTTCTCGATATTCTACAGAACAAATCATCATTATACAATAACTTGCCTGATTACCCTAACCTGCCTAGTTAACCTAATTAACCTAGTTAAGCCTTTAAATGTCACTTTAAGCTGTATAGAAGTGTCTTGAAGAATATCTACTAATATTATGTGCTCTCATCATGGCAAAGATAAAATAAATCAGTTATCAGAGATGAGTTATTAAAACTATTATGATTAGAAATGTGTTAGCCATACGTTTAGGAAAAACAAAAAATAAATCAATTTACCAGTGGAATGTTTTTCAACCAATGATGTTAGTTTAGAGGTGTGTTTTGCCCGAAAGATGAAAATGTCAAAGAAACCTGAATGTCTGAATACAGTCATTATTTTTACAGTTCTGTTTGAAATGTGTCCTCTAACTGTCTTGTACTTTAAATATATTTAAGTTTTTTAATTATTTAATTGATGATTCCACCCACTTCTCCTGCTCCCATGAGTACACAAGCTTTCATCCGTTTTTCTGTAGAGAAGCTTTGAAAACTCTAGTGTAGATCACAAACTGATTTTCTCTTAAATCCTCTCTGGATCTGTATTTTCTCCCTGTGGTGTGCTAATACTAATGTTCATTTTTTGATGTTTGGTATTAATTATCTGCTTGTGCTCCTAAGTAAATGATATTTCTCCACAACACACACTTCATTCATTTCTTCATTTTTCACTTGCTTATTTTTCTCCCTTTGAGATCTGCACATCGTTCCTTTAATCCCATTTCTTGCGAGAACTCCTCAGGTGAAGTCATTAGCGTGTGTTGTGGGTCTGGTCTTTTGGTTCGCCACCTTTAAGGCTCCCTAATTAGCTTAAACAGCAAATCTGCTTTGGTGGACCAGCAAGATCGTGCTGACGACCCACTTTACCAGCTAAGACCTGCTCGAATACCATCAGATGAGCATAAACTGGTGTGCACCCACATGCTGATATGAGCTGGTTTTTCATAAACCGTTGAGCAACACTGTTTATGTACACTCAGATGTTTAGATTGGATCTTTACTGAAACCTGTAATGGTAGTAATTAACCTGGATGACTGTTGTGTGCAGGCCTGGATAATTGCTGATAGTTAGGAAAAAGCAAAGGACACAGCACTTCTTGTTTTTGTGTTTCTGAGCTTTTTTTGTGATGAGAAAGGCACGTGTGTGTGAGTGTGTGTGCACACAATCTAACTAAACATTTTATTTTACATACTCAAAGTGTTATATGGCACTTTTCCAAACAAATCAACATAGTTAAAGTGCTTTAAAGGCAATAAGAATACAGTGAATACAGAAAGTATTGATAGCGCTTCACTTTTTCCACATTTTTTGTTACAGCCTTATTCCAAAATAGATTAAATTCATTTATTTCCTCAAAATAGTTTCAGCAGCTTCATTGGAGTTCACCTGTGGTCAATTCAGTTGATTGGACATGATTTAAAAAGGCATACACCTGTCTATATAAGGTCCCAGGGTTGACAGTGCATGTCAAAGCGCAAACCAAGCATGAAGACAAAGGAATCGTCAGTAGACTTCCGAGACAGGATTGTCTCGAGGCACAAGGCTGGGGAAGGTTATGAAAAAATGTCTGCTGCTTTGAAAGGTCTATGAGCACAGTGGCCTCCATCATCCGTAAGTGGAAGATGTTTAACCTCCAGGACTCTTCCTAGAGATGGCCGGACATCTAAGCTGTGTGATTGGGGAGAAGGGCCTTTGTCAGGGAGGTGATTAATAACCTGATGGTTATTCTGAGCTCCAGTGTTCTTCTGTGGAGACAGGAGAACCTTACAGAAGGACAACCATCTGTGCAGCAATCCACCAATCAGGCCTGTATGGTAGATTTGCCAAAAGGCATCTGAAGGAGTTACAAACAGAATTCTCTGGTCTGATGAGACTAAAACTGAACTTTTTGGAAAACCTGACAGCGCTCATCTCCAGGCTAATACCATCCCTACAGTGAAGCATAGTGGTGGCAGCATCATGCTGTGGGGATGTTTTTCCGCAGCAGGAACTGGAAGACTAGTCAGGATAGAGGGAAAGATGAATGCAGCGATGTACAGAGACATCCTGAATAAAAACCTGCTTCAGAGTGCTCTTGACCTCAGACTGGGGCGACGCTTCATCTTCCAGCAGGACAATAACCCAAAGCACACCGCCAAAATATCAATGGAGTGGCTTCACAACAATTCAGTGAATGTCCTTGAGTGGCCCAGCCAGAGCCCAGACCTTAATCCTATTGAACATCTCTGGAGAGATCGGAAAACGGCTGTACACCGCCGCTTCCTATCCAACCAGGTAGAGCTTGAGAGGTACCGCAAAGAGGAACGGGCAAAAATTCCCAAAGACAGGTGTGCCAAGCTTGTGGCATAATATTCAAAAAGACTTAAGGCTGTAATTGCTGCCAAAGGTGCATCAACAAAGTATTGAGCAAAGGCTGTGAATACTGATGTACAGGTGATTTTACAGCTTTTTTATTTTTTAATAAATTTGCAACAATTTCAAAAACTCTTTTTTTCACATTGTCATTATGGGTGATTGTGTGTAGAATGTTTGAGGAAATAAATGAATTTAATCCATTTTGGAATAAGGCTGTAACATAAACAAATGTGGAAAAAGTGAAGCGATATGAATACTCTCCAGATGCACTGTAAATATTATGCATAAAACGCATCTGTTAAGCTTAATCCGTTATCTTTGTTGGTGTTATTATTATATCCATAACCGTAAAACACAAAAAATCTAAATGATTATGACTAAAAAGACATGAAATTCATTAAACTTCATTAAAAAATAAAGAAGCTTCATTAAACTATCCCAGCTTAGACAACTTAGCTAGTAAATAATCAGGGTTTTTTATATTCCATGGTCAAATTATGAAGAGCATTACAACAAGTTATAAAAAAGAGATGAAATTTAGGGCAGCAATTGCACAATAAAATCATCTAATGAAATAACTTCTAAGAATGTTTTTGTAATTTAACTGTTTATGACTACAATACTTTTAAATTAATGGAAACTTTAGGGGAATCAATTTATTAACATTAACATTACTTTTAAATGTTTTCTGAATAATCTTTTAAATGAATGTAAGATGAAACCTAAAATTGACAATAAATCCCTGAGCTACAACCCAAAACACCCAAACAACACTGACATTGAGAATTTAAGCGATTGCATATTCACGTGTCTCTAACATGATCTTCACAGCATGGTACAACATGATACTACAGCAAGGTCAAGGGTTTAATCCCAATGCGGTACATTAAATAAAAAATTGGAAGTAAATGTATCTGCCAAACACATAAATGAAAAATGTATCCGAGTTCACTCGAAACAAAAAGCATTTGCATATTATGTCTTAAAATAATATCATTCTTACTCTATATTTAATTTGGAGCCTGGAATGTATTTTGGTGGTACAATTACATGATTTATTTTCAAACAGATGTAGACACAATTATAGGTACCATTCATTTTTGTACGAGCCAGTTTTTATTAGCCTTTTGATGCTTCCTGAACCACAATTCAAAAGCAGTATCTGATTTTCATTAGTTTATTTTCAGTAATTGTTGATTAATCGTTCCTTTTAATAAAGTTATTTCAGTGACCTCTGTGGGTTTTTCTTTTTTTAATTGATAGTTTTCAGTCACGTGACCTGTGCAGAGAGCTGGCGGACAAAAAAGCATTTGAGCCGCAATGGCAGCTACACTGGAATCTTCATAGAAACGCAGCACAATCAGTCATATTTCCATCTCTTTCTATGAATATTTGTGTCACATATCAACAGAGCAATACAGAGACAAACTGTCAATTGTGGGCACTTGCGAACCACATACTGTCACACCTACAAAATCTCACGGCAATTCGTAACTTTTTGATTTGGTGGCTAATTCGTATGATCTAATTCGTACAATTTAGTACGATTTGCTCATCCCTCAATGATGGTTGGGTTTAGGGGTGGGGTTAGGTGCCACGCCTCCTTTTTAAAATCTTACAATTTCGTACGACTGAACTCGAATTAGCCACTAAACTGACAAAACGTAAAATACTTACATTTTGTCGTGAGATCAGGCTGGTCACACACATTTAAAGCCATCATGTTCCTGTCAGAGCCACAATTCGCCGATGTTTACATTTATCTTGTGTAGGAATGCACAATATATCGGCAGCCATATCGTTATCGGCCGATAAATGCTATTTTTAATGTTATCATTATCGGTCCGATGTCAAAGTTAGACAGATATCTTTAAGCCGATAAATTATATAATAGTACAGAACTTCCCGCCTCGTTCAGACTTGTCCTGTGCACAATAATGGAGCATTTTTCCTCATATTGTTTGTTCCTTCAAAGTCCGTCCTTTCTTAATGCAGTATTGCTGTGCGTAAGTAACTCAGTAAGTAACCATAGTCCTTATCATTGTAGCTATGTTTGACAGAGTGCTATTGTGTATTATTGGTTTTAAATCGTCTCAGTAAAAATATTACCTGAGTAAAAAGCAGTGATGCACACGTGCTAAAACCCTCGATGGGTTGTTTGTAATCTAATATGAATATTTGTTATTATCAACGCGTTGCTTGCTGTGTGTTGTTAATGTAAGATTGTATTCAGTTTGATCAGGATGTTCGTATTGATTATAACGAGCGCACATGAGGGCAATCACCGCGCACGCACACACACATACATATCTCATCTGACAGCAGCAGCAGGGGGGAGAGGTGTGCCAGTCATTGAACCCAGCATAGGGGTTCCTAACTCACCGCAACATTCTGTCTTTATAATATGCACTGTGTTTGTCATAAAGTCATCTGTGCCCAATGCTCAGGTGTTGTATGAAAATCTGACTCCGAGGACAAATCTGACTCCGCTTCGTGTGCACGCACGTTACACAGCGACTGCAGTTTAAGTTTGAAACTCACAGCAGTTTATCATATGATCATTTTCCCCCATAGAACATAGAAGCATTGTCTGATAAGCAGCAGCTACATGTGTTGAAAAGAATCAAAAACGCCAAATATGACGAATTTATGCAGCATTTTCTAAAGTAAATCAAACTATCTGTGTTTAGCTTTTTGGTTGTACATTGGTTCTGAACTAGGCATGGGATGATAACCGTTTTCAAGGTATACCGCGGTTTGGAAAAGTCAAGGTTTTAATGTCAATCTCAATGTCAATTTTATTTCTATAGCACTATTTAACACAACCAGAGGTTGACCAATGTGCTGCACAGTACAAATCAAAACAGATAAAAACAAATGTATATATAAAATTATAAAATTATTGCTAAAACAGACACTTTTCACTGATAAAATGCCAAATCAAAGAGATAGGTTTTTAACCTAGATTTAAAAACAGACAGGGATAAAACAGATCTGATACAGAGGGGCAGAGCATTCCACAACCTAGGACCAGCTACTGCAAAAGCACGGTCACCTCTGCATTTCAGCCTCGACTTAGGTATGAATAACAGTCTCTGGTTAGATGACCGAAGAGACCGGCCAAAAAAACCGCCAGCATTTTCTGTAATACCGTTCCTAAGGTTTATGTAAGATTTTTTTATTTACATTTACAACAGTATCTCCAGCAGAAAAAAATATCCAAGAAATCTGTGTTTTAGAAACAAATGAAGACAGCAGAAGTCAATGATTCACTGACATGTTTACTGCTCCAAAATATTATAAATGTTTCAAAAAATAAAATATATTATTTTCAAAGAGGAAAAAAGTTGTTGTTTTTTACCCAGACATTTAAAAAGATCATATTTTAGAGCAGTAATCGCAATACTGTGATACCATGAAACCAGGGTATTTTTATCCAAGGTTATCATACCATCAGAATCTTATTCCGGCCCATGCCTACTCTGAACTGTCAAAACAGCTCTCAAAGCGCGTTTTCGGACATTACATATTTGTACGTATATGTACATTACTGTAACACGTTTTATTCAAGAGCACTTGAGCTGGTTTCAGTTCTTAGTTCTTTCATTTTCACTTTATTTGAAATATATTTGTTTTACTTTGTTAATTAAATTCCATTTTTGTTATTTAACCTATTATATTTATGCAACAGTCAAGTTACATGTTAATTTACTATGCGAAAGAAAAGGAAATTAACTTTTGGCATGCTGATTAATGTGAAATTGTCAGTATAGGTCTATATAATCACCTTGCAATTTTTAAATTCTAGCTTTTTTTTTGCTATTCGGTTCATAAGAGCAGTTCAAACTTTTTAAAAATAAAATCAGTTGTTCACTGTATAAAAATATAACATTTTAAATTATTTACATTTATCGGCCTATATATATCGGCTATCGGCCTACAAATCTAAAGAGTTATCGATATCGGCCCAAAAATCCATATCAGTGCCTCGCTAAACTTGTGGATATTCATCAGTGATTTAGTCATTAGTGATGACATTATGGAACATAAGTATCTGTGTTATATTTAGAGTCAGTTTCTTTTGCTTATAGATTAATATTTGCTGGAAGGGAAAATCTATTGTTAAATTCTGCTATTTATTAGACTTTGACATTGCATTTCAATGTATACTTTAATTGCACTTAGCCTGCAAATTAGAATAGAAACGGTATAAAAAGCAGGCAAACGCACTGACAGTTATAGGTACCATAGATTGTTATGAAATTTCTCCTTTCTGGCTGTTGTTTATGATGAAGAAACTCTGCAAAAGCACAGCCCAGGCGTGTCTCTTAGTCAATTACTAACGCTATATATTGCACATCAATTATCTAGTTATTTTGGTTAACAAAAGGATATTACTCAGTCTGTTACTTGGAGGTCAGTGAGAGATGTTTTGCCCGCCAAGGGGCTATTCCCATAATGGTGTGACGACACATTAAAGCTAACAATGAAAGGGTACCAACAATTTTTGTCCATGTCTGTATGTTGTCTAAGATGTTTAGTTTGTTTTTTGCTTATTTAGAGCAGTGTTTCTCAACCACGTTCCTGGAGGACCACCAGCTCTGCACATTATCCATGTCTCCTTGACCAAACACACCTGATTCATATCATCAGCACAGAACGAAAGACCTGTAATGGGTGTGACAAAGGAGACATCCAAAACATGTAGTGTTGGTGGTCCTCCATGAACGTGGTTGAGAAACACTGAAATCTCAAGAGGTTTTCCGAACTAAATAAAGGTTTAAAGTACAAATGAAACCAAAACTAACCATTTTGTTAGCTCACATTTCAATTCTCAGATTAGCCACGCCCACTGTTATCTCATTTAATATTCTGTTTCTCTTGGAACTGCGTCACAATACGGAAAAAAAATTGTCACAGCTTCCGGTTCATGCAGACTTTAAATAAATAAATAAATATGGATATGAAATAATGTCGCCTTGAATGCAATAATGCATCATCTCTGTTATTTAACTAAAAGCTTTTCAATGCCCAGAAAGTCTCAATCTAGCAGTGCAAAGAAATCCTGCTGATTGCAGATTAAGCTATATATCTGACAGGCAGTGTGCGAGGGGGGCGTTAGTGCTCGTCGATGGACCGATGCAGTGCGAGATCTGCCGTCCCCGGGGAGCCGTTTACTGAGAGAAGTGCAGCGTGCACTAGCTGTGATGTACGAGCCAATAAAAGCAGCAACAGCCTCGACGGATCATCTGTAAGAAGCTAATGGAGCCACGGTCGCTCCATCTGCAGGCTCACAGTTAGAAGAAAACCTTCAGGGTCTTTCAGAGAAAATAGCTGGTGGTCTTATGATAGGCTTGGCTTCTTCTATATGAGGAAAATCATTTGTAATAGTGGTGCAAGTGAAAACTGAAAGTTGTTGAATTGAATGCATGCGTAATGTAAACTAATGCAAATAAAAAGATGCATAATGTAAACAAATACAAATAAAAAGATGCATAATGTAAACTAATACAAATAAAATGATGCATAATGTAAACAAATACAAATAAAAAGATGCATAATGTAAACTAATACAAATAAAATGATGCATAATGTAAACAAATACAAATAAAATTATGCATAATGTAAATACATGCAAATAAAATTATGCATAACGTAAACAAATACAAATAAAATTTTGCATAATTTAAATGCATGCAAATAAAATAATGCATAATGTAAACAACTGCAAATAAAATGATTTAAATGTAAACAAATGCAAATAAAAGGATGCATAATGTAAACAAATGCAAATAAAAGGATGCATAATGTAAACAAATGCAAATAAAATGGTGCATAATGTAAACAAATGTAAATAAAATGGTGCATAATGTAAACAAATGCAAATAAAATGGTGCATAATGTAAACAAATGTAAATAAAATGGTGCATAATGTAAACAAATGCAAATAAAATGGTGCATAATGTAAACAAATGCAAATAAAAGGATGCATAATGTAAACAAATGCAAACAAAATGGTGCATAATGTAAACAAATGCTAATAAAATGGTGCATAATGTAAACAAATGTAAATAAAATGGTGCATAATGTAAACAAATGCAAATAAAATGGTGCATAATGTAAACAAATGCAAATAAAAGGATGCATAATGTAAACAAATGCAAATAAAATGATTTAAATGTAAACAAATGCAAATAAAATGGTGCATAATGTAAACAAATGTAAATAAAATGGTGCATAATGTAAACAAATGCAAATAAAATGGTGCATAATGTAAACAAATGTAAATAAAATGGTGCATAATGTAAACAAATGCAAATAAAATGGTGCATAATGTAAACAAATGCAAACAAAATGATGCATAATGTAAACAAATGCAAACAAAATGATGCATAATGTAAACAAATGCAAACAAAATGATGCATAATGTAAACAAATGCAAATAAAATGATGCATAATGTAAACAAATACAAATAAAAGGATGCACAATATAAATAAATGTAAATAAAAAGATGCATAAAGTAAATTAATGCAAATAGAATGATGTAAAATGTAAACAAGTACAAATAAAAGTATCAATAATGTAAATACATGCAAATAAAATAATGCATAATGTAAATAAACACAAATAAAATGATGCATAATGTAAATAAACACAAATAAAATTATGCATAATGTAAATAAATGCAAATAAAAGGATGCTTAATGTAAACAAACGCAAAATAAAATGATGCATAATGTAAATAAACACAAATAAAATTATGCATAATGTAAATAAATGCAAATAAAATGATGCTTAATGTAAACAAATGCAAAATAAAAGGATGCATAATGTAAATAATCACAAATAAAAGGAAGGGTGTGCCCACAAGTTTAAAGGAATGAACAAAGAAATGTATTAATATACAGTATATGTGTGTGTGTGTGTGTGTGTGTGTGTGTGTGTGTGTGTGTGCGTGTGCGTGTGCGTGTGCGTGTGCGTGTGTGTGTGTGTGTGTGTGTGTGTGTGTGTGTGTGTGTGTGATATTTCTATAAATATCGTTACTATGATGTTGTTTTCCTCCAATTTAATGCTTTCTGTGTGTACAAAATGTAAATTTATTTCGCTGCAGATATTAAAATGGGAATGGTCTTTTAAAGGTTTCATAGGTTTAGGTTTAGACTGTTATTATTGTAAAGGGGTGGCATAAGATTTAAGTATTTATACAAGTATTTATATAATTATAGTATACAGATATCCTGACATCCACTTGAATCAGCCCTAAAATGAGGGCCAAAGAAAATGTAGGGCGGTGCATGATTTAGTTCTTGGGCACCGTTTGAACTGTTGAAAGATGGGTGCTGCTAACAAAATGAAGGAAGATTGATGAATGGATGAATTCATGAGACAAGCACTGATAGCTCCGCCCCAAAGGAGGTGAAGAAAAGCTCAGATTTTTTCTGATTTGATTAAAGTTCATGAGGGCAAATTAGTTTGTACAAAATAATGAAGTGCACAGATACATTGTTTATAATGGGAATATATATATATATATATATATATATATATATATATATATATATATATATATATATATATATATATATATATATATAAAGATTACATTTTGATTTCAAGGCAACTTTAAAGGCATAATCTTGAGTTTTGAAAATTCTGCAAACTAACAGACTTCAAACTAACTAATAAATAAAAATAATAATTTAATAATTGCTAAATAGAACATTATAAAACAAAACCTAATACAAAAATTAAATCAGCAAAACCTATAATAAAACAAAACTTAAAATACCAAATAAAACAAATCAAATACTATAAAAGAGCATAAATAGTATAGCAACAGCAGTGGGACTCACACAATGTGACGTATGTGAACACGTGTTAAAAGGCCTGCTTACCGCACTGCAGATTTGGCTCAGCATTAAGCAGACTTAAATGTACATTATGCTTTCTTACACTTAAAACAGCCTTAATCACTTTCTAGGAAAGACCTGCATTGTGCGTTTATATGCCTTTTGAATGAATCTTTAGAAAAGTATTTATTGATATGATTATGACTGAACTGTATTGACCACACTATATTTGCTCTTTAAACTGTAAACCTCAGCTTTAAAGATTAACAGCTTAGTATAAAGCCTGACATGTTACGGTCTGTGTTTTGAGGCATCGTGTTACTGATGGATTCAGTTACTTCATGAATGTATATGGAAAAAGTTAATGGGAAAAGTGCTCATATATCTCTCTTTTATAGCTCATGAAATCCACTCGAAGCGTCAACAGTGTCTCGAGATTCTCTTCAAATTCCTTTGGAGGAGATGTGTTTACTTTCATAAACAGCTGAGATATTAAAGAGATGTCTCAAGTGGTTTTCTTTTCCTACGGGATATTTTTCCTCCTTGTTTTGAGCTCATTTTTAGTAGTTGTGTAACAGCTGTGGGTTCATGATCCTCAGTGTGGAGTGTGAACTCTGTGTCATAATTCTCACCATCCTGGAAACTCAGTCTAGCTCGAAACGCAAGGGCTGACAGAAATAAACACAACTCTGAATCACTTTTCACACTGTTAATTCATCATCACATGATTATAAACGTACAACTGAATACTCAGAATGCATTAAGGTCTGTTTTGATCTAGAAGAGATGCATAAATAGCTTTTTAAATGCTGTAAAAACGTGAAATAAGCATGCATTTTCTATTTCTCAGGTATTTTTAATAAATATAACTTTTTATGTAACACGTTTCATGTTTGTTTTTTGTCAATAATGTCAACAAATGTAAATATTAGTGTTCATACTTTATCTCACACAACTTTTTAGACTTAATTTTAATGCTAAACTTGTATATTATTTACACCTTGTTAATGCACAATTTGAAATTTATCTTTTATAATTCATATAAAAATGGGTATTTGTTGTAATACTATTGAAAACATGGTAATTGTCTAAACATTAGTATTTTTCCATAATAAGATGCTTAAATCAAATAAAATATGGTTTTGATCAAAAATATTGAGTGATTTACTCTTTTATAAAATCATGAAATGCAAAATAGTGCAGATTTTAAATGCGTTATGAGGGTTTATGTAAAATTTCATATTTAATCTTAAATTCAATTAAACTAGAACTCTATAAATATTATGCCGGAATAAATAGAGCACATCTATTTATATAATCTAACAAAATTTTAGTTTTTTGGCAATGCAACCTTAATTAAATATAACCTTAAAAAATATTAAAAAATATTTTCAAACTTCCCAATTCATCTAGAAAAGATATATAAACAACATAAACAGCTTACATTTTTTATTTATTTAAAGAATTTATTATGTAACACGTTTTATGTTTGTGTTTTGTCAATAATGTCAAAAAATCTAGATATTAGTGTTAAAACATAATTCAAACTTTATCTCACACTTTTTGGACTTAATTTTATTGATAAGCTTGTATATTTACAATTATTAACACCTGGTTAATGTGCCATTTAAAATCTCCCGTTTATAATTCATATAAAATGGGTATATGTGGTAATACTATCATAAAACATGGTAACTTTCTAAACATTAGCATTTTTTTTACCATAAGTAGCTCAAATCAATTGGGTTTAAACAGAAATATTAAGTCATTTACTGTTTTATAAAATAATGAAATGTTATGAAGGTTTATGTACAGTTTTATCTTTAATCTTAAATAATTACAACTACAAATGTTTACTATAAATATTGAGCAGGAATAAATAGAGCACAAATAATCTAATAAAATTTCCAGCAATGCAACCTTAATTAAATATAACCTTATTAAAACCTTATTATTACTAATGGAGATAGATAAACAACAAAAACAGCTTTTCAAATGCTGTGAGAAACTAGAAATAAGCATGCATTTTTTTTTATTTGTCAGGCATTTTTAATAATTATAACTTTTTATGTAACACGTTTCACGTTTGTGTTTTGTCAATAATGTCAAAAAATGTAAATATTAGTGTTAAAACATATTTCATTCTTTATATCACTCATTTTTAAACTTAATTTTAATGCAAAACTTGTATATTTTCACATATTTACACCTTGTTAATGTGTAATTTGAAATTTCTCTTTTTATAATTCATATAAATAAGGGTATATGTGGTAATACTTTTGTAAAAAGGTAAATAGACGGCAAGATGGCGGCGCGTTCAGTTCGCGAAGCCCAGCGTCTCTCCAGTTTCTGCAATTTTGCGGTATTATTCCTGCTCATTTCGGGTCTGTTCGTACAGAACAGCAGTGCCTTTACATCGTACACCCGACAGGACATCTTGGATATTGGTTTGTGCACTCCGGACAGTTTTATTAACAATCTTCGACTCATCCCTGAGATCGCCAGAACACCCGGGCCTCACAGCCCTACACGGCCGGGCGGAAGTGCTCGAAGGCGGCGCAGAGAACGTAAACAAAGACGGGGGAAGCGCGGCGGGCTAAGAGCTAAGCTAAAGCTAACACCACACGGGCTCTCTTTACCCAGCATCTTTCTCGCCAATGTACGGTCACTGGTGAACAAAATGGATGAGATTCGACTGCGCATCAACCACAGCAAAAGATTATGGAACTGTAATGTCATGATTTTCACAGAAACATGGCTAAACAGCGGGATACCAGACAACGCTATCTCGCTAACGGAGCATCAAACATTCCGAGCAGACAGAACGGCGGATGACTCCGGTAAGACCAGAGGCGGAGGATTATGCATTTATATTAACAAAGCTTGGTGCACAAACTCTGTCGTCGTTGGGAGACATTGCTCTGTTAATCTGGAATTTCTAATGGTTAAATGTAGACCGTTTTATCTGCCACGGGAGTTCACCTCCACCATAATAACTGCTGCTTATATCCCTCCCGACGCTGATGCCAAGCTTGCTATGAATGAACTTCATGCAGCCATCAGCAAACAACAGACTGCTCACCCGGAGGCTACTTTTATTGTTGCGGGGGATTTTAATCACTCAAACTTAAAGACAGTGCTCCCCAAATTCCATCAGAACATTTTCTGCCACACAAGGGGAAACAAAACTTTAGACCAAGTTTACACAAACATGGCTGAAGCATATGCTGTGACCCCCCTCCCCCACTTGGGTCAATCAGATCACCTTTGTTTGTTTCTCACCCCCAAATACTCACCCATCGTCAACCGTGTGAAGCCATCAGTAAGGACCATCAAAGTGTGGCCAGCGGGGGTGGACTCCACACTCCAGGACAGGTTTGAACACACAGACTGGAGTATGTTTGCTTCCCAGGCCACATGTGGCTCTCACACAGACATTGACAGTTACACTTCCTCTGTTCTGGAATATATCAACACCACCATAGACAGTGTTACAACCCAGAAACAGATCACCACATACCCAAATCAAAAGCCATGGATGAACAAGGAGGTGCGCCTCCTGCTGAAGGCACGCAACACTGCTTTCAGATCAGGGGACGCACAGGCCTACAGCACTTCCAGGGCTAATCTGAAGAGGGGCATCAAAAAGGCCAAGCACTGCTACAAGCTAAAGCTAGAGGAGCACTTTTCCAACTCTGATCCTCGGCGCATGTGGCAGGGCATCCAGGCCATCAGCAACTACAAACCCAGCCAGTCCACACCCACAGCCACAAATGTCTCCTTCCTGAATGAGCTAAATGACTTTTATGCCCGCTTTGAAAGAGACAATACAGAACCCTACACCAGGAACACTACCTCAACCGACCACTCAACTATCACACTCACCTCCTCAGAAGTCTACACCGCACTGAGTCGGATCAATGTGCGTAAGGCTGCTGGACCAGACGGTATCCCTGGGCGCGTCCTCAAAGCATGTGCAGAACAGCTCACTGGGGTGTTCACAGACATTTTCAACCTGTCACTTAACCTAGCAACTGTGCCAACATGCTTTAAAACCACCTCTATTGTGCCGGTGCCCAAACACTCCAGCCCAACATGCCTGAATGACTACCGCCCTGTAGCACTCACACCATCATCATGAAGTGCTTCGAGCGGTTGGTCCTGGCACATCTGAAAGACTCTCTGCCATCCACACTGGACCCACATCAGTTTGCCTACCGTGGCAACAGGAGCACAGAAGATGCCGTCTCCATAGCACTGCACTCTGTACTCACACACCTGGACAATAAAAACACTTATGCACGAATGCTGTTTGTTGACTTCAGCTCAGCATTCAACACTGTCATACCCTCTAAGCTACTGATCAAACTCAGAGACCTGGATATCAACACGTCTCTCTGCAACTGGGTTATGGACTTTCTGACTAACAGACCTCAGAATGTTAGATCAGGCCACATCTGCTCCACCACCGTCACACTCAATACTGGTGTACCACAGGGCTGCGTGCTGAGCCCCTTCCTCTACTCCCTTTTTACCATCGACTGTAGGCCTGTGAACAGATCCAACACCATCATCAAATTTGCAGATGACACCACAGTGATTGGTCTAATCAGCAATAATGATGAGACTGCCTACAGGGAGGAGATACAGCATCTGGCCACTTGGTGCACCGACAATAATCTGCTCCTTAACACCAATAAGACCAAGGAGCTCATTGTGGACTTCAGGAAGGGACGAACAGGCTCGCATGATCCCATCCACATTAATGGGATGGCCGTTGAGCCTGTCTCATCCTTCAAGTTCCTGGGGACCCACATCTCAAAGGACCTTTCCTGGACCACCAACACCTCCAGCCTGGTCAAGAAGGCTCATCAGCGCCTATTCTTCTTGAGGCAACTTAAGAAGAACCAGCTTTCATCAGCCGTCCTGGTGAACTTCTACCGCTGCACAATAGAAAGCATCCTGACCAACTGCGTCACAGTCTGGTATGGAAGCTGCTCTGTTGCTGAGCGTAAGGCACTGCAGCGGGTGGTGAAAACTGCCCAACGCATCACAGGGACTACACTGCCAGCCATTGAGGACATCCAGAAGAAACACTGTCTGCGCCGAGCACGCAGTATTCTAAAGGACACCTCTCACCCTGCTCACAGACTGTTCTCTCTCCTGCCTTCCGGCAGGCGCTTCAGGCTCCCCCGGACAAAAACCAGCAGACTGAGGAACAGCTTCTTCCCCAGAGCTGTCTTCCTTTTGAACTCTGCCCCTCACTGACTCTTTTGCCCCCCCAATACACCCCCCACACTCCTCTAAATTATACTCCTCACAATCACTGCACTATTTAACATTTGCACATTTAAAGTTTGCACATATTCATTGCACTGATCCATTTACTTGAACTGTACATACCCACTGCACATGCACATTTGTAATTTGTAATTATGTTTATCTATCTGCCACTCCTGATTATTAATAGCATCCTGTACATATATTCACTTATGCAAATCTCTGTTCATAGCTAATACAACCTGTATATAATGTTCATAGTACATCCATCTGTAAATATCACCATAGTTTTTCTATAACTGCACTTTATAACTTATACCTGTATCCTGCACTTGCTGCTATTGCACTGCTGGTTAGACCTAAACTGCATTTCGTTGCCTTGTACTTGTACATGTGTAATGACAATAAAGTTGAATCTAATCTAATCTAATCTAATCTAAATGGTAAACATTAGTATGGTAATTGTCTAAACAGTATTTTTCCATAATAAGTTGCTTAAATCAAATAAAATATGGTTTTAATCAAAAATATTAAGTTATTTACTCTTTTATAGAATAATGAAATGCAAAACAGTACAGTAGATTTTTTAAACACGTTATGAGGGTTTATGTACTATTTCATCTGTAATCTTAAATTAAATACAACTTGAACTCTATAAATATTATGCAGGAATAAATAGAGCACAAATAATCTAACAAAAGTTTAGTTTCCGGCAATGTAACCTTAATTAAATATAACCTTATCAAAATAATACTTCGCAATTCATCTAGAAGAGATACATAAACAACAAAAACAGCTTTTCAAATGCTGTTAGAAACTAGAAATAAGCACGCATTTTTTTTATTTCTCAGGCATTTTTAAGGAATATTTTGTTTTATGTAACGCATTTCATGTTTGTTTTTTGTCAATAACGTCAAAAAAATTGACAAAGTTGTAATATTATTGTTAAAATATGTTCTAAAACTTTATCTCACACTTTTTGGACTTAATTTTATTGCTAAACTTGTATATTTACACTTATTTACAATTGGTTATGGTGCCATTTAAAATCTCCCTGTTACAATTCACATAAAAATGGTTATATGTGATAATACTATCGTAAAAGCATGGTAAAATTCTAAATATTAGCAATTTTTTTACATAATAAGTTGCCCAAATCAAATATAATACAGTTTTAGCCAAAATAAAACATTTTACTCTTTTATAAAATAATGAAATGCAAAGTAGTACACACATTTTCAAATGCATTCTGATGATTTATGTATAATTTTATCTTTATCTTAATAATTTACAACAAGAACTCTTTATAAATATTATTATTTATAAATAAAGCACAAATAATCTTTTAGTTTCTGGATATGCAACCTTAATAAGTGCTTCATAACATAACTAAAATGCTAACATATCCACAGTTCCCAATTCATCGTATTTTCCCTAAAATATCATCAATCTAATATTTGTTTTAAATGCACAATATATTGGTTTCTGTGATGTCTTCAATGACCTGGTGAAACGGCTTCAGATATGTCCTTGTTGCTTCACTTGCCTCTTTGTTTTGCGTGCCACTGTGTTTGACCTCTGACTCCTTCTCACATGGCTGTGAACAATGCAATAGCTCTCTGAGATTCCCAAACATTTCTCTTGTTACACAATCCAGCAGCTCTGATCCGGTGCAGACGCTGCTTCACACGTGAGCCGCATTTATCTGACGGGAACAAGAGACCTGGTGATATTACAGAGAAAACAGATTCAGTGGGCAAAAATATGTGCTCTTTTACACTCATCATTTAAATATATCAATCATAATTCTGCCATTATTTCCTCACCCTCATGCTGTCTTTCATCCTGTGATGTTTTGAAAAACTTGGTGTTTTCCATCAGCATTTTCCATCTGTCAGGTTTCAAAATGGATAAAATCATCATTTTCCGATTGCTTTTCCTTGACACACAATGGAAAAACTTATCATTTAGAGAACTAAATAACAGTAAAACTAAATCTGCATACACGATCATTAAAAAGTGTGAAGTTTTAATGAGGAATTAATACTTTTGTTTGATGAAGCTGTGTTAAAGTTGATTTTAGGAATGACATTGATATTTAATGATTTCTATTTAAAATTAAAGTTTTTTTAAATTAAAAATTGTGAATTAGTTTTTAGTTAAATACAAAGCAGCTGTTTTTAACACTAATAATAATCATTAATGTTTCTCCATCATAAAATCACCACATTTGCATGGTTTCTAAAGCCTTGTGTGATACTATAGACTGAAGTAAAATACAGATTTAATATACAGCACAAATATTTTACTATACATTCACCAATTCCCTTTTTACTTATCTCACACAATTTTGGGATTTAATTTTATTGCTAAATATTTACACTCACCGGCCACTTTATTAGGTACACCTAACTAGTACCGGGTTGGACCCCCTTTTGCCTTAATCCTTCAAGGCATAGATTCAACAAGATACTGGAAATATTCCTTAGAGATTTTGCTCCATATTGACATGATAGCATCACGCAGTTGCTGCAGATTTGTCGGCTGCACATCCATGATGCCAATCACCCGTTCCACCCTATCCCAAAGGTGCTCTATTGGATTGAGAGCTGGTGACTGTGGAGGCCATTTGAGTACAGTGAACTCATTGTCATGTTCAAGAAACCAGTCTGAGATGATTCGCGCTTTATGACATGGTGCGTTATCCCGCTGGAAGTAGCCATCAGAAGATGGAGACACTGTGATGATAAAGGAATGGACATGGTCAGCAACAATACTCAGGTAGGCTGTGGCCTTGACATGATGCTCAATTGGTACTAATGGGCACAAAGTGTGCCAAGAAAATATCCCCCATACCATTACACCACCACCATCAGCCTGAACCGGTGATACAAGGCAGGATGGATCCATGCTTTTATGTTGATGATGCCAAATTCTGAGCCGACCATCCGAATGTGGCAGCAGAAATGGAGACTCATCAGACCAGGCAACGTTTCTCCAATCTTCTATTGTCCAGTTTTGGTGAGCCTGTGTGAATTGTAGCCTCAGTTTCCTGTTCTTAGCTGACAGGAGCGGCACCCGGTGTGTTCTCCATCCACCTCAAGGTTGGACGTGTTGTGTGTTCTGAGATGCTCTTCTGCATCTTCAGACCAGCCCGTCTGGCACCAACAACCATGCCACGTTCAAAGTCACTTAAATCCCCTTTATTCCCTATTCTGATGCTCAGTTTGATCGTCTTGACCATGTCTACATGCCTAAATGCATTGAGTTGCTGCCATGTGATTGGCTGACTAGGTGTACCTAATAAAGTGGCCGGTGAGTGTATATGTACACATACTTAAACCTGGTTAATACTTTTGTTTAATGATGTTGTATTAAAAATGACATTAAGGATATTTAGCATCTCAAATTATTTCTATATCAAATAAATGCTATTATGTTAATCATGAATTAGTTCTTGGGAAAATACAAAGCCGCTCTTTTCAACACTAATAATAATCATTAATGTTTCTCCATCATCAATCTTATCTGCAGTATTTCTAAAGCATCACATCACACTGAAGACTGGAATTAAATACAGATTTAAATAGCAGAAACATTTTAATATATTTACTAAATATAAACTGTTTGAATTTAGAAAACACTTAGAAATATTAATATTTTACTGGATTTTGTTCACATAATTGCAGCCTTAATTGCTGAGCTTTCAGTAATCCATGGTAAGTTTTTATTGTTTTTATAATTCTCACACATTTGTACGCTCTTTATCAACAGCACAAGGGAGGATTTTCTGGCTATTAAAATCCCGCAGAAAGCACAATGACTGTAATATGACATTCTCTGAGCGATTGAGCAAATCTGCCGGAGTCACGTGACACTCGCTGAAATACTGCCACAATCATTCAGTTCATTTGAGCTGAACAGATACAACAGAAATAATAAAACATGTTGACAGATATGAATTATCCAGATTCCAGTACCATCACCAATATTCATCTGTATATTAATACAAAAACACGATGTTATAATCCTGGCTATGTTGTCGCAATTGAAACAATACTGTAGTAAATACTATAGCGTTTTTAACCATACTATTGTGAAGTACTTGAATTAATTTGTTGTGATAATTCTATAGTTGTATGGTAATACAACTAAACAAACACCCAACACTGTAGTTTTCATTCATTAATTTTTCTTATCCCTAATTAATCAGGGGTCACCACAGCGGAATGAACCGCCAACTCATCCAGCATGTACGCAGCGGATGCCCTTCCAGCCACAACCCAGTACTGGAAAACATCCATACACACACACTCATACACTACGGCCAATTTAGTTAATCAATTCCCCTATAGCACATGTGTTTGGACTGTGGGGGAAATCGGAGCTCCTGGAGGAAACTCACACCAACATGGGGAGAACATGCAAACTCCACACAGAAATGCCAACTGACCCAACTGAGACTCGAACCAGCGACCTTCTTGCTGTGAGGCCACAGTGCTGCCCAATACTGTAGTTTTCTACACATTTAACTACACTAATCCACAGTTTAATGTAGTAAATATAAAAATATTTCAGTTCACTAATTAATACTACAGTATGCAATTAAAAGAGCATTATAAATTCTATAATGTATACCACTTAATACACTTTACTATAGTATGGTTTAAAAACACTATAGTATTTACTATAAATTACTATAGTATTTTTTCAGGTGGGATTGACGTTGTATTTAGAGATGTACTGACATCCCATTGCCTTCAGTCTACATTGCATCCTTCATTCTTCATTGACTATCACTACTGCAATTAAAAGTAAAAACAAGTAAGCAAAGGTAGTTGTGGGTTACCTTTATAAATGTCAGACCACCACAATGCTGTTATTCTAAACTGATGATTGAAAGATTTCTGGGAAAGACCATGGTTTTATTTGGTGGCTTCAGCTCCATCTAGTGTTAAGAAGTGAAAACACGGAAATAAATGTAAATTTCTGCAGAATGCAAACAGCGCCATCTGTCTGATACATGCTGAAAGTGTAAACATGAGCACTTGTGCCTACTAAAATATGCATTGATTCATTGAGTCATTCATTTTTTTTCGCCACAGCGGAATGAACCGCCAACTTATCCAGCATATGTTTTACACGGTGAATGCCCTTCCGGCTGTAACCCATCAATGGGAAACATCCATACACACTCATTCACACACATACACTACAGACAACATGTGGCTTACTCAATTCCCCTATGGCGCATGTGTTTGGACCAGAGGAAATCCACGGCAACACGGAGAGATTATTATTTCCTCTTCATGTGTAACATATGAGAGCGGACACAGCTTACATTTATTTAATTGCAATACTTGTGTTTCATATATAGTTTCAGTTGAAGTCAAAATTATTCACCCTCCTGTGAAACTTTATTACTTTCTTTAAAGAATCCCCAAGCACTTTTTAACAGGGAGATTTTAGTAGTTTTAATAACTCATTTATAATAAATAATTTATTTCATGTTTATTTAGGTGGCGCAGAGGGTAGCACGATCGCCTCACAGCAAGAAAGGTCGCTGGTTCGAGCCAAGGCTGGGTAAGTTGGCATTTCTGTGTGGAGTTTGCATGTTCTCCCCCTGTTAGTGTGGGTTTCCTCCGGGTGCTCCGGTTTCCCCTACACTCCAAAAACATGTGCTATAGGGGAATTGAGTAAGATAAATTGGCTGTAGTGTATGTGTGTGAATGAGAGTGTATGGGTGTTTCCCAGTGATGGGTTGCAGCTGTAAGGGCATCCGCTGCGTAAAACATATGCTGGATAAGTTGGCAGGTTATTCCGCTCCGGCGACCCCAGATTAATAAAGGGACTAAGCCGAAAAGAAAATGAACGAAAATTTCTAGTTATTTTGCAAGATACTAGTATTCAGCTTTAAATACAATTCTAAGGATTAACTAATTAAGTTAACTAGGGTAATTAGGCAAGTTATTGGACAGCAGTGGCTTGTTATGTATCCAAAGAAAAACACATTATTAATAGGGCTATTAATATTGACCTTAAAAAGATTTTAAAATATTTAAAAACTGCTTTTATTGCAGCCAAACTGAAAGAAGAAACAAAATTATTAGAAAAACTTTGATAATTTCATTGCTCCATTAAACATCACTTAGAAAATCTTTTATAAAGGACAAAAGTGTAACAGCAGGGCTAATAAATTTGCCTTTGATTATATGTAAATTATTATTTCTAGTGTTTTTATTCATCCAGTTATTTACTTATTGTGGATAATAAATATAACTATATACAAGTTCACTGTACTTCTGGTGGATGCACATAAATGACTACTTAATTGTATTACATTCAAAAAATGCTGGGTTGTTGTAACTCAACTTTGGGTTACTTTTTTATATTATATTTAATTTACATGTGTTGTGATTGTCATTTTTTTTTAACCAGTGCAAGATTAAAACAACCCAGGATTTTAACATTTTATTGTTATAAATATTCAGAGAAGCTCAGTATCTGACAATCTGACAGTTTCTTTCAGTGTTTTTTTGTGTTTGTGAGTTTGGCAAAGCAGTTTTTGGTGCAGTAATTTAATCATCTGAACTCTGTAGCCTGTCCCTTCTTCAATCTCTCTTTTCTATTACTCCTGCCAGATATTTAATACACATTTATGAATATGTATATTTGGCTTCAGATCAGATTGAGAACTTGTATTTAGTTTGCTTCCTCATGTATATATATATACATGTATATATATATACATATATATATATATATATATATATATATATATATATATATATATATATATATATATATATATATATATATATATATATAGGTCACTGGTTCAAGCCCCGGCTGAAGTTTGCATGTTCTCTGTTGGCTTCCTTCGGGTGCTCCGGTTTCATAGTATATAATAATTATTCACGTAATAAATAAAATATGAATTTATATAATAATATTGGTGCATTTACACCATTGTGTTTTACACATTTAACAAGATGTTTATATTTATTTATTTAATATATTAGAATTTGTTTAGTTCTTTTAATTTGCAGCTCAGAATAAGTATGTTCAATATTTATATGAACAAATTGGTTTTATTGAATGACAATAAATAACTTGACCTATGCTAAGTTTTTTCAATGTGCGTTAATTGAATTATTTACATATTGTATAGGTTTTACATTTTGTACATAAAGTATCTTTTTTCTTCATTATAAAAAAAAATAGATAAACATGGACTTAATTATATTTAAAGTCTAGTTACCCACCTGAGAGAGAGAAATTGCATAAAATGATGATGTAAATAAAAGATATTCGCTGCTTTCTCTTCTGGGAGGGCAAAATTATTAAAGATCTTTTATGAAGCTATTAACTTTTCTTTTTTATTTTAACCTTTGAAAGTGTACTTAAACTCCTTTCATATTTAACTTGAATGAGCTGTCATATCTTTATTTATTTATTGTTTGTTTGTATTATAACACGCACATTTTCATCTTTTCATGTGACCCTGATAAACAATTTCTGCTATGTTTAGGTAACTACATAACTATGGTTCCATTTACAAAGTCTCATCCCTATGCCTTCCTGAAGAGTTTATTAGTGTATAGGGATGAGCCCTTCTGAACTGAACACAGTGTGTGACACCAAAGAACTTCCCTGCTCAAAGAATCATAACCAGAAGTGTCCATCAGTTGTATTATTCAATATCCTAAATTCCAAAGTGGCCAGTTTGGCGCACTTCAATTTGGACACTTTTAATGTGACAGCCATGATTGGTTTCATTCTGCAGTGCCCTTTCAAGAGCGATACTGTATATCCCGTGACGAAAAGAGAAAATGAAAAGAGTTCAGAAAAATGTATGGCCATCCCCTCAGGATTAGTTAACTTAATGTGCAGTCATTTCACCTATGTTAAGATGGAAAATAGAGAATGTAATTTCCTGATAAATGGTAAAAGTATATTTGACAAAAAATGTACTAACAAAGACATAAGGCAAGTATTTAATGATAAAAACAATGTTATTCCAAGAGGGGAATTTTATTGGAATTCGTTATTATAGGAGGTTAACAGGAGAAAAGCATGGCTGCTACCATACAAATTTTGCATTTCAAATAAAGTAAGAGAAATTTACATAAAATATACCCAACCAACGTAGTACTTTACAAATTCTCAGATATTGAAAAAGAATGTTCATTTAATAAAATCAGTGAGGAATCCTAATGTATTTGTTGATTTGTTAATGTTATTTGTTGATTGTCAGAGTGTGCCATTATTTTGGAAAGACCGTTTTTCTGATTATTCTGCTAAAATAATATGATGAGAACATTGAATGCAAAAGAAATGATTTGTTATTTTGAAAATGGTGATAAACAAATGAACAATTTTGTTAATTTTATTATTTTAAATGGTCAATTCTTTATCCACAAATGTAGACTTTCAAAATCTCCCCCTTTATACAAGGTATTTGTCAACAAACTTATTCTGTTAATGAAGTCTCTCAAAGCTGTAAAAAAGTAAACGATCTGTCTACTGTAAGCTATTATGAATCTGTTTTTGGCGTCTTGTGAATGTCTTCGTTTTGTTTTGTTTTTGAATTTCTATTATCTTTGGAAGTTTTGTTTGTTGTCTGCTTTTGTTGTTTTTGTAAACTGCTAATGCATAAAAAAAATAAAAGTAAAATTAAAAAAATGTATGGCCTCTTAGGTTTCAATACTGTCCTCCTACAGAAGCAATCTGCCACCCAGTGGGTGCTCAAAATATTGATCACATGCATAAATGGCAGCAAAGGGGTATATGTACAGCTAGAGCTCTTCAGCCAATGATACAATTTCGGTGAAAGCTTAATGTGACTATTTTCAATTTCATAAAGTTCCTTTTACAGCATCGATGTTGTAATGTAATTACAACACATTCAGTTAAACAGACTTAAGGGTTATTTTAGTTGTTCAAGCGTAAAACGAGATGAAAGACTGTGTAACCGCTAGCTCCGTCAGGCTAGCACAGAAACTCTATTCAAAATAGTCAAACAGTCAAATAGACTGTCATATTTTAAAGACTTGGCGGGGGGAAATAGAATTTAATGCAGCGCTTCTTGTCCGATCTGAGACCCACTTCATATCCTATATCTATCAGGCAGTGAAGATCCCTGATTTTTAGGAAATCAGACCTTAAACATGGCAATTTTATAATGGAAAGACAGTTCACCTGAGGCTGGCTGAAATTAAAAGTCTGTGTGCATATACCCCATTAGCATCAATCCAAAATACTTTGTGGATGTTTAAAGCATTAAAGGGATAGGTCACCCAAAAATGAAATCTGTGTCATTTACTCTCATTCTAAACCTATTGGAGTTTCTTTCTTCAGTTGAACACAAAAAAAGTTAGTTTGAAGATTGCTGCTTGATGATGATGATGCCCATCCACTTGCATCGTATTTATTTTTTCTTACTACTGAAGTCAATGGATACTCATAAAGCTTTAAAACCACATGTAAATGGTGAGGTAATTTTCATTTTTGGATGAACTGTCGGTAAGACTTTATTTTGATGGTGCCTCTTGCACATTTTGTTGATTAAAAGTTGCATTGCAACTACATGCCAATAAAATTACTTCTCATTTGAGTAGTCTGCTTAATATCTGCTGATACTGCTCCTTCAACAGACATTTAACTGCCTATAAGAAACTTTACATGTCAAAAGTACATCAACTTACACTTACCCTAAACCTAACCTCAACCTAACAGTCTTCTTATAATCTATTGAGAATGAGTTGGCATGTAGATGCAATGTAACTTAAATTCCACAAAGGCGTTAAAGGGAGCATAAAAATAAAGTGATACTGTGCTGTCTCTTGAATGTGACCAGTTCAACCATGTTCATTCTATCAACTGCAGGTTGATACGATGAGAGGACAGTATTATGTTGCATTTGTTTTGTTTTTCGGCATCAGCTTCTCCAGTAACACACAATCAAAGTCTTCAAGTGTTTACTTTCTCAGAAAGCCAATTACTGTCATCAAACTGCAGCTTCTAATAATAATCTTTTTCTCTGGACAAGATCTTTCAGTATTTTAAAATGCCAGTCATTTTCCTCTTGAAAGAACTTCTCAGTATCGTCAATTCCTTTCAACATATTTCAGAAGTCTATTTTTCTCTATTGAATCAACAGTTGATTTGACCTTTTGCATATATTCTGAATCACGTGAATGGGCTGATCATATTTTCAGGCATGTTTTTCATGTTAATGTATTGTTTGAAGTGGAAATCTCTGACCTTTGATGATGCTCTCCTGAAGAGAAACCGGTCAGACATTGGCTAATCTGCTTGTTTTGTCTTTGCTCTGTTAATCTGCTTTCACCTCCACATGGGTCACCCTCAACCTAAAGATGAAGTTTAGGATGAAAACACTGAAAATGAGAACATGTGATCTTGTACAGCATTTCTAGGTAATTAATCAAATATTTAGTCAGCTTTTGATTAAATGTGTTTTAAAATTGTGCTTTTTATGCTGACAGTATAGTTTTCATTCATGCATTCATATTCTTTTTGGTTTAGTCCCTTTATTAAAGGGGTTGCCACAGCGGAATGAACCGCCAACTTATCCAGCATATGTTTTACACAGCGGATGCCCTTCCAGAAGCAACCCATCACTAGAAAACATTCATACACACCCTTTCACAAACATACACTATGGACAATTTAGCCTACCCAATTCCCCTATAGCACATGTTTTTAGGACTTGTGGGGGAAACCGGAGCACCCTGAAGAAACCCACATGAACACGGCGAGAACATGCAAACTCCACACAGAAATGCCAACTGGCCTAGTTGAGGCTTGAACCAGCGACCTTTTTGCTGTGAGGCATGCTACCCACTGTGCCACCGTGCCGCCCCGGAATCTAAATTGTATTATTATTATAAATTACTTTTTTTTTTGTTATGAGGCACATTATATTTCAGTGGAATGTTTTAAATTTAATTGAGTGAGCTATAAATTGTCTATATTTACATCAAAAACTTTCATTTGGTCAGCATCTGTTTCTTATTTGTGCTTTTTGGTGCCGACAATATAGTTTAAGGAATATAAATTGTAATGATATTAAAAATGACACATAATTTGTTCTGGTTTGAGGCTTATTTTAATGTACATTTTGGAGTTATATAAGTTTAAATGAGTGAGGTATATATTTGTTTGTATTTTTCATAAGTTGGCTTTATTGTAGATCTTTGTGACACTTATTTGTTCAGTTAAAGATGCTTCACCAAAAAAGTGTCAAGATTTCAACTTGCTGACATTCACCTGACCATTTTTCAGTGTTTTGTTTCAGAATAAACTCTGAGAATTGATGTAAGATTTTCAATGACAAATCGAACAGTCTGTAAGAAGGAGTGTGGAAATATGATGCTGCTGTTATTCTCATTTAGCCTTCTAGATGTTCCACAGTATCTGTAAACTTGAAGACATAACTTGAAGACAAAATAAAATGTTGTGTCAGTCTGACAGAAACATGCATGGGACCAAACACACACAGCCCTAATTACTGTACTCCCCAGGCGCTAGAAGCAATAGATGCCCACTGCTCCAGGTGTATGCTTACTGTGTGTGTGTGTGTGTGTGTGCATCAAAAGCAGATTACCAATTTCAAGTACAGGTAACCATACCCGACAATACTCATTTCACTAAGATTATTAGCCCCCTTTTAATTTTTTTTCTTTTTTAAATATTTCCAGTTTAACAGCAAGGAAATTTTCACAGTATGTCTGATAATATTTTTTCTTCTGGAGAAAGTCTTATTTTTTATTTCAGCTAGAATAAAAGCAGATAAAATATTTTTTTAAAAACATTTTAAGGTCAATATTATTAGCCCCTTTAAGCTACATTTTGTTTTCGATAGTCTACAGAACAAACCATTATTATACAATAACTTGCCTAATTAACCTAACCTGCCTAGTTAACCTAATTAACCTAGTTAAGCCTTTAAATGTCACTTTAAGCTGTACAGAAATGTCTTGACGATGATCTAGTCTAATATTATTTACTGTCATCATGGCAAAGATAAAATAAATCAGTTATTAGAAATGAGTTATTAAAACTATTATGATTAGAAATGTGTTGAAGAAATCTGCGCTCTGTTATACAGAAATTGGGGGAAAAATAAACGGAGGCTAATAATTCTGACTTCAACTGTATATATACATATATATATTTTTTTTTTGTTTAATTTTCTTATCTTACTATTTTGATTAGTTAATTTTTGCTTAATTGTTTCTTGCTTAGTTATAATTTTCTTACTTAATTACCTTTAAAAACACATCTTTAAGCCATTCTGTTTACATCACATATTGGTCATATTTCATGGAAAATATATTGTCCAGTAAAATATGTACTTTTTCACTTCGTGTTACATTTTTGGTTTGTGTTCTAAAAATTAGGCAAAAATTAAATTGTAAGAATGTTATGTATCAGCCTCACTGCACTGTTCTGAAAATATTGTTCTTCATTCATACAAGGTCACGATGAAGGAGGAATTTAACATTTTAAATGCTGGATTTAATTGTTTTTTAAACAGGCTCTTTTAAGGCTGAATGTTTCCATAACAACAGTGGCAAACAGCTTATTTATTTAGGTTTAAAATGTAGATTCAATTATATCATACACTTTTCATCTAAATGTTTTTTGTGATAAATACAATTGCTTGTAATTTTACAGGTTTTTTATTATATCAAAATGTTAATAAGACATCTGCTTGTTAAAGTAACATGAGCTTGAGAAAGTGTTCCTGCTCCATTTGTCTGAATTTCATGAGAGTATCCATTAGAATAGTTGCCTGATGCATGACATAAGAGGATACATTAATAGTTGAATAATTTCAACTAGAAATCCACACTACAACATATATTTATTTGCAGTATTAAAATAGCTCAAAAAGTAAAACGTATCAAAATCAGTACATGGACATAAAGCATTCAGCATAAATGTGTACAACCTTTACAGATCTCTCTTGTAAATGAATTATTTCTGTTGGATGCGATACAATATTATATTTGTGCATATACATTACATTAGTCAGTACACTGTAAAAAAATACTGGCTGCCTTAAATTTGTAAGCTGAATCAAATTAGCCTTTCATTGAACTTTAATGCATGATATGTTAAACTGACTTTAAACAGCATGCATAACTTAATTTTTTTTAATAAAATTAAGTTAGAACATGATTAACTTAGTTTAATAAGTTACAATTACCTAAAAACATATGATCATATAATTTTTTACAGTGTACCAAAGCTAAAACTCGAGCTAATTTCAGGATAAGAAATAACTTCAAAATAACCTGAAAATGATGAGGACAATTTTTAATACAATTAAACAAATATCATTTTGATTTTTGCACACCTCATTTGCATTTAATCTATCTTTGTATTCTCAAAGACATTAGATGAACAACACTTATTTTAATGACTACAATTGTTAAATAAAGCTGTTTTGTTTAAATGCACCAAAATAAATTGTCTATATTTACTGAAAAATAGATAAAAATATAAATTTTCAAAAAGAAGTTTACTCATTTACACTGAGCACTGTACAACAACAAAAAATCAGATTTACAAATCATTTTCCCTGAGAACCTATTAGTAAATTTCATATATAATTGCAAAGAAATTCTAATAAACAAAAAAATCCAATTAAACAATGAAAGAGCATTTTCCTCTAAAATATCTTTGATGTACAACCACATATAATTATAGCAGGAAGTGTTTAAACAGACATGCTATTTCTAGCTGTTGAGAAATCCATTTGTTTCAGTCATAAGAATTGACATTTTTATTTTAATCTATGGAAGTCCATCCATCTCACTGTTTCTGCTCTATTATTAGGCTGATTTGTTCATAATAAAATTTACTGCTGTTATATTTTGATAGAAAACAGAGACGCCTAGTGTACATAGTCCCTGCAATGCCAAGAACCAACAAACTTTTTACTTTTGTTTCTATTATTCACATGAATTCTGAGAAATACAGAAGCAGCTGCTCTGTAAATCAGTGTAATGAGACTCCACTGCTTTCTTTGAACAGGTTAAGCAATGACTCTATTCCTTATGAAGTTAATAAGTGGCAGATATTTATTAGAACCAAAAACAAACGTATAAATCTATTAAAATAAGGCAGCAGTGATATAGAAAAAGCAGAACCTGCACTGATCTTTGACAGCAAAACCAGTTTTAGGCAAAGCAGGTCAAAGGTAAAGAGCAAATTGAAGAAGTCATCATATATATATTTATTTTATTATTTTATGCCACTTTGATGCTCTGTGTAGCTTTCAGAACGCCCTGTTCAACCCTGATGGAGCATTTATTGAGCTGCAAACCCAGCTAACATAACTAACATAAGTGGATTTCTGCTCAACACATAAAATTATGAAAACATTTTTGATAAGACCGGCTTTTAACTAGCTTTCAGCTGTAACTTTGCACTATAAAGTTTGTTGTAAAATTGCAATGCCACCTTCTTTTGACCATATTTAAATTATTTTCCATCAGTTCAATTGTGAACTTGTCATTTTTAATGATTTTCTTGGATGCCTTTTTCTTCTTCATGGTGACAGATGACAGATATAAGTAATATTATGACCCTGAAAAGGTTAAAATGAAAGTAGCAATATATATTCTTATTGACGATATTAAAATATTTACATATAGTCATTTAGCAGATGCTTTTGTTCAAGCATTTTTTCTATCATAGATACAGTTGAAGTCAGAATTATTAGCCCCCCTGAATTATTAGCCCCCGTTTATTTATTTCCACAATTTCTGTTTAACGGAGAGCATTGAAAACTGCTTTTATTCTAGCCAAAATAAAACAAATAAGACTTTCTTCAGAAGAAAAAATATTTTCAGACATACTGTAAAAATTTTTCCTTGCTCTGTTAAACATCATTTGGGAAATATTTTAAAAAGAAAAAAAAATTCCAAGGGGGGCTAATAATTCTGACTTCAACTTTTTAATGTCCCTTCATTAATAAAATTATGGAATGCAGATGAAGAATTAACTTGAGGCTGTTGGCTAAAATGTTAAAGAATTAATGTGATAATAAACCTTTTTATTTACAGTAATATTAGCTAAACTTCTGCTACTCTGCAATTGACATTACAAAATACTAATTCCCAAAGTGTCTCTGATAAACATCCAGTTCTGTGTGATATATTAAGTGATTAAAGTACAAAGTGATAAAGTACTTTGGTTAGTTTGAAATAAAAGTTTATATGTTTACATATTATTCAGTCATGGTGGAAAGTTTTCATTCATTCATTTTCCTTCGACTTAGTCGCTTTATTCATCAGGGGTTGCCATATGTTTTACACAGCGGATGCCCTTCCAGCTGCAACCCAGTACCAGGAAACACCCATACACACATTCACACTCAATTTAGTTCATCTATAGCATATGTGTTCGGACTGTGGGGGAAACCGGAGCACCCGGAGGAAACCCACACCAACACGGGGAGAACATGCAAACTCCACACAGAAATGCCAACTGACCCAGCTGGGACTCAAACCAGCGACCTTCTTGCTGTGAAGCGACAGTGCTCACCACTAAGCCATTGTGTCGCCTCTGTGAAGTTTTGACTTTATAAAATAAATCTCTCAAGTCTTGAAGATCAGAATCAGAATCAGTTTAATTGCCAAGTGTGCTTCACACACACAAGGAATTTGTTTTGGCTACAGAAGCTTCCAGTGTACATAAAGTGACAAGTGACAACACAAAATAAATCTGAAAAAATAAAAAATGATGAACATTAAACAGATGCGGTTAGTCAAGAAACCTGGATGTTGAGTTGTATGTACAGATTGTTATAAATATACAGGTTATAAGGTGCTGTGTACAAGTGCGAATGGAGAAGGTATTGCATTGTATATTGATATAAGGTGCTGTGTACAAGTGCGTATGAGAAAGTATTGCACATATTTATTGAACAGTAGGGGAATATTTAACTGTTCATAAGGTAGACAGCCTGAGGAAAGAAACTTTTCCTGTGTCTGGCTGTTTTTGTGCTTGGTGCTCTGAAGCACCGACCAGACGGTAACAGTTCGAACAGGTAGTGTGCTGGGTGTGAGGCGTCCAGATTGATCATGTCAGATCATGTCAAACAATAAAGAAATTAATATATCCTTTTCTTATACATAGTTGAACAGCCTACAGTTCTTTTTATAAGTATTTGTGTATGTAATTTGATTTTATTTTTCTTGGATTTAGTCTCAGTCTCCAAATGTGACCCTAGACCACAAAAGCAGTGTTATGTTGCATGAGTATATTTGTGGGAGCAGCCAAAAATACATTGCATGAGTCAAAATTATTAAATTATATTTATTTATTCTCAAAAACATTAGAATAATCATTAAAATCATGTTCTGTGAATAAGTGTTGCAAATTTACTATCATAAATATATCAAAACAAATTATTTAAACATCATTTTTCATTTGGACTTTATTTTTGTGAGATTTTTTTCAGTATTTTGACTTTTTTCAAATGTCAGATTCCAGATTTTCACATTTATTGAGCCAAATCTCAAAAGATCTCAGCCAAATAAAAACCATACATCAGTGTAGAGCTTATTTATTTAGCTTTCGTGTACACATCTCAATTGACCTGTACGACACGAGTTTTGTTTAGGGGCTGTTTACACATAACATCACGTTTGAGGGCCGAAAAACGCAAACCTTGTTGCAAAGCAATGCTGTAAATTTTTAATACATGATTTGGTGAAAACACTGTGAGCATGATAGAATGTACCTGCATAATTAATTTCTGTGTTAATGAGTGACATAAAGCAGTACTTCACCTATGTGCATCTGTAGAGCTGAGTGTGGGCTGTACCTCTCAGGCATTGTGAAGGACAGGAGCTCTGTTGACAGACAACAGACAGCAAATAGTTGACAAAACACAGACAAAGTCAATCTCAAATTCACATTGACAATGTATAGGACTTGATTCTGCCATCAGATTCATTACAAATGCAAAAGCACTTTAGAAGTCAACCTTCAAAAGCCAGCAGTTTCATGCATGTTGATTTTGTCGTGGACCAGGAAAGCCATGCTGAACTTGGCTGTTAATGCTGGTTGACCAATTAAAGTTTACCAGAATTCTCAGATAATGTTGATAGTGAGCAATATTGGTCGGTTTAATAGGCAACAGAAATATTGCATAAAACAAAATTTCAGGCCACAATAATACCATTTAGACATCACAACTGATCTGTGTGTATATTCTCACTTGATCATCTGTAAGACTACCAGTATCTGTGATAACCTACAGCAAGTGAAGTGTGTAAACAGTTGTTTCGGCTTCAAAGGAGTCATAAAGTGCTGGACTGATATTGATCAGACTCGATTGTTTGCTCAGTTCCAGCTCACGGCTGCTCATTCCACCTCTAACAGACCCGACGGCCACAGTGGGCGAAATAAAAGTTATCATCGCTTTATCTTCTTTATTTCATAGAAATCAAGCTGTGCTCTTTGGTCTGTTTGTGGAAATGATCTGGATACTCTTGAAGCATGAATGCGGAAGGTGCATGTTTAGACGTGTTTAGTTTGTGTTTTTATTATTAATGATGAATTTATTTATTTAATAGTGAAAAGTACTACTAAAGCTGTTATGAGTTATATTTTTGTATTATCAATTTTCCAGTTTTTTTATTATATATCTTTGTTTCACATTCATTTAATGTTTTTAAATGAGACTAAATGAGTAATATTTTCTTTTTAGCTGTTTACATTTTTATATATTTATATAGTTCTGTGTTAACTTTAAGTAACAAAACTAAAATGTTTAATTTTTGTCAATTATAATAACCTTGGCTTACACTTTTACACATGTTATATTTATGATGAGAAAATTTTGCGTTAAGCCTGCTGTATTTAGCAGGATTCAACAAGTTAGAATATTTTTTATTTATTTTTATATTATTATTTTACCATGCAACAATATTTTATTGTGTATTTATTTACAATAGCTTTTTGGAAAATAATGAGAGTAAATTTTATAGTAGAATAAGTAAAAAAAATTAGACCAGCCCTTGTCATGGGTGTCACTAAAATGGCTTACCTGTGTGGATGAAGGTTAAATAAATGAAAGGTTAAGGATGAGAGGCGTCAAACCCCTCCCAAAATCTCTCCGATCTCCTCCCAAAACACAGGTGAGCTGGCAGATTATAAATTTAATGAACTTTGCATGGCCAGACAGACACTTGTGTCTCCAAACAAGTTAACAAGGCAAAATTTGGGTTGAAATAAACTTGGGAAATGGGGCTTGGAGTAAGTGGATTATGGTTATCTTGATTTAATTTTCTGATCCAACCAGTACATGTAGTGATTTGGATGCTGGTGAACTGGTTGGTCCTAAACAAAAGCTTAACCTGTATACTAGCACTGAACCAGCATAAGCCAGCATGCATTTCCATGCAGGCGTATGCTGGTCCTTTCTGGTGGCTTCTTAAATCAGTTTGCTTAAATGGTTGATTCTGCTGATGTTTCAGTCTGATCTGGGGTTTTTTTTGTTATATAGACAGGGAATGATGACTACAGGTTGACACCAACATCTGAGGATGAACTCAAAAAGACTAAAAAGGGAAAGAGGAAGAAGGATGTGGATGAACTGAAGAAAGAAGTGGAACTGGTGAGAAATTCCTGCATGCATTACATCACATTATTATGTCAGCTGTATCACCATAATGCTAATATGATTTGAAACGATGACCAAAAAGTTATTTTTCTGTGGTGAACTAAGATTTAAGCTTTTTTGCTCCTTGTCAGGATGACCACAAGCTGACATTGGATGACCTTTCTCGCAAATATGGCACCGACATGATCAAGGTGAGTGGAAGTTATAAAGACTTTTATATAAAATAGAAATTCATTTGACTTTTATAGAAAATTTATATTAACTTGCACATTTTATGTACTGTAGAAAATGAAAATTTCTGCCTAATGTTTATATAATATATAAAAAGACAAAAATATTTCATGAATGCATTCCTGACATTTTTTTCTTGTTTTGAATCAACACACCTGAATAATCAATACCAGTTACTGTTGAATTAAAAAACAATAGGCTTGCATTTCATAGAAATCTGTGTAGGTGTCTGCAAATTTAGGTTATTTGGCTTAAAGTTGTGTTTTTGTTTCTTCTGTATGTGTTTAAATTCCTCAATGCTCATACCCAATGCAGGGCTTGTCTTCTTTTCGTGCAAAAGAGATCCTGGAGCGTGATGGGCCGAATGCATTGACCCCACCTCCTACAACTCCACAATGGGTGAAGTTCTGCAAACAGCTCTTCGGTGGTTTCCAAACTCTGCTGTGGTTTGGTGCATTCCTTTGTTTCTTAGCATATGGAATCCAGGTTGCATCTGTGGAAGAAGCGGCACATGACAATGTAAGAGAGAGAGAGAATATATCTACATAAATATCTACATTTTTCCTACATGATGCATTATGAGAATTATGGGTTGCTTCAAATAAACTGCAAATAATCAATTCAAATATTACAAGACAACATAATAAATTACTTTCAGCACACGATGAATGATCCCAAAGACACTATTGAGTCTTTTTGTGGGAAAATTACAGACAAATAATAAACATTACAGTACTGAAGGGAATATAGCGAGAAAATTACAAAACAGTGAACTCAAAAGACTTTGACCAAAGATATGCTTGTGATACTAATGTCATGTTAAAAGACAAAGTGTAATGTGATTTTAAAAAGATTGAGTGGATTATTTGCAGCACAACCCAATTATTTGAAGTAATTTGTTTTTAAATCAGCAGTGTAACCCATAATTTGAAATGAATTCATCACTGGTGGGAAAAATGTGGATAGAAATTCTATTCAAATAGTTAATATGTTAATTATCTGTGGTTATCTTATCTGTTCTGCAGCTGTACCTGGGACTTGTGCTTGCGTTTGTTGTCATAGTCAATGGATGGTTCTCATTCTATCAGGAATCCAAGAGTTCTAAAATCATGGAATCTTTTAGGAATCTTGTTCCACAGGTAAAGAAAAATGTTTCCTTTAATGTCCAAATGTAAGTTAGACATGGTACAACAGTAGTCATTGTTCTGTTTATTCAGCAAGCTCTAGTTGTGCGGGATGGAGAGAAAAAGGTCATCAATGCTGAGGAGGTCGTTGTGGGTGATCTTATAGAGGTCTGTGGTGGAGACAGAATCCCTGCTGATCTGCGTATTGTCTATGCACAAGGATGCAAGGTAGGACATAAAGTGTTTCTGTATGTGATGTCTATAAATCACTGCTGAAAAATCACCTGCATAAGAGATATTTTGCATGCTGGGACCAGCATGGAGATGCTGATTGCTGGTCTCCAGCATAGGAAGTGTGAATGTATACATCTGTATACATCTATGTTTTGCTTGTGAGCACCATGACTACATGGACAAGCACTAACAAAAACAAATCAGCTTGGACAATATAGATTCATACTGATTTATGGTCAGTTAGTTCATGAAGCTTTCTGTCTACTGTTCTAGGTGGACAACTCTTCCCTCACTGGTGAATCTGAGCCCCAGTCTCGTTCTCCTGACTTCTCCCATGAAAACCCTCTAGAGACAAAAAACATTGCGTTTTTCTCTACCAACTGTGTTGAAGGTACAAGAAAGTGGATATATTGGATGTTTTTTACAATGTGGACAAACTGAATAAGTAAATAACTATACATGATGAAACCCTAGGTACTGCCAGAGGGATTGCCATCAGCACCGGTGACCGCACTATTATGGGTCGCATTGCATCACTTGCCTCCAGCCTGGAAGGTGGACAAACACCAATTGCTAGGGAGATCGAGCACTTCATCCACATTATCTCTGCTGTGTCTATTTTCTTGGGTGTGACCTTCTTCATCCTGTCCTTGATCCTTGGATATGCATGGATTGAAGCAGTTGTTTTCCTTATTGGAATCATTGTTGCTAATGTACCTGAAGGTCTACCTGCCACTGTAACTGTAAGTTAGAGTGATTATTTCTTATTTCTGGTTGTATTTTAGGATGCCTGATGCTAAGTGATTGGCTCTTGTCTGTTTATGTAGGTGTGTCTGACTCTCACCGCCAAAAGAATGGCAAAGAAGAACTGCCTGGTGAAGAATCTTGAAGCAGTGGAGACTCTCGGTTCAACCACTACTATTTGCTCTGACAAAACTGGAACTTTGACCCAAAACCGAATGACCGTCGCTCACATGTGGTTCGACAACCAGATTCATGAAGCAGACACCACAGAGAACCAGAGTGGCACCTCCTTTGACAGAAGCTCTCCTACTTGGGCGGCCCTTGCGCGTGTTGCTGGCCTCTGCAACCGTGCCGTCTTCCGTGCTGAGCAAAGCCATCTCCCAGTCCTTAATGTGAGCTTGTCTCCAGATTTCCTAATATCTAAATGAGCTTCGTTCGTTTGGTCACTTTTTGCTACTTCAATATAGCTCCATTATTTTGAGTGCAATTAAATCTGTTTTGCAGAGAGAGACAGCTGGTGATGCCTCAGAGTCTGCCCTCCTGAAGTGTATTGAGCTGTGCTGTGGTTCAGTCACTGAAATGAGAGAGAAGTACAAAAAGATTTGTGAGATTCCGTTCAACTCCACCAACAAGTATCAGGTATTTATGCTGAGATGTTCTTTGAAGGTGAGATGATGCAAATTTGACTTCAGATCCTAATAGACCTTTGCTATTCGTATTTGTAGCTCTCAGTCCACAAGAATCCCAGTTCTTCTGAGACTAAACATCTGCTGGTGATGAAGGGAGCACCTGAAAGAATATTGGACAGATGCTCCACAATTTTAATTCATGGAAAAGAGCAGCCTATGGATGACGAAAATAAAGATTCTTTTCAAAGTGCTTATGTGGAACTCGGAGGTCTTGGAGAAAGAGTCCTGGGTAAATGCACCTATGGGATTTTATTTAATGAAAAGCATTAGATTTGTGGCTACAGAAGAATATAAAAAGCATGGTAAATTACAGATCATAAAAATAATAATAATTTTTTTGTAACAGGCTTCTGCCAATTTAACCTGCCTGATGACCAGTTTCCTGGGGGTTTTGCATTTGATCCTGAAGATGTTAACTTTCCCACTGAGAACCTGTGCTTTCTTGGTCTCATGTCCATGATTGATCCTCCTCGTGCCGCCGTACCAGATGCTGTGGCCAAGTGCCGGAGTGCTGGAATCAAGGTTTAACTTTTATTCAAGTTAAACTACTTGAATATGCTGAGCCCATATTAAATGTTGAAATAATAAGCAATAATAAGCAACTATTCAATTTTAGCTAATTTAAACGAATGCCTCCTTCAATGCAGGTCATCATGGTTACCGGTGACCATCCAATTACAGCTAAAGCTATTGCAAAGGGTGTTGGCATCATCTCAGAAGGCAATGAGACTGTTGAAGACATTGCCGCTCGCATGAACATCCCTGTTGGAGAGGTTAATCCAAGGTAAACCCCGCCACCTAAAACACAGCAACAATTAAAAATATATATATAGCCAACAATACTGGACTTGCTGGTCTTCTAACACAAATTTGCCTCTAGAGAGGCTAAGGCCTGTGTGGTCCATGGTGGAGAACTGAAGAATATGAATGACAGTGACCTGGATGAGATCCTCCGTTATCACACAGAAATTGTGTTCGCCAGAACTTCTCCACAACAAAAGCTGATCATTGTGGAAGGTTGTCAAAGACAGGTGCTGCCAGAGAAATCTATCCAATCCTACAGATGTACAGTTTTACACAATTAGGAAAACTTTAATGCCTTTTTACTCTTATTAGGGTGCCATTGTAGCTGTAACCGGTGATGGTGTCAATGATTCTCCAGCTCTGAAGAAGGCTGATATTGGTGTGGCTATGGGTATTTCTGGATCTGACGTATCCAAACAGGCTGCTGACATGATCCTTCTGGACGACAACTTTGCCTCAATTGTCACTGGAGTAGAAGAAGGTATGTCAAATTTTGGGAACTTGCTTGACTGTTAAATTCTGAAGACTTGCATATTAAACATATCTTCCATATCTTTAGGTCGTCTGATCTTTGACAACTTAAAGAAGTCCATTGCCTATACACTGACTAGTAAGATCCCTGAGATGTCACCCTTCCTCATGTTTGTTGTTGTTGGTATTCCTCTACCTTTGGGAACAGTCACCATTCTCTTCATTGACCTGGGCACTGACTTGGTAGGAAAAGGACCATTACTTTACAGAACTATAAACTTTGCAGTTGGTTTTTATTCAGTTTACATTTCTTGACACAGATTCCTGCTATCTCCTACGCCTATGAAAATGCAGAAAATGACATCATGAAACGGCAACCCAGAAATGCTCAGAAGGATAGGCTTGTGAATGAGAGGTTAATCAGTATGGCATATGGTCAAATCGGTAAGAGCACTGGATTTTTTCTTTAACTAGTCTTAGCACACATGACTTATGACTGGCAAATTGTTAATTTTTCCTGTTGTGGCTTTTTATTTTTAGGTATGATCCAGGCAGTAGCAGGGTTCTTTACCTATATCACGGTTATGGGCGAGAATGGATTCAGACCCTCTTATTTGCCGGGACTTCGGGTTGGCTGGGAAGATAGATCTATTGGTGATCTGGAAGACAGCTATGGCCAACAATGGGTAAATGTCAATGTCAATGTAAAAAAGCCTATATAATAGCAAATATCAACCTTATAATAGAACTAAGTTTATAAATATTCTTTTTGTTCATGTGTGTGTGTTCCTGCCTGGTGGAGACCTATGAAGCCAGAAAGATTATAGAGTCTACATGCCACACAGCATTCTTCATTAGTATTGTGGTTGTGCAATGGGCTGACTTGCTCATTGTTAAGACCAGGAGGAATTCCATCTTGCAGCAGGGAATGAAGTATGTAAACAAACAGATGCAAACAGGCTTCAGAGAAGCAATAAAATACTGGTGGACTGTTTGTTCAGTTCCAGTCCTAGGCTGCTCACCTCTAAATCCTTATCATTTGTTCTCATTTCTTTCCTAGAAATAAGGTCCTGATCTTTGCTTTCTTTGAGGAAGGTGCTCTAGCAGCTTTCTTGTCTTACTGCCCGGGCATGGACATTGCAGTCAGAATGTATCCTCTAAGGTGAGTGAACACACAATATGAGAATCTTCATGCTCAAACCTTGTTAAAACTGACTGAAATGAGGAATTAAAAACTACAAAAACACTCTTTTCCCCCCATTTAGACCACTGTGGTGGTTCACTGCCTTACCATACGCACTTATCATCTTTTTCTATGATGAAATCAGAAAATACATCCTACGACGGAATCCAGGAGGTAATAAGAGATTTTATCGAGAGCAGTTGGCAGACTTCAGAATCCTGAACAAAGCTGGTTGCATTTCATTTTTAGAGAGATGTTTATGTGTGCTGACTCTAATATACTGTATGTGCAAATGTGCTTTCAGGCTTTGTGGAGAAAGAAACGTACTACTGAAACAAGAAGACCTTCTACTGCACACTTATGTTCAGAGACTCTCAAAGAAAAGATCAAAGCGATACAGAATCTGGTGTTTTTCAGCAAATAAATTTAACACTGAATGGAGCTTAATTTGTCTGTTTGTGTGTGTATTTTATGAAACTGAAAAGATATATAAAAATAATGACCATGCATAAAGTATACTAAGAGTTTTAGTTTACACTAATGGTCAAAAGTTTAAAATCATCGAGGCTGCTTTCATTATTATAAAATATAAATAAATAAATAAAAGACTTTAATTGCTACACGATGAGTACACTTTAAAATAAAATAATGCAGCATTTGTCAGATGAAAATACTTAGTTTGTAAACATTTTTGAAAAACAGAAGCACCCATAATGGTGTAGTTATATAATCTACCAGCAGGGGTCTACTTTACAATGTCTGTAAATCAGCCAGACCTTTGCCTTTTCAGCAGTTTATGTATTAGTCTGACAAAAAAATTAAATATGTATGACTTTGAATGTCTAATTAATGCATCGTAAAGTCAAATGTTAAATTGTGATCCTCATGCACAGCTAATAACAGCAATGTATAATGCGACTTCATGATTGATTTATGTAAAGCGACCAGTGAATTTTATTTCAAGTGAATAAAGAGAATTCAGTTTATGTCTGTGCTGCATTCTCTGAATACTGAGTTGTAATACCAAGAGTTCAGACCATTCTTGCTATTATTAGGGCAATATAATTATGATGTGGTGTGTGGGTTGTGTAAAGTCTGTTTATACATATCAGTGAAACCAGCAGAACATGCTGTACACCAGTCAAACATTGCATTATAAAAACAATGGTCTACAAATGTGGACTGGCCTCAGGTGTTATACTACTAAACTTATTAAGGAAATAACATGAACAGTGAGGCAGTGAGGCTCTGTTGACTGACAAAACAGAAAATCGTTTACAAAACAAGGTCGTGATCCGACTAAAATGAGTATTTAATTGTGCTTAAACTATGCCTATATAGGATAGCAGCTTTTCAGGTTTTCTTGGTCATCCTTCAACTTCAAATAGACAATCAGTCAAAAGTCATACAAACCAAAAATGTCATGTTCACAAAAGAAGTCACTCATAAACACACAGCAATTCAAGGATATTACTTTGAATATTAGGAAAGTCTTATTAAAAGGACACCAGATTAGTTAATAAATGAGACATGATGGAGGTTATTTATTCATTCATTCATTTTCCTTTGGCGTCGTCCTTTTATTCATCAGGGGTCGCCACAGTGGAATGAACTGCCAACTTATCCAGCATATGTTTTACACAGTGAATGCCCTTTCAGCTGCAACCCAGTAGTGGGAAACATCTATGCACACTCATTCACACATACACAACGGCCAATTTAGTTCATCAATTCCTCTATAGCGCATGTGTTTGGACTGTGGTGGAAACCGGAGCACCCGGAGGAAACCCACGCCAACACGGAGAGAACATGCAAACTCCACACAGAAATGCCAACTGACCCAGCCGGGACTCAAACCAGCGGCATTCTTGCTGTGAGGTGACAGTGCTAACCACTGAGCCACCGTGTCACCTATGATGGAGGTGAAAGGAATGAATGTGAAAGCTAGAAGTCACCTGCCTAACTCCACCCAAATTTTCCCCAAATCCTCCCCTAAATATGGTGAGTTGACAGTATTTGTGAGGTTTGTGTGCTGTACTGAGTGATTGGTGTCTCCAAGCTGCTGAGAGAAGTTATAAATGATTTACCTGGAATCCAAAGTATTACATTTGAATTGAATAAGAAAAACAGGTCTTGTTTTAGGAGGAGTTTGGCAACGTGTTTTTTCATTGTGTAGATACGGCTGTATTTTCAATGGGATCAGGTGAGGTTGCAGGTACACGAGCAAAGCTAAGAACAGGTAGTTTCATATTTGTCCTTGGGAGTGTATATAAATAAATGATGATGTTGTAGGAATCACTAGTATCCTTGTGGCACAGCGGACATGACCGCAGTGAACTTTGAATTATTTCTGTAGAGATTTTGCCTGGTTTACATGTATTGATGGTTACTTTGGATAAAATTGTCTAGTATATCTAATAAGTTTTAGTTCTCATTTTTATTTAAAGCTTCATTGTTTAATTGTTCTATGATAAAATTAGTTAGCAGGTTCTTGGCTATTCATAAAATAGTATTTTGAGAGTCAAAAACATCAAATAAAGGCAAAAACAAAATAGTTCAGCAATGATCCATTGAGGTCTTGTGAGATGAAATGTTTGGTTTATGCAAGAAACTAACATTACAACTGTATTTCCCTTATTCTATAATCTTTTCATAACAGTCTGGAGCATGAGCTTAATTTTTGACTGAACTATCCCTTTATCATTAAAGAAAGTGAAACTGAAGATTCATTCATTCATTTTCCTTCCACTTAGTCTCTATTTCAGAGGTTGCCACAGCAGAATGAATTGCTAACTATTCCGACATATGTTTTACGCAGCAGATGCTCTTCCAGATGCAACCCAGTACTGGGAAACACCCATACACACTCATTCATACTCACACTCATACACTATGGACAATTTAGTTCATTCAGTTCCCCTAAAGCACGAGTCTTTGGACTGTGGGGGAAATCGGAGCGCCCAGAAGAAACCCACGCCAACACGGGGGGAACATGCAAACTCCACACAGAAACGCCAATTGACCCAGCCGGGACTCGCACCAGTGACCTTCTTGCTGTGAGACAACGGTGCTAACCATGAGCCACCATGCCGTCCAACTGAAGATTCAAGGTCAAATAGGACTTACTGATCTACACTGCTTCTGCTGAAGGCCTTGTCTCAACTGGGGGCAAAAGGAAGGTGGAAGACCTGTGAACTGTGGAGATGATGATGATGATGATGATGATGATGATGATGATGATGAACCTGTTGGCATAGATGCAACAAATCTACTTTAGAACAACTATTCATTTTAATATTATCAGTTACAATTCTTACAACAAAGATAATGTCAGAAATCTTTTTTTTCCCTTTCCTTTCATTAACAGGAGAGTAGATGTACCTGAAATAGACAGGTTGGTGAAGTAGCATTCTGCTCCTCCACAAGTGGAAAAAGAAATATGGAGACACCACGCTCTTGCAACCTCATCCTCCACACTTTTTGCGCTGTTAAATGAGATTAAGATAAATAATTTTGTTTTCACAGGCAAAACCAATGCATGTGCTTATTGTACACGTGACTCTGTTTGGTAACCTTTACATTTAACTCCAACTTCCATCTTAATAGAGCTTCATTTGACGTATAATGAACAGGTATGTATGCAAAATCCATTTTTGCTGCTCTTTTAATTGTTATTACACATATTACAACTGCACAATACAAGCATAATGATAAAATGATCATTGAGAATTTTTGTATGCTACTGAAAGGCTCTGTGATTGTTACCACACTGTCAAAATCACTGACTTATTTCTAGTTTTACTGTAAAAAGCTCATCAGTGCACAAATATACTAATTTATAAGATAAATAACTGAGCATGCATTGATCAAATCAGAAAGCTAAAGAATGGCAGCACAAGCTTTCCAGTCATTTTTGTTACAATAACTCAAGATCTCCCAATTAAAGTTTATTAAATTGGAAATTCCTCAACTACAACATATGGGAGGAATGGTAGACCTCTTTTATTCAATTCAATTCACCTTTATTTGTATAGCGCTTATACAATGTAGATTGTGTCAAAGCAGCGTCACATAAATAGTAAATAGGAACAGTGTAGTTCAGTTTTTAGTGTTTAATTTCAGTTTAGCTCAGTTCAGTGTGGTTTAATAATCACTACTGAGAGTCCAAACACTGAAGAGCAAATCCATCGATGCGCAGCTCTATAGATCCTGAACCATGCAAGCTAGTGGCGACAGCGGAGAGGGAAAAAAAACGTCACTATTTTATGCCTTATGTGAAAGCCTTTAATTCAAAACAAATCCCCAAAATGAATCCCGCTTTTTTGATAAACTCAGCTCTCACTCAGTTTGGTTATGCTTATCGATTTCTTTTTTGCATGGGTATTTTGACTGGTTTCCTGAACACATGATTCACAACTTCCCTTTTTCTGCTTTAAATAATGCTGCTGGTCTATTTAAAGGTTTCAAAATGTGCATCACTGCAAAGAGGAAAAGGTTTTGTGATGTACTTAAGCCCACTGCTGCTGTGATAGGGCCTCCAGCCTTTTCTCATTTTCTGTTTTATGTTCAATGTCCTTTCAACTAAAGTCAGTCAAGTTTTTCCTTTGGATTCAGTTGACTGCCTCTCTTTCTTATCAGATATAGTTAGTAATTACGTATTTGGAAAAAGTAATATATTTGGGGCTCTGTCTCAAATGACCAGTCCAGGACATTCACTAACTTTCACTAATAAAAAATGCAGTATATAACATACCTTTTCCTTGACTAAATTGAACTATACAACCAACATTAAAAGTATTATAAAATAACAGATGTTTGGGTTATATGTTCCCTATTTTGCTATATATGCTATTTTCAAGAGTCTGGAGGCAAAATTTGTATATTTTTTTCATGAGTCTAATGTAATAATTATTTGCCCAGTAACCTGATATGCAGAGAGTTGTGCTTTCACTTTTTAGATGGCAGCAAATATTTATTTCTGACAAAATAAAACTGTTAGCAGGTTAAAGGCATCTGTGGTGAATGTGGATGCCACATTAAAGCAAAATGACATTTTACATCTGAAGCACACAATGAACTAATAGTAGGTTTGAGAAGTGATGTTGTCGAACACTGCTGAAATTTGTCATCACTGATTAAAGCGGCATGATCCTGCTAAAATCCCTATCATCTATTTACTACGAAATTGAAAGAGGTTTCCACCCAGCTCTGAAAATGTACCCCTTTCTATGTAGCCTTTGCCTTGAGGAAACTTTTAAAAGTCTAAATTCCATTTCCTTTTGGTCCAGACCACCAGATACAATACTGAAAGCCCTAAAATCTATTGTGCTCATGTTTGAATCAGAATAAAAATGTTATCACCTCGTGACCAATGACGTATTTTGAGCTGTAATAACATAACATGTACTGGATATTCAGACACTTGTATTTAGGGTAAGTATTAATTTAACAGGGATACATTTTGATGTTCAATGTGCCCTAACTTAATGAATATTATAGACGGACATTACTGTATCTTGCATGTTTTGGTGTGAAAACAGGGTGCCACAGAGAGACTGGACTCTACACCCAGAAGTGCATGGATGGGTTTACAGCATTAGACCTATTTGTGGACAGTCAAATGTCTCACTGCTATCAATGGTTCTCCCTAAAGCATGAACCAAATCTCTGGGCCTAGAGGCACTAGCCCACATTTGGTCAGACATGATGATATACCTTCCTCCCCATATCATTGATTTGGAGGGCTCTTGTGTTGATTGTGTGAACGCAATTAGTGTCTGCTGTTTTACTGAAAAAAAAGTTTATTGGGTTTACTTTTTTTAAGGTAAGTGGTTGCAAACAATTTATTTGGGCTGAATATAAACAAACTAATTAAGTTGAACATTATTAAAATATAATTGGCTTGTTAAAATTCAGCCCATATAAATTGTTTGCAACACCTTACCTTAACAAAATAGTAAATCCAATTAATCATTTCATCAATGACTTTCGTTCCAATTAATCAACGACGTAACTAAACTATCATAGTATGATGCATCGTTTGGGGAATGAACGATGTAGTGACGAGTGTTTCCCAAAACCTGTAGTTGCCATAATGATGCTCTAAGTAACTACTTCTTTAGAGAAGAACCCCATAATTTCTTTGTGCAAATTATATTGTTTTACACAAACAAGCATTTAAAATAAAATCCAATATTACATTTGGTAAAAACATGCACTCGCTTTCCATATTAACTGAAATATATTTAAATGGCACATATAGGGTGTGTTTCCTTTACAAATATTATTGACAAGTTAAACATTACATATTCTATTCTAAAACATAAAATCATTTAAAAGCTAACACGTATTATAATATCATATATAAATCATATAAAAAAATAAGTAAATAAATAATAAGGCTATTTATTATAAAATTAAATTTAATATTTATTATTTATTATAAATGAAAAAATAATCCTTTAATAATAATATTAATGATATTAATGATGTTGATGATGATGATGATTTTTAAGTAGTATGTTGTTTATTTATTTTTGGAAAACTCTACTTTTACAATTTGACACATGTAAAACACTGCAGAAAGTTCTAACCAGCAGGCCCATGTCACATACAGTACAGATAAATGAAAAGACCCACTATAAATTAATAGAATTAACGTATGCTTTTGTTTTCAAGAGACGTAACACAGAGACGTAAGATAAATTCCGCTTTTAAATAATAGCTCACATATAGCTTTCGCCATGAGGCTGTGGGCAAAATGACATCAATGTTTTCAAAGTGCACTGCGAAGGGAGCACAAGTGTAAACATGAAGATCGCTAAAACTGAACTGTAAAAATAGTTTGTAAGCAAATTACACCTAAGAGAGATGACTTAAATGCTTTTTTATTTTTAATCATTCCAACTTTGAATGTTAGAATGTTCTAAATGAATAGGGCATAGGGGGGACAAGTGGGAATAGAACACAGCCAGGAACTATGTTTCTAACTACAGTTCCAGGGGTGTAGTTGCGAGTGCTCAAGTTTGCGACGCATTTTGCGAATGTTCGTTGGAGCGACGGATTTGGGAAACAGCAAAAGAACAAACTGTTTGTAAAGTCGGAACTTGCGACCTTAGTCGTTAGTTGGCTAACGATGATTTTGAGAAAGGCACCCCAGATCAGTTAAAAAGCAAAGTATAGCACCCACATCCAGACTGACTGAAACTGTGGGTGTGGCCCTTGGATCCACCGGGCCTCTCCTGAAGTGTTCAAAGTGGCCCTGAAACAAGGTTTTGAATGCTTGTGGTGCACCCATATAAAAGTTCTAGTGAACTAGTGGCGTTACATACTGTTTGCCCCAATTACATGAAAAATTATTCTTTTTTCCTAAGAGAATGAAGAAATAGAAGATCCAAAAAGATGCAAAACATGATCACATGGCAAAAACATTTAGCAAATGTATACAAAATGGCCACATTGTAAAATTGTTACACCTTCCTGCGAGACTGGATTGGACAAATGACATAAACATAGCATTGTGTGTTATCTTTGTACACATCTTCATTGTCATTGTCACTACTGTCTTTGTGTTATCACTGCTGAGATCTCTGTTGTTTCTGTTTATGGTTGGTAAACTTCTGAAAAATGAAGGTGTTTTCTTAGATTTACATTTTGGACATGTTGTCCTGATCAGCTCCTGAAGCTGATTTGCTCTAATTCAACTTTTGGTTCAATTTAGTAAAAAGTAACCTTGAGATTTCCTGTGGAAAATGTTTATTTATGTTATAACCTGTCAAATACAGGTCATAATATTGTAATTGAAAAAGGGATGGTACTGGTGCCCTCAGATGAGTATATTTGCTGGAGACTTATATGGGCACTTCAAGGACATAGGGGCCGTGTGGCTTTTTAAAACTACACAAGTCAATTGAGATCTTACTTTTAGGTGTCTTTTGTTATTGTCATAGTTAAATTCATATGCCTCCAACCATGCCTAATCAAACCAATAAAACATATATAAAGAAAATGTAATAGAACATGTAACTTCTGTGTGTAATCGCACTTTATTATTAGCCTCAACAAAGAGTTGATTTAAAAGCTAATATGCCTGTTCCCTAAGAAGAAAGATTTGTTGTGACTGATGAGTTATCCAACAGTGTTATTTACTGTATGTGCTCTCTAAAAGATACAAAATCTCAGCATTTTAATGACAAATTGAATGACATTGATTTTGCTTTTATACGACTGAGTAGCTGGTGGAATACTAATCTAAGCCATTTTAGCCATGTGCAAAACTATAGATGTTACTAAAGGCTTCTTAACTTGTCTTTACTTATTTTTTGAGTGCCTTGCACTGATTTTAGTATTGTATTTAATTGGGTTTTTTATTTCAGTAATAAAGTATATAAGCAAGTAACTGGGTGCTTAGAAATTAAGGAAATTGTTCTTATTGTATTGAAATGCAAAATGATGTTTCCAGCCCTCATCTGTGTGATGTGGACTAAACTTGATGTTGCTTTGAAGAACATGTCGGCTGTGAGAGTCTATTGACTAACAACAGAAAGCAAAACTTTTTCAACTTTAACATTCAATTACAACTTTAACATTCACAATTATCACCTAAATTTAAATGAAATTATTAAACTTATTCTACAGTCAAGGAACAGAAGCAGTTTCATTCATTAGCCATTGAAGAATTTACTCATTATTTACCATCCCCATGTAAACTTAAAAAAAAAAATGTCAAAGATTTAAAATAAAGCACAGCAACAATTATTACCATTAGAATATTTAAGAAAACTGAAACCTAAATAAATAAGGGCTGAATTAATGTTAAGGATAAAGGTCATTTATAGTCAGTTATTATTAACAAGCCATAGATCAATTGATAAGGCAATAGTTAATAGACCATTCTTTCGTCTGGGTGTCACAGAAACGACCTACCTGTAAAAATGAAGGTTAAATAAATGTTAAATCTAAATGGCACCTGACAAACTCCACCCTCATTTTCCCAGAAATGATGGGAGGGTATAAATCTGGAAGGCTGCTTTGGACACACAGGGACTTCTGTCTCCAATCAGCTCCACCACAGGAGGACTATTCTGACTCCCCAAATCACTGCATTTTGGGTGAAAAATGGGGCTTGTGGTAAGACGACTGAAGCTATACTGCTGGATTCATCATCTAATTTGTTGCCATTTTTAACAGATTCTGCATATATTTACTATTTACTAAAGCAGATTTGTGAGGATCTGTTTTATATATTTTTTAAATGTCTGGCAGACAGGGAATGATGAGTATAAACTGGCGGCGACTTCAGAAGATGGAGTTAAAACACCTAAAAAAGGGAAAAAGAACAAAAAGGACATGGATGAACTGAAGAAAGAAGTGGAAATGGTATGAAATGATTTGGAAATAATCTACATACTGTATACACTTAAGCCGAAAAATATATACACATTTAAGTCTAAAACAGTAAATTCCTTGCTTTCACATGGAGTCTAATTTCTTGGTATCAATTTGAAAAGTAATTTCTTGTGAATGCTTAGAAGAAGTGACTGTTGATATATATGTGTGTTTAGCCAACAGGCAGCACTTAAAATAGCATGGCTGGCTTTTTTTGAGAAATTACTCAACTTTAAGTAAATGTTGATATATTTCACATGTTTATAACATTTTAAGTTAAAATATCTTTTTAAAAGTTGTTAAGTGGTAGATAACTATGTTTATGCAGAAAAATAAACATGTTTATGCAGATTTTAATTAACACTATATTTTTTGTATTCTGTGTATTACTGAGATTTTGTTTTAGAAAATCAGCTCAATTCTTTAAATATTCATAAATAATAATTTATATTTAATAATTTGGCCATTAAGCTCTTCAGTTAGGTACACTGGGGAACATATTAAGGATTGTTTTCTCGAGGATGTTTTAATGGGATGGAAAATAGCAATAAATGAATTTTCTAAAAAATCTTTATGGTCTTGCATTATTTTAGAGTTAAAAATTGACATTTATTGTTAACTGGAAGAGCAAGGAAAAAAATATAATACCTTGTTTAGATGAAATCTGTTGTTTTCACAGTTTAATTGTTGTATTACTAAATTAATAATAAATACGTGTTGTAAGTTTTAAAATAAGTTTCATTTTATTTTAACTTATATAAGTTTTATTATAACTGATAATAAGTCCACAAATGATACAACAGTGACATTCAATTTGAAAAACAATAGACAACTTCATGTTTTTACCCTGTAGTAGACTGAAAATGTGCTTTCACAATCAGAAAAAAAAAAAATTCTTTACTCTTCTTCAGGATGATCACAAACTGACATTGGAAGAGCTTAGCAGAAAATATGGCACTGATCTGACCAAGGTAGGTTTAATGACTGTAATAATTTGATTATAGGTTTAATGACTGTAGGTTTAATTTGGTGTAAAATAATGATGATGTATAATTGTACAAATTTTACATTAATATATTTGGATGATTTATGTGAATCAAATGATTACATTTTGTAATACACACTTACCTTAATATTTTTGGCAATTTCATGCAGCTACTTAAGATGCAACAACTTTATGTTGTAGAAGCCAGCAGCTACTAATGAATAAAATAACATTGCAATATTATTTATTAGTATTTTTAAATTTATTGGCATGTCTGTTTATGCTCTATTTTATAACTTGGCGCAGGGTTTGTCCATTCCCCGAGCAAAGGAAATTTTAGCACGTGATGGACCAAATGCCCTGACTCCACCTGTTACGACCCCAGAATGGGTGAAGTTTTGCAGGCAGCTCTTTGGTGGATTTCAGACTCTGCTGTGGATTGGTGCATTGCTCTGCTTCTTTGCATTTTCAATCCAGGCTGCCTCAGAAGAAGAGCCGGCGAATGACAATGTGTGTATAAGGAAAAATAATTTGTCTTTATCTCTAATCTGGCATAAATAGTGACAATAAATATATTACCATAATTGTCATTATAATAAACCTCTTTTAAAAAATGTTTGAACCATTTAAGGTGTGTGCTAAACAACTAATCTTGACCAAGGCGGTCTCTGCCTTTGATAACTGCGCTGTAATCTTTGGATAAAGAAATGTGATTAATGACAATCTACATTACTTTTTTGCAGCTTTACCTGGGACTTGTGCTTGCTTTTGTTGTCACAGTCAATGGATGCTTCTCATACTATCAAGAGGCAAAGAGCTCTAGAATCATGGATTCTTTCAGGAATCTTGTTCCTCAGGTAAAAAAATGTAAATTCACTTTTTATGCCAACAATAGCTTTCACAAAGAATACATTTTCATAATTTATTATCATGCAGAAAGCCCTGGTTGTGCGTGATGGAGAGAAAAATATAATTGATGCAGAAGACGTAGTTGTGGGTGATCTTGTAGAGGTCAAAGGTGGAGACAGAATACCAGCTGATATTCGAATTGTATCTTCACAAGGATGCAAGGTTTAAAAAAAACACTTATAAATACTTTAAGACTTATAAATATATATATTTGGCTTATTGTTGATCTCATAAAACATCCCTGGTTTGCTCATCTCTCCAGGTGGACAACTCTTCCCTGACTGGAGAATCTGAGCCCCAAACTCGTGCTCCTGAAGTCTCTAGTGACAACCCACTGGAGACGAGAAACATCGCATTTTTTTCTACTAACTGTGTTGACGGTACAAAATTCAGACATCTATACAATATGTCTGGATAAATTCATCACCAAATTATGTAATTAATTAATGCTTGAGCATGACAATATTCAATAGGTGCTGCCAGAGGGGTTGTCATCAATACCGGTGACCGTACAGTCATGGGTCGCATTGCATCACTTGCCTCCAGCCTGGAAGGTGGACAAACACCAATTGCTAGGGAGATCGAGCACTTCATCCACATCATCACTGGTGTAGCTGTTTTTTTGGGTCTGACCTTTTTAGTCCTGTCCCTGATCCTTGGCTACAACTGGTTGGAGGGTGTCATTTTTCTAATAGGAATCATTGTCGCTAATGTACCTGAAGGTCTCCCTGCCACTGTAACTGTGAGTATGATTGATATTAAACATACATATCCTTTCAAGCACATTTCAAAATCAATTACTTAATGTGTGCTTGCTCATGTAGGTGTGTCTGACTCTCACTGCCAAAAGAATGGCAAAGAAGAACTGCCTGGTGAAGAATCTTGAAGCTGTGGAGACTCTTGGCTCAACCACCACCATTTGCTCTGACAAAACTGGAACTCTGACCCAGAACCGTATGACTGTTGCTCACATGTGGTTTGACAACCATATACATATAGCCGATACCACAGAAAACCAGACTGGAGCCTCATTTGACAGGAGCTCAGCTACATGGTCTGCTCTTGCACGTGTTGCTGGCCTTTGCAATCGTGCCGTCTTCCAGTCAAATCAGAGCCACATTCCAGTGCTAAAGGTTTGTTATCTTGATAAAAGAATTGAAATTATATTTAAAGACTTGCAGCAATAAAATGTCTTCAGGGTGCATTTGTGATTTAATAGGGAGTTGAACTTGTACTGGCAGGGATTGAAGTTGGGGATTGAATGACCATTGCTCTCTTCCACATTTGACATTTTTGAACTGAGGTGCCTTTGAGCAAGCCACCAGATTTCAAATGGCTGATTAAATGCAGAAGAACAATTTTGCAAATGTATAACTATACTAAACAATGTCACTTCACTTTCTTTCTGTTTTGCAGAGGGACACAGCTGGTGATGCCTCAGAGTCTGCACTGTTGAAGTGTATTGAGTTGTGTTGTGGTTCAGTTGCTGAAATGAGAGAAAATTACACAAAGCTTGCAGAAATCCCATTCAACTCCACTAACAAGTATCAGGTGTGTTTTCTTTGTAGTTCTTTGGAGATTCGTTTTTAGATTAGGCCTTAATATATGAATATCCCTCCTTTAGGTTTCAATCCACAAGAATCCTAATTCCTCAGAACCAAAACACCTGCTGGTGATGAAGGGAGCACCTGAGAGAATCTTGGAGCGCTGCTCCACCATTTTAATTCAAGGAAAAGAGCATCCTTTGGATGATGAAAAGAAAGATGCTTTTCAAAATGCTTATTTAGAACTTGGAGGTCTTGGAGAAAGAGTCCTGGGTAAAGATACCACAAAAAAACACTAAAGTGATGACAGGAAAAAATGAGCACATGATTAAACCACAGTATTATAAATAACTGCATTCTCCCTTACAGGCTTCTGCCACTTTGGCCTTCCTGATGATCAGTTTCCTGAGGGTTTTGTATTTGATACTGAAGAAATGAACTTCCCCACTGAGAACCTGTGCTTTGTTGGCCTCATGTCCATGATTGATCCTCCTCGTGCTGCTGTACCAGATGCTGTGGCCAAATGCCGGAGTGCTGGAATCAAGGTGTTTTTTTTATTACAATATCCACCGCTTGAATTAATTAAAATAAATTAACCGATTATAACTCAGAAACTTCTGTTATAGGTAATCATGGTTACTGGTGACCATCCGATTACAGCAAAGGCTATTGCAAAAGGTGTCGGCATCATCTCAGAAGGCAATGAAACAGTAGATGACATCGCTGCTCGGCTGAAAATCCATATCGATGAGGTGAATCCAAGGTAAACTTATTTCAGCCATTACAAATAAAAATTTTGTTAATCTATATGTTTGTAAATACAAAATGTGACTCTAGAGATGCTAAGGCCTGTGTAATCCATGGAGGAGAACTGAAGAATATGACTGCTGAACAGCTGGATGACGTCCTTCAACATCATACAGAAATTGTGTTCGCCAGAACTTCTCCACAACAAAAGCTGATCATTGTGGAAGGTTGTCAGCGACAGGTACCATCAGTTATATTCAATAGCTGTTAATAGTGGAGGATTATGAAGCAGGTACCACTGTAATTTTTTTTACTCTTAATATTTAGGGTGCCATTGTAGCTGTAACCGGTGATGGTGTCAATGATTCTCCAGCTCTGAAGAAGGCTGACATTGGTGTGGCTATGGGTATTGCTGGATCTGATGTATCCAAACAGGCTGCTGACATGATCCTTCTGGACGACAACTTTGCCTCAATTGTCACTGGAGTAGAAGAAGGTATGTCAAATTTTGGGAACTTGCTTGACTGAAAAAAATCTGAAGACTCGCATATTAAACATATCTTCCATATGTTTAGGCCGTCTGATCTTTGACAACTTGAAAAAGTCCATTGCCTACACACTGACTAGTAAGATCCCTGAGATGTCACCCTTCCTCATGTTTGTCCTTGTTGGTATTCCTCTACCTTTGGGCACCGTTACCATTCTCTGCATTGACCTGGGCACTGACATGGTAGGCTATAAATGTCAGTTTAGTTTTATAAATGTAGAGAACTCTACAATATGCACACATTAATGCATTTGTCTGTTTGATGTCATAGGTTCCTGCAATCTCATTGGCCTATGAAACTGCTGAAAGTGACATCATGAAGAGACAACCCAGAAATGCTGCAACCGATAGGCTGGTGAATGAGAGGCTAATCAGTGTGAGCTATGGTCAAATTGGTAAGTGCACTGTGAGACTGTACAGAGTGAACTACAGTTGTGTCTTGTTTTTCTTACAAGTCTTCATGTTCATTTTTAGGCATGATACAAGCAGTTGGTGGATTCTTTACATACTTTGTAATTCTTGCTGAGAATGGGTTCTTGCCCTACGATCTAGTGGGAATTCGAATTGGTTGGGAAGACAGATTTCTCAATGACCTGGAAGACAGCTATGGCCAGCAATGGGTAGGTGCCACAGTTCTACCAAACCTGACAGACGTCAAACCAATATTTTTATTTGTTTTTTTGTATTTTAATAATCCTTATGTGTTATTACTTATCTGATGTAGACCTATGAGCGCAGAAAGATTGTGGAGTACACATGCCACACAGCCTTCTTTGCCAGCATTGTGATTGTGCAGTGGACTGACCTCTTAATCTGCAAGACCAGAAGACTTTCCATCTTACAGCAGGGAATGAAGTATGTTCACAATGGGCGGTTAAGTCAAAAAAATTATATTGGCCTGACGTCAATCACACTGAATTGTTTGTTCAGTTGCAACTCTAAATTAATTTATTGGCCAATTACTAGGAATGAGATAATAAATCCCTGCATTGTGAATTGAGAAATTATTCTGCACTGATTCTAAGATTTTCAAAATGAATTGTGATTATCGCATGAATCGACTGAGAGCTTAGTTTTGCTTTACAAACAGCCTTATTCTGCTTGCCTCCAATTCATTTCACATAACACCTGAACCTAACATAATCATTAAGAAAGTTAAGAAAGGTTTAAGCAAATTAAAAGATTGTTCATAGTGAGCGGTGTTTCCATAATTTTCTTGAATTAAAAGCTGAGGTGCAGCTAGCATGACTCCAAATACACATTTTGAATTCCATTTTTCAAAATCCATTCGAGTGTATGGTTAAAAACTAGCCAAGAGATATAAACCAAACTCAGAACTGATTCTAGAGAGAAACGTGATGCACTCCACTAGTAGCTACATTTGTCATAATGTCTCTTTTTTTACTTTTCTAGAAACCGGGTCCTCACCTTTGGTTTGTTGGAGGAAACTGCTCTGGCAGCATTCCTGTCCTACTGCCCAGGCATGGAAGTTGCTGTCAGAATGTATCCATTGAAGTGGGTGGAATCATACTATATTTAATATGTTAATAAGGTTAAGCATTTTTGAATGAATTAATTGTGTTTTCTTTTTTCATTTAGACCTATGTGGTGGTTCTGTGCCTTCCCATATTCGCTACTCATTTTCATATATGACGAAGTTAGAAAATATATCCTTAGGCGAAACCCAGGAGGTAATATCCATTTATATCTTACATCTAACCTATTCCACATATAAGATAACATATGAGATCAGTTTGCAATTGGTGTTTCAATTTGAGTCGATGCATTTCATTTACTTCTAGATGATATAGAATATATAATATCCGTGTTGTTTTCTTTCAGGCTGGGTGGAAAGGGAAACATACTACTAAAGCCAGAAGACTTTCTGTTGGGAACATGTGGAAGGAGAGATTGTATAATTTATTAAATGTCTAAATGAATGTCATTTTAAGATTTTAAATGTGACAGTTTAATAAAAGAGCTGAATTTATCTTTTTGTCTCGGACATTTTTAATTTAGGATAAAACAAGGATGCAAGTAACTTGCACATATGTTTTAACTGCATTTAGCAGCATGGGTTATTACATTGTTTTCATATATAATTATATATATCAAAGGCTGCATTACACTTTCGCATTGCGTTATAAAAATTAATTTTACATTTATTTATTTAAAAAACAATAACAAGACATTTAGAAGCTTTAGTTGTCATTCAATCCCTTACACTCTGCAAGCTGGACCAGTCCATTTAATTTGGAAAGTTTAATTTTCAGGAGACCTAATGACACTCAACAATATTTACCTCTAAACATACAACTATTTTTTCATATTTAAATAAATACAGATATTATCTTTCAATATTGAATTATGTGTGTGTAAAACACTTAAAATAGCAGTACATTGTTAAAATTGTATGTATCTTTTTATCTTTGCCATGATGACTGCACATAATATTTGATACTAGATATACTTCAAGACACTTCTATACAGCTTTAAGTGACATTTAAAGGCTTAAATAGGTTAATTAGGTTAACTAGGCAAGTTAGGGTAATAAGGCAAGTTACGCTATAATGATGGTTTGTTCTGTAGACTATCGAAAAAAAATTAGCTTAAAGGGGCTAATGATTTTTATCTTAAAATGGATTAAAAAAAAAAAAAACTGCTTTTATTCTAGCCGAAATAACAAATAAGACTTTCTCCTGAAGAAAAAATATTATCAGACATACTGTGAAAATTTCCTTGTTCTGTTAAACATCATTTGGGAAATATTTAAAAAAGAAAAAAATTCAAAGGGGGGCTAATAATTCTGACTTCAACTCTATATATAATATATATTTCAATTATTAATAATTGAAACCAATAAAAATGATTCACAATAGAGTAGAAAATTGCCATATTATTTTTAGAAGGATGATGTGATACTGAAAAAGGGGGAATGGATGCTGAAACCTGACAGTCTTAAAATTATGAAAACAATTGTATTATATATTTTGACATTTTTCATCATTTTAATATATTATTCACTGTAGGTGAGAAAGCAGAGTTGTCTTTATCTATTAAAAATACAGTTTAAATTGTGTCTTGAAAAAAAAGAAGTGTATAAAATCATTTAAGTTAGATTCTATAACACGCAACACTGTCAAAGTAACACAAAGTCATGCATATCAATTGAGATAAAGATGTTGATCAATTTAACAGACCTGACAGACACATTCTTTGGCAAATTAATGGCAAATTTTTACAAACTTGTACAATTTCTTCTATATGTTTTTTTTAACCAAATGCTTCACACCAGTGGAGGATTTATTTAGGAACAGGTTATTGTGCTTTTTCAAAAAATAAAAATAATAATGCAATATCGTTGTTCTTGTCATTGTCACTAATGTTGTTTGTGTTATCACAGTTGTGATCTCTGTTATTGTTTCTGTTTTGTGATTGGTCTTACCACACATATTGTATATAGTTTGTAGTACATGTAAATAATTAGCTCTAAACAGTTCTGGTGGTTCTTCCCGGGGGTATTTTTGGGTAATCGGGATGATATAGGTTTTAATTTTAGACATTTTGGTCCAGAATAAAAATTATCCCAAAACCAAGGAACATTATTTTCTTATTTGTTCTCAGTTTCTTGTTTTTTAAAGATTAATTTTCTTTTGTTTCTTCAGAGTGAAACTCTCTAGTGCATATGTGACCAAACTGTTTCCAAGTCACACTTGGTACCAAAAAAACAATAATAAAAATAAATGTTTAATTTGAAGCTTTGATAATCTAACTCCACAGCACAGTTCACTTCAGTATCCCAATACTAGTACTAGTCTAGTACATTGTCAAATATATTTAATAAAGGTATTGCAGCTTTTTATATCTCTTTCTGTTTCTTGGTTCAGTCTGATTTTGTCATGCTACCAAGTCCTTTATCACACAAACAAATCCACTAAAGTGTATTAACTGTTGGTTCCGTTCCCTCAATAATCATGACTTCTGTTTTATATTTTGCAGAACTGACAATAACAGTTACTGTCATACATCCATCCGCTGGCATTAGACAGATTCCTAATCTTGCTATTTCTTTTCTGCCCAACAAATTGAAGGGATGTGTTTCTGAGATCATTTCTTAAATTTAAATGTCTGCTATTATCCTGTGGCTGAAGTAATCATTATTAAACTATATGAAATCCACATTTTATTAGATTCATCTCTTCTCTGTATCACAGTTTTACATTCCTCTGTTTCACATAAAAATGTCAATCTTTTCCCAAAACATCTTAAAGAAACCAATGGTTTTGCCTCTGCTTTTGCTCTAATGAATCTTCCTGATGAATATCTGATTCACTGCATGAAGATTTGTTTTTTTTTTTGATCACCAGTTTCCCATACAACCTGATGTTTTTTCACAAAGTTATAAATATCTGGCTTGAGCCTTTGCAAAAATTAGTTCTTTAACTGTTGAGCATGCGGCTCGGAGTGAATGCTAGTACACAACTAAGTGCATCAAATACTTCAAGTTACTGAAAATGATGCTGGACTGCTTCTTTATCTGTTTGCACTCTGATTATTTTACAATCCAACCTGCATACAGTGTTTTTTAACTCTATCCATAAGGAGTTCATCTCTGGGGTGTAGGTAATAACTTCTCCAGCATCAAATAGATTCCAGTTTCCATTAACTAAACAGTAATCTTGTTTAAAGTGATGCTGAATTATTAATTTATCCATATCCCTAATAAATTCAGCCTATAGCTGTCAATTCAGTTTGAAATCTTTTAAAGTTAACATTATGGCTAGTAATGGTAATGCTTTATTTTAAGGAGCCCTTGTTACATGTTTTATGTACTTACTTTAAAGGGGTAGTTCACCCAAAAACTGAAAATGTATTCATTATTTATTCTCCCTCATGTGGTTACAAACTTTAAGTGTTTAGTTTTTTCTTCTGTGACGGGTCATGAAAGGAACATTTCAAGTTTTAAATTTAAACCTCACTGAACTGAACTAAACTCTGAAATCTGGACTTTACTAGAACTTCTATGTTAAGTGGCTTTGACACAATCTACATTGTAAAAAGCGCTATACAAATAAAGATGAACTGAATTGAATTCAAAAAGCAAATTATGTAAACACCTTAATCACATTATTGTCTTATTCAGATTAAGGCAAATAATTAGATTACTGATGTCCATGTAAACGTAGTCAATGTCACTAATATCCTTATGCTAACACTGTTATAAAAGAGGACATTTTAAAGAAAGCCCAAAAACCTGTAACCATTGACTTCCATAGCAAGAAACACAAATACTATGGAAATCTATGGCTATAAGTTATCTATCTATCTCATAAGATAAAGGTTTGATAATAAGTAAAGGGTGGGTAAATAATGACATAATTTTCATTTTTAGATGAACTATAACTATAACAATTAATTATCCTAATTAAATATGCATAATTGCATGCAACTAACACTAAACCTGACCCACATTCTAACCCTAACCATAAAGTTCCTAATGTAATTGATTAATATAACTCAGTAGTTAAAATTATTATTTAAACAGTATAAAGTGCAACTCTAGTAAATTCCATCCACACTTTCTCTTACATCTTTATCTGTCCATGATCTGTACACATGTGTTATATTCTAGTTTTGCAGTTTTATAAGTGGATATAATTATCCATTTTAAAACAGTTTGGAGATAAAGATATAGCAGAAAATGATTATATGTCCTACCTGGTCTTCCTTACCACTGTGCGCTGTGGTAGGCAGCTGATGAGTCACTTCCCCTTCGACCGCAGTCTGCTTGATCTCATGACCTCCAGTCTGTTCTTCTGTCAAAGTTGGAAAGAGCCGGCTTATCACTCCTCCTGTGGGTGAGGTTAGATGGATATCAGTTAGAGGTGGAGCAGAGACACTGGGAGACTGGTTATTGTATGATGAGGGGTTATTGTGAGCAAAAAGGTCATTGTCTACCTTCTCTTCCTGTCTATACCATACTGAATTATTATCATCCTCCTTACTATTAATGAAATAATATTTATTTGATAATAATCTGCATGGATTTTGAACTCTTTTCCCTTTGTTTTCATTGTTTCCAAACTGATGCTCAATTTGTACTGTATTGACAGAAATGTTACTCTTTATATTTACCTTACTGCTCCAACAACAAGTCATGTAGTAGCAGCGTGCTTAATACCACAAGCTGTGCAATATATGTTATGCCCGACAAGTATTCTGTTCTACCTAATTCAATTCTAACTGTACCATTTGGTAATGAATAACAGAAACAACCCTTACTTATCAATACTTTTATTAAACACTCAAAAGTCCATTCGATCATACACGAAATTCTGTGTCAGGTCATTATTCTTGCTAATGACATATACAAAAAATGACACTGATTAAAAATTGCAATTGAAAGTGTGATTGAACTGAACTAAATTTGAGTTACACATTTGTTAATTAAAATTTTAATTATGTTCCTTTAACTGTATGAAGAAAAACAAGCACACAAGAAAAAACAGAAGTGAATAAAAGCCTGAATTGCTCTCACTTTTGCTTACATTTTGTAAAATAAATAATCTTGAGATTACCAGTAAGTGAGGTTTATTTATATGACACGCTGTCCTTAGACACAGGTCATAATATTGCAATAGAAAAAAAGTGACAGTCCCGCTCAAGGCCAGATATTCCTTTTTTGTGACATAGGCGAAGGACATTTTTGATGAAACCGGCCCTCTTTCCGGTGCCCTCAGATGAGTGAAGCTGATGGAGAAACACATATAAATGTTTAAGGTAGTTTGAAGGACATGTGGGCTGTGAGGCTCCTTTAACCTCTCAGCATTTCAGTGTACCGTACATGGTGTTACCGTACATGGTACACACTGAATACTCAGATACAGGAATGCAAAGGGGTTAAACTAATGTTATGGAGATCTTACTTGAAGGTGTATATGCTTTAATCTTTATCTTCATAGTTAAAATCTCATACCTTAAACCTTGCCTCAAATAAACCATAATAGCCACAACAAAATCACATTCTTTTTTATATAAAATGCTCAGATTGCAATAGAAGATGTAACTGGTGTGAACAAACTTTGTTATTAGCCTCAACAAAGAGTGTTTTCATTAAAAGCTAATATGCCTTTTTTTCTGAGAAGAAACTTGCACTGAAAATAACAGTGATGAGTTTCGTTTGACAATGCTATTTATTTAATATATTTATTTCATGAATATATTAATACTTTTTTAAAAAGTTAACATCATTTTAATGACAAATATAATGAAACTGGGTTAGGTTTTATAAAGTGGAAGCTGGTGAAATTCTAACCCAAGCCATTTTAGCCATGCACAAACAGATTATTACACTGTATGTGTTATATGCAAAAAGCAAGATTCATTCCACATACTGTATAATATTTCAAAGAATGATGATCATTAGTTTAATAAAAAAAAAAATCCGACATTTTATTGATGTCATTCTAATATTTCATTTAACTGATCCTTGAATAAATACCAAAGCAGATTATGCATAAACAAATAGTGTAATAAGTAAATCAGTGACACGAGCACACTTATGAATGATAAATTATTGTCATAGCCTGGTCATCATTTCAGTCATTACAAAAGACCTATTGCTTGGGGATTACAGCCTAAAATTCCTTGCATTTCTCAACGTGGCATTTTAACATTCTTGTGTTTTAAACAAGCATATAAAGAGGCTGCAGGGTGTTTGGAAAAGAGTGAAATTGTTCTTACTGTATAGAAATGCAAAGGTGATAAAATTAAAAAACTAAACTTTTCTGCACTGTGAAAGACATGGAGACTGTGAGTATATTGACTTAACTTTAACATTCAGAAGGTCCAGTATTCATTCTAAATAATGTAATGATTGATTCTGACAATTTTCTGGGTTGATTAAAATATAGACAAACCCAACCACTATTTAATTTACTTTAAAACATTTTTTAGCATTCCCTATCAAGTATGGTAATACAAGATCTAATCTTCCTTTACAAATTAATCCCTTATATTTGTATCAGAATTTAGTAAAATTACAGGGTAAATATTTTCAAAATTATTATTGGACTTTCCTGATTTTTCCTGCAGAATTAGTTTGGTCTCACTCATAAATGTAGTGTATTCTTCTCAAAGCTTCAAATATCAATTACATATCAATGTCTTGTATAAATCATCGTCCCTGTTTTAAACAGATTTAAAGCATCTACTACTACTTGCAGAGTATGTTTTCCTCAATCTTTCATTTGTTTCTCTGATATACATGGTATTTGTAAATTATCTTTTACACTTTTTGTTTGCACTTCAAAGTCTGGTGGATTAAAATGAACTATATCTTTTCACATAATAATATAGGAACAATTTGCTAATTTGTTGTGGGTCAACTATATTATTGCAATTAGAAGTTTAAATATAAGCAACAGCTAATTTTGTCACGATTGCAGGTTTGTGCGCTTTCCGGAGCGTCTGTTTTGTCACGTGGGTTTGTTTTGTTTTGGTTGTCTACGTGTATTTGTTATGGTCACGTGTCATGCCGATACTCAGCTGTTTTGATTAGCTCGACAGCTGAGGTTCATTTGTGGGTCTATATCTGGGCAACAGTTCTATGTTTCCTTGTCAGTTCGTTGTGTTTGCTCATGTATGTCTGTCTGTGCTCAGGACTGTGAGGAGTGTCTGCTGGACCTGATTATCGTCTGTCTGTCTCCCGGTTGCTACCACCCTTACCCCTCGTTCTCTCACTCATTTTTCCCTGTCCTGTCTGGTTATTTTGACTGTGTCAAATAAACTTTTTACTTGCACTTTGGATCCTTCCCCAGTATTTTATATACGTAACAAAACGAACTGACCTGAATATGGATCCAGCGAGTATATCACAGATCTCGGAATTCGTCTCACTCAGCAATGCCAGGATTGATCGGCAGGATGAGGCTTTGGCTACCACCGCACAGGCCATTCAGACTTTGGTCGGCCAAGTGTCTCTGCTTACCACTCAGGTTCAGCAGCTGGTTACTGGAGCGGCACAAGTTGCAGCCGTACCAGCTCCAGAAGTTCTACCAGCACCGGTGGTTGCCAACCGTGCTGTCGAACCTCGCCTTCCTCCCCCGACCTGTTATTCTGGAGAGCCTCACTTGTGCCGGTCCTTCCTGTCTAAATGTTCCTTGTATATAACGTTGCAACCGTCATTATTTTCCACGGAGCAGTCTAAGGTTGCCTTCGTCATAACTCTCCTTTCGGGAAAGGCGGCTCTGTGGGGGACTACAGCCTGGGAACAAAAGCTGCCATGTTGTGCTTCGTTTGAACTGTTCTCTAAAGAACTCAAGAAGGTTTTTGATCGGGCCGCTTCCGGGAGAGAGGCCGCCCGAGTCCTCGCTGAGCTCCGGCAGGGGAGTCGGAGCGTGGCGGATTACTCGATCGAGTTCCGGACCTTGGCCGCTGAATGCGGCTGGAACATGGAGGCACAGTGGGACATGTTCCTGCATGGTTTGTCTGATCGTCTGCAGGACGAAATCTACACTTTGGAACTCCCTAAGACTCTGGACGAACTAGTAGATCTGGCTATCCGAGTGGACACCAGACTACTTCGCCGAGAGAACCGCATGCAGCACGGGAGATCTTCGGATCCAGTCTCGGACCCTCTGGTTTTGGCTGCGGCGGCGGAAGTGGGAGGTGTTGACCCGGAACCCATGCAGGTGGGCAGATCCCGCCTGTCCGTGCAGGAGAAGCGGCGACGGAGAAATGAGGGACTCTGCCTCTACTGTGGTGGCGCTGGACACCGCGTGAATTCTTGTCCAGTAAAAGACAACACCCATCAGTAGGTAAGAGGTTACTGATGGGTGAGATCAGTCTGAATAAACCCTCTGCGGCGACTACATTACTGCCCGCTACTTTATCATGGGGTTCCGGAACCCAGAACACCCATGCCCTTATTGATTCCGGGGCAGAGGGGAATTTCATTGACTCTAGTTTTGCTTTCAGTTTAAAACTTCCGGTTATCGCTCTTTCACAACCTATTTCTGTACGCGCCCTCAGCGGGATTTCTCTTCCCACTATCACTCACTCTACCAAACCCATAAAGCTTATTACATCCGGAAATCATGTTGAACACATACCATTTCTTTTAACAGACTGTTCTAACACACCGGTGGTTTTAGGGCATCCTTGGTTGGTGCTCCATAAACCTCATATCAATTGGGGCCTTAATACAATATTTTCGTGGAGTGAGAACTGTCATGAGTGTTGTCTTTCGTCTGCTCGTTCTGCTGTGTCTTGTTCTGTGTTTCAGGAGGAGCGCATGGACCTGTCAAACGTGCCCAGTGAGTACCTTGACCTGAAGAGAGTGTTCAGTAAGTCTCGGGCTGCTTCTCTGCCTCCTCATCGTCCCTATGACTGTGCTATAGATTTGTTGCCAGGTACATCTCCGCCTAAAGGCAAGTTATACTCTCTTTCCATTCCTGAGAGGGAGGCCATGGAGAAATATATTTCTGATTCTCTAGCGGCTAAGATCATTCGCCCTTCTTCTTCACCGGCGGGGGCGGGGTTCTTTTTCGTGAAAAAGAAAGATGGGTCTCTTCGACCTTGCATTGATTATCGAGGGCTGAACAACATCACGGTGAAGAATACTTATCCTTTGCCGCTGATGTCTTCAGCATTCGAGCGTCTGCAAGGGGCATCTTTTTTCACGAAATTAGATCTCCGCAACGCATATCATTTGGTTCGCATTAAGCAGGGTCATGAATGGAAAACTGCATTTAATACCCCCAGGGGTCATTTTGAATATTGTGTTCTCCCTTTTGGACTTTCCAACGCCCCCGCAGTTTTCCAAGCACTCGTTAATGATGTGTTGCGAGATATGATAGATCAGTTTATTTATGTCTACCTGGATGACATTCTGATTTTTTCCCGTTCTCTCCAGGAACATGTGCAGCACGTCAGGCGAGTGCTTCAGAGGCTGCTAGAGAATGGGCTTTTTGTCAAGGCGGAGAAATGCGTGTTCCATGCACAGTCTGTTCCATTTCTAGGACACATTGTGTCGGTCGAGGGGGTGCGCATGGATCCAGAGAAGATTCAGGCTGTGGTGAATTGGCCAATTCCGGAGTCTCGTAAGGCCCTGCAGAGATTTCTGGGCTTCGCCAATTTTTACCGGCGTTTTATTCGCAATTTCAGCCAGCTCGCCGCCCCTCTGACGTCCTTAACCTCCTCCAAGACTCCCTTCAGGTGGTCGAGTGCAGCACAGGCTGCATTCACAAAATTAAAGGGCCGCTTTGTTTCAGCCCCCATTCTGGTGACTCCTGATCCCTCCCGGCAGTTTGTGGTGGAGGTTGATGCGTCAGAGGTGGGGGTGGGCGCTATCCTGTCCCAGCGTGCATCCTCGGACGACAGAATTCATCCTTGCGCGTTTTTTTCACACCGATTATCTCCCGCAGAACGTAACTACGACATTGGTAATAGGGAGTTGTTGGCTGTCAAACTCGCTTTGGAGGAGTGGCGTCATTGGTTGGAGGGTTCGGGGGTTCCCTTTATCGTTTGGACCGACCATAAGAACCTTGAATACATCAAGTCCGCCAAACGACTTAGCTCCAGGCAGGCTCGGTGGGCATTATTTTTCGGACGTTTCGACTTTACCATCTCTTATCGACCGGGTTCTAAAAACATCAAACCCGATGCGTTATCCCGTCTTTTTGATTTTTCCGAGCGCAATACGACTCTTGAACCCATCGTTCCTCAGAAGATTTGTATTTCTGCGGTAACATGGGAAATCGAGAGCAGGGTTCGCACAGCCCTGGATGGGGTAACGCCCCCGGCCGGATGCCCACCCAGCCTCTTGTTTGTGCCGGAGGAGATTCGGTCTGACGTCATTCGATGGGGACATTCCTCCAAAGTGGCTTGTCATCCTGGGGTGAGTCGTACTATATTTTTGGTTAAACAGCGATTCTGGTGGCCAGCTATGGCACGGGACATACGTGAGTTTGTTTTGGCCTGTTCTGTTTGTGCTGTTTCTAAGACTTCTAATCGACCTCCCGCTGGACTCCTTCATCCTCTGTCAGTGCCTTCGAGACCCTGGTCGCACATTTCGCTAGATTTTGTCACAGGTCTCCCGCCATCTGGTGGCAATACGGCTGTTTTGACCGTAGTGGACCGGTTCTCGAAGGCCACTCATTTTATTCCTCTGCCCAAATTACCCTCAGCCAGAGAGACAGCGGATGCTGTCATTAATCACGTCTTTCGCATTCATGGCCTCCCGACGGACGTGGTTTCTGACAGGGGGCCTCAGTTTGTCTCTAAATTTTGGAGAGAATTTTGTCGGTTAATGGGGGCGACTGTAAGTCTTTCTTCTGGTTTCCATCCTCAGAGTAACGGACAGACCGAGAGGGCCAACCAAGATCTCGAGCGCATGTTACGTTGTTTGGTTTCCCAGAATCCCACCTCTTGGAGTCAGCAACTCCCTTGGGTGGAGTACGCACACAACTCATTACCAGTGTCTGCCACGGGCCTCTCTCCGTTTCAGTGTAGTTTAGGTTACCAGCCACCAGCTTTTCCCAGTCTGGAATCCGAAGTCGCGGTCCCCTCCGCCCACGCCTTTGTCCAGAGGTGTCGACGCACTTGGAACAGGGCCAGACAGACCCTCCTCCAAGTGGGTGCGCGCACCAAGGCTAAAGCCGATCGCCACCGGTCTAAGCCTCCCGTTTACGTCGTCGGTCAAAAAGTGTGGCTTTCAACCAAGAATATTCCCTTGCGTTCCGTATGTAATAAACTTGCACCTAAATTTATTGGCCCGTTCACTGTCATCAAGATCATTAGTCCGGTGGCAGTCCGCCTCAAACTTCCTCCAACGTACAGGAGAATACATCCCGTGTTTCATGTCTCCAAATTAAAGCCCGTTTTTCATGCGGCCATTAATCCGCCCACACCGGTCCCTCCCCCGCCGCGTCTCGTAGATGGGGAGACCGTTTATTCGGTTAAGCGCATTCTGGATTCGAGACGGAGGGGGCGAGGATTTCAGTACTTGGTGGACTGGGAAGGTTACGGTCCAGAGGAGAGAAGTTGGGTTCCTGCTAGGGACATATTGGATCACTCTCTTATCGATGATTACAATCGCCAGGTAAGCTCTTCTGGGAGCACCAGGAGGTGCTCTTAAGAGGAAGGGTACTGTCACGATTGCAGGTTTGTGCGCTTTCCGGAGCGTCTGTTTTGTCACGTGGGTTTGTTTTGTTTTGGTTGTCTACGTGTATTTGTTATGGTCACGTGTCATGCCGATACTCAGCTGTTTTGATTAGCTCGACAGCTGAGGTTCATTTGTGGGTCTATATCTGGGCAACAGTTCTATGTTTCCTTGTCAGTTCGTTGTGTTTGCTCATGTATGTCTGTCTGTGCTCAGGACTGTGAGGAGTGTCTGCTGGACCTGATTATCGTCTGTCTGTCTCCCGGTTGCTACCACCCTTACCCCTCGTTCTCTCACTCATTTTTCCCTGTCCTGTCTGGTTATTTTGACTGTGTCAAATAAACTTTTTACTTGCACTTTGGATCCTTCCCCAGTATTTTATATACGTAACAAATTTGTCTTGTCTAGTTTTTCACAAACGTCTGCAGATCCATGACAGAAAATTAATTCTACCTTTGACAGCCTAGGAAAGCACCTATCATGTGGATATTCAGTGCAATACGCACTGCAACAAAAATGCTTTTCTTACTTATTTTTGAGCTGTCTTTGTCTTGTCTAGTCCAAATATTTAAAAAACATTAAATATCAAAAAGCATTTTCTAGACAAGCAAAATTTAGTCTTGTTTTCAGAAATTGTCAAAGTTTTTCATTAAAATGACCAAAATCTCAGAAATCAGCAAAATATTTTTATTAAAAACCAAAAACATAACTTTTTTCTTACCCCACTGGCAAATTATTTTGCGAGTTTTAAGGAAAAATCACTTAATTTTGAATTATTATTTCAAAAAACAAGACAATAGTTTGCTTGTCTATGCTTGTCTAAAAAACGTTTCTTGATTGAACAATTTCGAAATGACCAAAACTCTAAGTAAGAAAAGTGCTTTTTTTTTGCAGAGCGGTGTCTGCATATGCACATGACAGCAGTGCTTTCTCAGGCTGTCACAGATCAAAGTGAGAAAAGCATTTTGGGGCAACGCGGTGGCACAGTAGGTAGTGCTGTCGCCTCACAGCAAGAAGGTCGCTGGTTCGAGCCTCTACTGGGTCAGTTGGCATTTCTTGTGTGGAGTTTGCATGTTCTACTCGAGTTCGTGTGGGTTTCCTCCAGGTGCTCCGGTTTCCCCCACAAGTCCAAAGACATATGGTACAGGTGAACTGGGTAAGCTAAAATTGTCCTTAGTATATGTGTGTGAATGAGAGTGTATGCGTGTTCTCCAGAGATGGGTGGCAGCTGTAATGGCAGCCGCTGCATAAAACATATGCTGGATAAGTTGATGGTTCATTCTGCTGGGGCGAACCGGGATTAATAAAGGGACTATGCCGAAAAGAAAATGAATGAATTAATGAGAAAAGCATTTTTTGCAGTGCCCCGAACTCATGCCAGAACATAACAGCTCAGATGTGGCTTGCTCTGAATCAAAAATCTAGTGTGCCATCTGATAAATGTGGATTGTATCCCCTTGTTTGGGGCAATTGCAGACTCCATTCACCAATTTCCTACAACTCAGATTGATCGGTCTCCTAAGTGAATCCCCAATTTGTTGGTTGGCAAATCTCAAAGTAACTCACTGACAGTGAACTTTAAACAAGAAAATAGATAATAGACCTAAATGGCCTACTTGTAAAAATGAAAATGTTAGTAAAATGTTGACACCCGATAAACTCCTCCTCTATTTTCCCAGAACTCACCCTTAAAACAGGTAAGATGGCAGGGTATAAATCTGGGAGGCTGCTTTGAACACACAGGGACTTCTGAAACCACTGCATTTTGGGTGGACATCAGTGAGGAAAATGGGGCTTGGAGTTAGAGGAGTGAAGCTATACTGCTGGATTTACCATCAAATTTGTTTCCAAATTGTGATTACTGCAAGGAAAATTATCATGTGCAGCTCTGGTAATAAGCATGAATCCACTTTGCTATGTCAATTAATAGGTATGTGTTTTGAGAAACTTGTCTTAATTTGTGTTATGTTTTATAACTGATAACATGTCTTAAATGTTATATATATATATATATATATATATATATATATATATATATATATATATATATATATATATATATATATATATATATATTATTATTATTATTTTTTTTTAATTACAAAAATAATAGAATTTATACATTTATTGCAGAAATATCTAACTCTTTACTTAAAATAATATATTACATATTTTCAGACTTTAAATATTGGGAAATGAATTAACCAAATAATAAAATATTGTAAAGTAAATCATAAGTAATACATTAAGCAAACACATTATAATGAACTAGTTTTTGTTGTTGTTTTTAAATCGTAAGCCTTTTTTTTAACTTGGCAGTGAAAAAATATCACTTCATGTTTTATCATCTTAAATTTATTTTAACTCGTTTACTCTTCTGCAGGATGACCACAAACTAACACTAGGAGAGCTTACCAGAAAATTGATTGATCCGACCAAGGTAAATTAAATGAAAATGAAGGTCTGCTTTTTACTGATTTGCTGCAGGCCTGGTCTCGACTGAGTGCCAAAAGAAGAAGGTGGAAGAACTGCAAATGACGATGATGATGATGATGATGATGATGATGATGATGATGAACCTGTTGGCAGAGATGCAAGAACTTTAGACAAATTATTAATTTTAATATTATCAGTTGTTACAATTATTACAACAATTCAGTCACACGTTTTTAGTCACAAAGCCTTTTTCTTTCCTTTGGTTAACTGGCCAGTAGATGTACCTGAAATAAAAAAGTGGACCCCAAGAGACCCCAAACACTCTCTGTACACTGGAAGAACAATAGTTGCTCTAGCTGTTAAACAAGATATTTATTTATTTATTTAATTTATATTTATACATTTATTTTATTTACACAGACAAAAAAAGGAGGTGCATATTTTTTAACATGGTATTAAATATGACTCCAACTTTATGGAGGACTAAACCTGCATAAACACTAAATAAATAAATATGCGAATTAATTAATATATTCAAATTCCTGCATAATTAAAACAATATGCAAATATATATATATATATATATATATATATATATATATATATATATATATATATATATATATATATATAAACACAAATACCTACATAAATAAATATATGAATAGTGTGGGCAGATTAATAAATAAATAACACAGATGTTGGGGAAATAAGAAAATGATGAACTGAAAGTAGACCCCCCCCCCCTTTACACCACACTATTAATTATTTATATATTTATTAATGCAGCAATTTGTAGATTTATATCTACATTTATTTATTTATTTTCGTATTTATTTATTGTTTCATTTATGCAGGAAATTGTGTATATGTTTATTAATTAATTTATTTATTAGTGTATTATATTTAATAATTGTTTTATTTATGCAGGAATTTGTGTATATATTTATTAATTTATTTGCTTATTTATTTTTGTGTTGTTTTTTGAGGTTTTGCTCTCCATCCAACTGCAATGATAATAACATGGTACCATAAAAAAACTTATTTTTTCCTTTATTGCTAACAATAAAACAAATTATTTCAAATTTCATTTTAATATTGTTAGTGAAGTACTATACTGTAAGTGTAAAGTATTGTAAGTGTAATTTTTTTTTTTCTGGTAAATAATTTACTGTGAAAAAAAGTGTATTTTGCATTTAGTTACCAAGAGATGAGCAAAGCTATCAATAAACAGAGGTTTCTACATTTTAAGAACAAAAGCAGTGTTTTATATTAAGTCCTAATGTTATGTTACATAAACAGCGGCACATATGAATGAGGCTAACTTTATAATATTAATATTAATTCTTTTAAATCTTATTTTTACATTTAATTATAACAAAGTTTCTTCAGTGTCACACCAAATATTCGCTAGCATTCGTTAACAAGTTAACCTTAGCCACTTAACTTACCTCAGGACTGCAGTTTCTTTCCTTTTGGTCATGGGATCACAAAATTCACATAGTCGGTGAAGCACTAAGCAACTATGTCTGTTAAATTCTTTTAAATATAATCTGAAATGTGCATGTATAAATATGATGTTGTATATATCGTGAAATCGGTCATCATAATTCGCCTCAGACCTCCTCAAAGCATTGACGATCATCATCTGACCGTTAACTTTCAAACTGAGCGCGTGCGCGCGCAGCAGCGGCCGTGAATAAATTATAAAGTGCCATAGTATTTTATATTTAATCTATAATAACTGTTATAAGGTTTTGGTTGTAGTCTGAAACAAAATTATAATGTTTATATCAAGAGGTTTGCTTCCTCTTCCGTATTCTCACATTTCCTGCGTCGTCACTGTTAGCTAAAAAAGGTATCGGCCTATTGAAATATGAAATAATTATTGCAATCATGTATTATAACGATGTTTTGGGTTTAATTAAATATATTGCTTTTTCGTCATAATGATGCTCTTCACTATGTGAATGAAACATAAATGTGTTGTTATATGCTTAAAAACTTCTTATAATGTTCCTTTTTTTGTAGTTCAGGTAAATTGTAATCAATAGGCATATACAAAATTTATTTAGCTCATATTGTCATTTTGTACACACACTTAAAATAATTATTAAACATTCGAAGAGCTTTTGAAAAGCACAGGAATTGACTAACTCATCCATGCACAAATGTATAACTAACTACTGTGTTGTTCAGAAATGTAGTTACAAAATGGCAGCAATATCTCATAATTTCCAGTGAATTCTGTGGAGATAACGTATGAAATAATGGGTATTTACCAACCACGTGTATGTGACCTTTCATTGAAAACTAATACTAAAAGGTTGTTGATTCATACAGCTTATTTAATAAACTCAACTCACAGTGTGGTTTGGTTGTTCTTTCAGCTGCGTCATTTTTTTCTCTGTAGTGGTTATTTTCGCTGATTTCCTAAACACATGATTCACAGATTAACTTCTCTTTTTCTTCTGCTTGTTTTCGATGTACTTATAAGTTTCCAAATTTCTGTCACAGCTGAAAAAGTTTTGTGACGTTGTACTTTAATTATTATACAGCATCTGTTGTTGTCATTGAACCTTCAGTTCGGTCTTTACTCATTTTCTGGGTTGCAGTTTTATGTTCAAAGTCTTTTAAAGTGGAGTCAATCAAGTTTTTCTTACTCCTTCAGTTGACTGACTCTCAATCTTATCAGATATAGATAGAAATGATTTAGCAAGTATTAAAAGTAAAAGGTAATATATTTTGGACGATGTCTCAGATAACCTGTTCAAGAAGATTATCGAGGACATTAATTGCAGAATGAAACATACCTTTTAACAAATTCTTGAGTTAATTGACCCGTACAACCTACAGTACATTAGAGACTTAAAATAACTGAATTTAGGTTACAGGTTCAGTTCACAGATCACTCTCTGTAGTCTTCAAAAGAATCTGGGGAGGCAAAATTATTAACTATCTCTTGAGTTCTTTTGGGCCTATAGGACTTTGACATTAATTTCTTTGTCGAATGTGTGAAAAAGGGTTTTCCCAGTAACCTAATATGCAGAAAAACATGCTTTCAGTCTTTAGAGGAAGTTAAAGATCCCTTTCTGAATTAAATAAACTCTGTCTTCAGTATCCATAGGAATCTGACATATAGCAATTTATGCATATCATATATATGACAAAGAAATTCAGATTTGAATTTTACATGTTTAAAACATGTCATGCTATGCAAGATATATTCCAAAATATTGCAAAAATGCCAGTGTCTTCAACCATTAACTGCATATGTTCAAATGTATTAGCTATAATTTTATATGTGTTCACATACTGTATGGCCATATACTGTACACACACACACACACTCACCGATCACTTTATTAGGTAGGCTTTTGCCTTCATAACTGCCTTAATCCTTCATGGCGTAGATTCATGGCGTAGATTCCATGATGTGAATCTCCCGTTCCACCACCTCCTAAAGGTGCTCTATTGGATTGAGCTCTGGTGACTGTGGAGGCCATTTGAGTACAGGGAACTCATTGTCATGTTCAAGAAACCAGTCTGAGATGATTCACGCTTTATGACATGGTGCGTTATCCTGCTGGAAGTAGCCATCAGAAGATGGAGACACTGTGGTCATAAAGGGATGGACATGGTCAGCAACAATACTCAGGTAGGCTGTGGTGTTGATACAATGCTCAATTGGTACTAATGGGCCCAAAGTGTGACAAGATAATATCCCCCACACCATTACACCACCAGCAGCAGCCTGAATTGTTGATACAAGGCAGGATGGATCAATGCTTTCATGTTGTTGATACCAAATTCTGACCCGACCATCCGAATGTGGCAGCAGAAATGGAGACTCATCAGACCAGGCAACGTTTCTCCAATCTTCTATTGTCCAGTGTTGGTGAGCCTGTGTGAATTGTAGCCTCAGTTTCCTGTTCTTAGCTGACAAGAGTGGCACCCAGTGTGGTCTTTTGCTGCTGTAGCCCATCTGCCTCAAGGTTGGACGTGTTGTGTGTTCAGAGATGCTCTTCTGCAGACCTCGGTTGTATCGAGTGCTTATTTGAGTTACTGTTGCCTTTCTATCAGCTGGAACCAGTCTGGCCGTTCTCCTTTGACCTCTGGCATCAACAAGGGATTTGTGCCCACAGAATATTTTCTCTTTTTCGGACCATTCTCTGTAAACCCTAGAGATGGTTGTGCGTGAAAATCCCAGTAGATCAGCAGTTTCTGAAATACTCAGACCAGCCTGTCTGGCACCAACAACCATGCTACGTTCAAAATCACTTAAATCAGCTTTCTTTCCCATTCTGATGCTCGGTTTGAACTGCAGCAGATCCTCTTGATCATGTCTACATGCCCAAATGCATTGAGTTGATGCCATGTGATTGGCTTATTAGAAATTTGCATTAACAAGCAGTTGGACAGGTGTACCTAATAAAGTGGCCGGTGAAATAGCAACATTTTGAAAGATTTGTTGCATGTGTAACATATACTTTTATACATGTGAAATCCAAATATGAACTTGGATGTCATTTGGGTATATTATAATGGATCAGATTTCTATATTAAAGGCATCTGTGATTAATTTAGCAAAATTAATCATTAAAGCAAAATGACACTTTGCATATGTGACTAAGAACTATATGAACTAACATTATTAACAGATATATAAAAGGAGACATAATGTTCCTGCTGAAACTTGCCACAACTGCCTTTGACCAGCATAAACCTGCAAACAAACCATCAATTTACTCTAAGAACTTAAAAGAGATTTCCACCAATCTCTGTACATCTACTCCTCCTACATAAGTAGCCTTGAGGAAAGTTTTAAAAAGCGAGTCTTAAGTTTTATTCACAAAGTGATGGTTCACTGGTCTTAAAGAGAAATAGTGAGTGTCTGTCTTAAAAGAAAGCATGCTTTGACTTTGGTATTGTGGTCTCATGCAGTCTGAGTAAACAAGAACAATGTATGTTGGTTTTGCAGCAGTGTCGCTTTCTTGATCAATAGAATTCATAAAGAGTTGAAAAACCTGTTGTAGAAAGACTGCTTGTCATTCTAAAAGAAAGTATTGTGCTTGTTTTGACAGTAGGACTGTTCATTGATCATGAGAAAACAGAAACAAGGCAGTGTGTCTTGAATCTCATAATACTGGATGTTCATGTTAGGGTTTATTTTGCTGGCCAAATTGGGTTTGATTTGAATCCAAATTGGATTCACCGTCATTGGATTCAATACAATTTAGAAAATACTTGAGAGAGAGAGTATTTGTAGAACTTGTATAACAATTTATTTATTCATTCATTTTCCTTCGGCTTAGTCCATTTATTCATCAGGGCTATGAACTGCCAACTATTCCAGCCTATGTTTTACACAGCGATTGCCCTTCCAGCTGCAACCCATTACTAGGAAACATACATTTATTTATTAATTTTTTAATTAACACAACACCAACAATTAACCACAAAAGTAATCCATGCCTATTCCAATAGAGATTTGGGTCAATTTAAAAAACCTGATAAGTTTCAATACACTCTAAAAAATGCTGGACTGTATTAACTTAATGATGGGTCAAATATGGACAGACCCAACGTTGAGTTGTTTATTTTACATTAAATTTAAATAAAAATGTATTCCGGCGGTTCATTCTGCTGTGGCAACCCCAGATTAATATAGGGAGTAAGCCGAAAAGAAAATGAATGAATGAATGAAAAATGTATTCCAACATTTGGGTTTGTCGATACCCAGCAGGCACAAAACATCATGAGATGTTAAAATTAGGTTAGATTTAGGTCGCGACATTAGGTGACGAAAATTCAATGTCCATCCATTTGTAATTTTGACGTCTAATAACAACATCAAATGAAGTTGACATGTGGCAGATTTTAGGTTGTGTTGGAAAGTGACCAAAATCCAACATCGAGACAACATTTTAAACCAACGTCATATTGACATCAAATACTGACATTTATTTGTCAGTTATGGCAACTAAAATCCAACGTCCATCCAACGATCACGCAACGTCAAGCTATAACATCATAATTAACGTTGGGTTCCAACGTCAACCGGATTTTCATTTCCAAACAAAATGCAATGTCCCCACGACGTTGGGGTATAACGTCAATTTCACATCATGTTGACGTCCTGTGCTTGCTGGGTATTTTGACCCAACATTGGGTTATTACAAGCGAGCATTTTCAGAGTGCAGAATCACATGAAATTGCATCATTTTATATTTCTGTTGAATTAGTGGCTAAATTGTATGAATGTATACAATCTCATTTGTACACTTTTAAACATCCTGCTTGCTCCATGCAGTTGCCTTTAGTGCAGGCATAATTCATGCTTTTCTTCTTCTAAAAATCAACACTTTATATGTTTAAACTTTTTTTTTTCTTTTGCATGTTTTCATAACTGCATGCTCACCATTGGAGGATTTGATGACAGGTCTTCATGCCTACATTTTCTAAATAATAACAATAATAATAATAATGATAACATATTTCAAATGTGGTTGGAAACAGTTTCTACCAACTCCCCCTTCTTTCTAAAATGAAGTCCTCTCTTCCTTCACATTCTCTTGAAATTGCCATACATAAGCTTATAACCTCCCGGTTAGACTATTGTAGCTCTATTTTGGTCTGCCTAAGTCTCAGATCGCTTGCCTAGAGTTAGTGCAAAAGTGCTAGATTTTTAACAAAAAGCCCGAAACATGCACGTCACTCCTATTTTGAGGTCTCTCCATTGGCTACCTGTGAGACAAAGAATCGAATTTAAAATCCTTCTCTTTGTGTATAAAGCCCTATGGTCTAGGCCCCTATTATTTATCCCAAATGATTGTTGTCTACACTCCACCCAGACACTTGCGTTCCGCTGATCAGTTTTTATTAAAAGTCACAAAGGCCCACCTCAAAAGTAGGGGCAAACGTGCCAATTTTTAATCCTAAATTAAAGACTCATTTATTTTCTAGGTCTCTTGAAGCATAAGTCCTTTCCCTGCGGGGTGTCCAAACGGTCTTGTTCTTAATCTTGTTAGTGTGATCAACTGTGGTAGTATTTTTCAATTAGGCTAAATATTTCTGCTTTGTTTTGTTTAATCTTAGTTACACCTTTCATGCTCTCCTATATTATGTGCCTTTTGCTGTTATTGTTTATTATGCCCATACCGTTTGTTTGTATTTTCGCTGTAAAGCACTTTGTGCAGCCTTGTGGAATTGGAAACATGCTATATTAATAAATTGAACTTGAACCTAATAATAATAATAATAATAATAATAATAATAATAATAATAAAACCAGAACTCATACAAACTTGTCATCTTGTAAAATACTGTGTTGTACAGTTATAGCACTGCGTTTAATCTTTTATCACCGCTGTGATCTCTATTGTTGTTTCTGCTTGATGTTAGTACACATTTCATACAGAACATATTTAGTAGCACATGTAAACAGTGTGGAGTTTCTTCAGGGGGTTGGTTCCTTTGATTTCAGTTTATCAGGTTTTTATATTTCTTGATCTTTTTGAACACTCTGCCCTTGATCAACCCCCCGAAGCTGATTTGCACTCACTTTTGGTTAAATTGTGTAAGAATTAACCTTGATATTTTCCTCTGGGAAAGTTTTATCTACCTTTCACCCTGTCCCTATACAGGTCATTATATTACAGGAAAAGTGAAGGTTCCGTTCCAGCCCTGATTTACCTCTTTTCTTTGTTTCGTGACATAGGCGAAGGACATTTTTGATGAAACCGTCCCTCTTTCCGGTGCCCTCGGATGAGTGAACCTGCTTTATAAAAACACATATGGATGTTTAAGGTAGTTTGAAGGACATGTGGGCTGTGAGGCTCTTTAAACCTGTTAGCGCTCCAGTGTACTGTACATGGTGTTACTGTACATTATGTACACTGAGAGCTTAAGTACAGGGGTTAAACTAATGTTATGAAGATCTTACTTGAAGGTGTGTACTTTTTTTATCTATATCTTCATAGTTTAAATCTTTTACCTCAAGCCCAGCCTCAACAAAACCATGAGAAAAAGATGCTTGAAAGAAAATGCTCAGATTAGATGTAACTGGTGTGAACACACTTTGTTATTAGCCTCAACAAAGAGTGTTTTCATGAAAAGCTAATATGCCTCTTTTCTGAGAAGAAACTTGCGCTGAAAATCAGTGATGGGTTCTGGTTCAAAGCAGTATTTACTAAATACACATATTTAGTGTAAAAAGGATAGAATCGAACTCTTTTCACGATAAATCTGGATTGCTTTTTATACAATAGAAGCTGGTGAAATTCAAAGCCAAACCATTTCCACCAGGCTTTTAGTTACATTTGTTATATGCAAAAATCAAGATGCAATTGGATGATCAGTAGGAGATGAGGCGTAAGGGAATTTGGGAACAAGGGATAAGGAATAAGGGAACATGACAAAATACTAGTCATTTATAGTAAATATACTAGTGTTTTTGAACAATACTATAGTAAAGTGCATTATACTGTATATACCAGCCTGATCTCACAAGAAAACGTAAGCATTTTACGTTTTGTCAGTTTAGTGGCTAATTTGTACGAGTTCAGTCGTATGAAATTGTATGATTTTAAAAAGGAGGCGTGGCACCTAACCCCGCCCCTAACCCCAACCGTCATTGGGGGATGAGCAAATCGTACTAAATTGTACGAATTAGATTGTACAAATTAGCCACTAAATCAAAATGTTACGAATTGCCGTGAGATTGTGTTGTATATACAGTGCTCAGCATATAAAAGTACACCCCTCACAAATTCCTTTTGAATAGGAAGCTTTACAATATTATATTAGTGCATATACATTAGATTAGTCAGTACTGAAGCCAAATCTGGAGCTTATAAAACAAAATAACTTACAAGAACTGTCCAAAAATTAGAAAACCCACATTTATATGTTATAGAAAAATATTAAATGCTAATTTAAAAATGAGGGAAAAATCAAGAGAAGCAAAAAAAATTAAAAATTGTTGAAATTTTATGGGTTGTATTTTTTATTTTTGTAATATTTTGCTTGAATATAATTGTATTATCTTTCAATTTCTAAATATGTTTGGTGACTAAAATATAATTTTAATAAATATATCTGTTTAATAAATCTGTTTTGTTTAAATGCACCAAATTAGTTAATTATTTCATTAACTGATTTATTTTCTCTTTGTCATGATGACAGTAAATAATATTAGACTAGATATTCTTCAAGACACTTCTATACAGCTTAAAGTGACATTTAAAGGCTTAACTAGGTTAATTAGGGTAACTAGGCAGGTTAGGGTAAATAGGCAAGTTATTGTATAATGATAGTTTGTTCTGTAGACTATCGAGAAAAATATATAGCTTAAAGGGGCTAATAATATTAACCTTAAAATGGTGTTTAAAAATTAAAAACTGCTTTTATTCTAGCTGAAATAAAACAAATAAGACTTTCTCCAGAAGAAAAAATATTATCAGACATACTGTGAAAATTTCCTGAATCTGTTCAACATCATTTGGGAAATATTTAAAAAAGAAAAAAATTCAAAGGGGGGCTAATAATTCTGACTTCAACTGTGTGTGTGTGTGTGTGTGTGTGTGTGTGTGTGTGTGTGTATATATATATATATATATATATATATATATATATATATATATATATATATATATATATATATATAATATTAAAGTATTTTTTTTGCTTTATTTTGGCTAGAATAAAAGCAGTTTTTTTATCATGGCAAAGATAAAATAAATCAGTTATTAGAAATAAGTTATTAAAACTATTATAATTAGAAATGTGTTGATAAAATCTCTTCGTTAAACAGAAATTGGGGGAAAAAATTAACAAATAATTCATGGGGGCTAATAATTCTGACTTCAACTGTATATATATGCACAACACTTTATTAATGAATGCTAACTATAGTGAACTGATAAACTAATAAATGCTGTAGTCAATTGTAGTATAATATACCTTACAATGGTAGTAAACTGCAGTATTTGTGCTACCATACCAAGTCTAACTGCAATATATTGATTCAAGTACTTTACTATGGTATGGTTCAAAAACACTACAGTATTTACTATAAGTTACTACAGCATTTTTCATGTGCGACATTGGCTTTTACTCTTTTTCTGTGACAGGCTGCTTTGACAATAGTGCTACATCTAAAAGCTATAAAATATAGATGAATTTAATTGTAACCTCTCGTGTAAATCTGACAACCCTGCTCATCCTAAAAATCTTTTGTTTTCGGGATTGTACATCTCAACGTTGCTTTTTATTTTTTAAACAAGCATATAAAAAAGCCTGGTGATTTTTAAATGATGAATTTGAACTTGAATGACATTTTTCTCACTGTATTGAAATGCACAGGGATGCTTACAGACCTCAGACGTGTGATGTGGACTAAACTTTACAGCACTGTGAAAGCCATGGAGGCTGTGAGAGTCTATTGACTGACAACAGAAAGAAAAACTTTTTCAGCATTAACAGGGCGCTGTATTCAGTCTGTGTAATGATGTGGGTCATTTCAAGAAGAAATTGGGTAAAATATGGACAAACTCATGCAATTTAATTCAGCGATTTAACCCATACATTGGGTTTGTCCATATTTTGTCCACATTTTTTTATTTATTTTTGTCCAAATTTGGGTTTTTAAGATTAAGTAAACAGAAGCAGTTTGATTCATCACATACTAAACAATATAGTCATCATACTTACCATGTAAATGAAAATAAAAACATGTCAAAACTAATATAAACAGGCAGCATACAAATATTCCTGTTTAAATATTAAATAAAACTGAAATCCAAACAAATGAGGGTTGGAATTAACATGAAAGGTCGTCTTTTGATGTGAGTTATTATTAACAAGCCACAGATCCATTGATAAGACAATAGTTAATAGACCTTTATCTGGGTGTCACAGGAATGACTTACCTGTATAAATGAAAATGTTCAAGAAATGTTCAAAGTAAATGACACCTGACCAACTCCTCCTTCCTTTCCCAGAACACAGGTGAGATGGGAGGGTATAAATCTGGAAGGCTGCTTTAGACACACAGGGACTTCTGTCTCCAATCAGCTCCACAACAGAAAGACTACCCTGACTCCCAAAATCACTGCATTTTGGATGGAAAATGGGGCTTTTGGTAAGAAGAATGAAGCTGCTGGATTCATCATCTAATTTGTTTGATTTCTCATTAATCAAACTCTGCATATATTCCATATATTCCAGCAGATTTGTTAGGATGTGTTTTATATATTGTTTTATGTCTGGCAGACAGGGAAAGATGAGTATAAAGTGGCGGCGACTTCAGAAGATGGAGTCAAAACACCTAAAAAAGGGAAAAAGAACAAAAAGGACATGGATGAACTGAAGAAAGAAGTGGAAATGGTATGAAAGTATTTGTGAATAATCTATATATACACATTAAATTAAAAAAATACAAGTGTCTGCTAAGAAAGGTATCATATCCATCTTAAAAATGTCATTAATAGGTGTGTGTTCATTTGTGTTTTATTTTTCTTAATAAAAATAATTTATTAATAATATTTAAAATGTGTCTTAAAAATGTCAAAGAAGAATAGTATTAATGGGGGCATTCATTTGTTGAAAATGACTACAAGTGAATATAAAGTATTTCATGTTTTCAGATCTTAAATGTTGAGGAATTATTAAAGTTTTTAAATAAATGTACCAAAATAGTGATTTAAACAAATAAAAGTGTTTTAAGAACATTTTACATTGATTAGGATGATCACAAACTGACAATGGAGGAGCTGAGCAGAAAATATGGCACTGACTTGACAAAGGTAGGTCTAATGAAAGTAATAATAATAATGCATTATTCTATTAATATAACGTAATATACACTGTAAAAAGTGATTAGTTAAAAAAGTAAGTATCCTCATTGTCTTCATATTAATAAGTAAACGAACTGTGCATAATTGTAAAAGTTTAGTGAACTCAACAGTTCTAAGGTACAACAGAAATACTTAATTTTTTAAAAGTAAAATCAACTTGTCATTTCTTCGGTTCACTTACTTTCTAAGTAACCAATTTTTACAGTGTACCACTGACAAAAGCGGTTCATTCCAAATTGTTGCAAACAATTTATTTAAGCTGAATTTATACAAACAAACCAAGTAATACATTTACTTAAATTCAGCCCATGTAAATTGTTTACAACCACTTAACTTAAAAATGTTTAGCAAGTCCAACACTGTAAAACCCAAAAATTAAGGTAACTCAAAACATTTGAGGAAACCAATTGCAAAAAACCATTTAAGTTCAAAAACTAATCCTAATGAGTACTGTGAACTAAATACATTTGAGTAAATGAAGCGATTTGAGCACAGTAAAACCTAATAAATGAAGAGAACTCAAACCAACTGAGTACTGTTAAACCCAGTAAGGCAACTCAAATCATTTGAGGAAACAGATTGCTACAAACCATTTGAGTTAAAAAAATGAACCTATATGAGTATTGTGAACTTTAAGTTGAAGTAATGAGGTATTTAATTAACTCATTACCTTCAACACTGAGTTCAAAACTCTTTTCAAAAGAGTAGAATTAACTTTGAGTGAATTTTGAGTTAACTACACTCAATTCATGTGATAAAGTTGACTGTTGGGTTTTACAGTGAATGAATCTTTTTTTTTCAGTGTACTTTTATTGTTTTTGTAAAACATGTTTATTTTTTAGAGGAAAATTACTTACCTTTTTGATTTTTAAGTCTCATGCATTGTACCGTTTGTTCATTTTCTGCTCCTAGTTAAGAGCTTTCAACCTTTTGTTGTGTACAGTAAGCCTCTGTTTATCCTCTATCTTTATAACCTGCTGCAGGGCTTGCCCGTTTCTCGAGCAATGGAAGTCTTAATGCGTGATGGACCAAACGCCCTGACTCCACCGGTTATAACTCCAGAATGGGTGAGGTTCTGCCGGCAGCTCTTTGGTGGATTTCAGACTCTGCTGTGGATCGGTGCATTTCTCTGCTACTTTGCATTTTCGATCCAGGCTGCCACAGAAGAGCCAGTGAATGACAATGTATGTACAGCATGAGAGGAAATGTTTTGTCTTTGTCCAAATTGGCATGAATAATGTCAAAGTATGTCAGTAAAAGTAGTGCCATACTCAATTATAATAAACATTTTTGGGACAAGCTTTGAAGGTCTGTGCTACACCACTATTTTGAGCAAGAGAGCTTCTCCCCTTAATAAGTGTGCGATAATCTTTAAATAAAGCAATGTGATTAATGACAATCTACTTGCATTTTTACAGCTGTATCTAGGAATTGTGCTTACCTTTGTAGTCACAGTCAATGGATGCTTCTCATACTCTCAAGAGGCAAAGAGCTGCAGAATTATGGACTCCTTCAAGAACCTCGTTCCTCAGGTATAAAAATGTGAATTATCTTTTTAAAATAGCTTTCACTAAAATTAAATATTAATTTATTTTAGTAATTTATCATCATGCACTGCAGAAAGCCCTGGTTGTGCGTGATGGGGAAAAAAAGATCATTGATGCAGAAGAGGTAGTTGTAGGGGATCTTGTGGAGGTCAAAGGTGGAGACAAAATCCCAGCTGATATTCGTATCGTATCTTCACATGGATGCAAGGTAAAAACTAAACATTTCATGCCAAAAATAGTTTGATTATTGTAGTTTTCATTAAAACATCCCTCCTTGCTTATGTCTCCAGGTGGACAACTCTTCCCTCACTGGAGAATCTGAGCCCCAGATTCGCACTCCAGACATGTCTAGTGAAAACCCACTGGAGACAAGAAACATCGCATTTTTTTCAACCAACTGTGTTGACGGTACAATTAGATGTGGATAGATAAATTATTAAAGGAATAGTTCACCCAAAAATTAAAATGACCCCATAATATACTGACCCTTACGTCATCCTCACACAGTCGGAGTAGTATTACAATTTATCCTGGCTGTGTAACGGTGTTGAGTACTGGCTCCTTTTTTAGGTCATACATCCATCATAAACTAACCTATACACCATCAGGGGGTTTACTCAAGTCTTATGAAGAAGATCAATACAAATTATTTTGGCTGATCTCTGACTTGTATGAAGCATGACTTAAGAAGCATTTCCCATCATGCAATTGAGTTCAATTATTTGAACTTGCACAATAGACAATTGAGGTGAATTTAGCGTGTTTTTTTGCACACCCATACATATTTGTTTGAACTAAAGTACATATTATTATCATCGCCATGCATCATATGTAGAGTCAGAGATCAGCTGAGGAGTTGTCTAGAAGGAGTGAGGTTTTTTTGATGGATTTAGGGTCTTTTGAAGCATAGGCAAATACCCAACAGAATTTTACAGCATGAAAGAGCCATGGTAAAATGTCAAACTACTCTAATTGTGTTGGTCTGACAGAAGAAAACCATATACATTTAAGGGGCTGGCTTAAGGGTGAGTAATTTATGGGGTAATGTGGGAGGAACTATTCCTTTGAATTTTCTAAATTAAATTATGCTAAAACATGACCCTATTCAATAGGTGCTGCCAGAGGGGTTGTCGTCAACACTGGTGACCGCACCGTCATGGGTCGCATTGCATCACTTGCCTCAAACCTGGAAGGTGGACAAACCCCCCTTGGCAGAGAGATCGAGCACTTCATCCACATCATCACCGGTGTAGCTGTTTTCTTGGGCACGACCTTCTTAATTATCTCTGTGATGCTTGGCTTTACTTGGTTGGAGGGTGTCATTTTTCTTATTGGACTCATTGTCGCTAATGTACCTGAAGGTCTTCCTTGCACCGTAACTGTGAGTTGGAGTGGTGTTACACTTATAATTGAAGCACATTTCTAAATGTATTAGTTAATGTGTGCTTGCTCTTATAGGTGGCTCTGACTCTCACTGCCAAACATATGGCAAAGAAGAACTGCCTGGTGAAGAATCTTGAAGCTGTGGAGACTCTTGGATCAACCTCCACCATTTGCTCTGACAAAACTGGAACTTTAACCCAGAACCGGATGACTGTCGCTCACATGTGGTTCGACAACCATATACATATGGCTGATACCACAGAAAACCAGACTGGAGCCTCATTTGACAGGAGCTCAGCAACTTGGTCTGCTCTTGCACGTGTTGCTGGCCTTTGCAATCGTGCCGTCTTCCAGTCAAATCAGAGCCATCTTCCAGTGCTAAGGGTATGACATCTTATCTGCACAGTTTAGAAGTATTGAAAATACATTTGACCCTTTGACGTGTACAAGCACATGGTATGCAGAGGACCAGTTTTGAGTATGCTGTAATTCAAAAGCAAAGTGCAGTAACTACACTTACTTGCTTACTCCCAGGGCAGTTTATACCGAAGTTGATATTTAGCCACACCATGTTGGTCTTTCATAACATCTAGTTTTTTTAAGAGGTGGGTTGTTAGCCCAATGCTCAACCCTCAACCTTTGAGGACTAGGACATACACACATCAGCTTAAACACAGCTTACCCAATTCACCTACACCACGTCTTTGGACTGTGGGGGAAACCGGAGCATCTGGATGAAACCCACACCAACACAGGGAGAACATGCAAACTCCACATAGACCTTCTTGCTGTGAGGGAACAGCGGTACCCACTGCACCACACTGTCGCCCCTGCAGTAACTGCACAGTTGGACAAAACTGCGTTATCTGTGAGATCCCATTGTGACAAAGGTGTTGGTGTTGTGACAAAGTCTTTTTCAACTTTGTCCTGTTTCCGAAAAAGGAAAACCACTAGACTACGCAAAACATACCTGACTGGCTGGTGTAAAAACTTTAAAGGTGTTTTCCTCCGTTTCAGTGCTTCAACTTACTGCACATAGCCTTTGTAGGGCAGTATGGGTAACCATAATTGAGCAGTACAGTATGGTTCAGTAGAGGTCACCCTGATCATGCCAGCATTTCCACTGTCAATAGTTCCCTTACTTGCTACAGAAGGCGTGGTGTATGCCAGAAAGTTGGGATTGACGTCATTCTCACTCAAAGTAAGATGTTCAGGCCCTTTAATGTGTCTCTACATGTAAACAACCCCATAAACATCAATGGAGCAGATCCTATTCTTGCTTCTTGGCATGTGCTGCTTGTCACAGGAAGAGTCAGACTTTGTTTGAGCATGGTCCATTGATGCGTGCCATCATTGTATTATTATGGTATATTTAAAAATGGTGCTTCCTGTATTGTCGTTCCTCTAGCTAGCTGCAAGCAGAAGTTATGATTTTCTGTAAACCAATAGCTTTCAACAGTGAGTCCAAATCTACACTTGTGGTGCCATACTGTTGTGCTTATTGTTGTGTCCAAAAATGTGCCACAGTGCGGGTCGCTCTTTTGGTTCTTCTGACAGTGGAAATAAATACATATCACATTGAGATGTATTAAACTGTATGGATTAGTCGCAACAAGCCATAAAGTCACTTCTCCTTCTGCTTTGCAGAGAGAGACAGCTGGTGATGCCTCAGAGTCTGCACTGCTGAAGTGTATTGAGCTGTGCTGTGGTTCAGTCACTGAAATGAGAGAAAATTACCCAAAGGTTGCTGAGATCCCGTTCAACTCCATTAGCAAGTATCAGGTATATTTGCTAAGTTGTACTTTGGAGATTTTTTTTAAGATTTGACTGAATTGCCTGGAGTTTTTAGATTGACTGGTCATCCTAATACACCTTTATTTCCCTTGATGTAGCTCTCAATCCACGAGAATCCCAATTCCTCAGAGCCTAAGCATCTTTTGGTGATGAAGGGAGCACCTGAGAGAATCTTGGATCGGTGCTCCACCATTTTAATTGAAGGAAAAGAGCATCCTTTAGATGATGAAATGAAAGAGGACTTTCAGAATGCTTATGTTCAACTTGGAGGTCTTGGAGAAAGAGTCTTGGGTAAAGTCACCAGTACAAAAACACTCAAGTTATAATTGCAGAACTTTAAACCACAGTATTATAAATAACTCTGCATTCTCCCTTACAGGTTTCTGCCACTTTGGCCTCCCTGATGATCAGTTTCCTGAGGGTTTTGCATTTGATACTGAAGAAATGAACTTCCCCACTGAGAACATGTGTTTCATTGGTCTCATGTCCATGATTGATCCTCCTCGTGCTGCTGTACCAGATGCTGTGGCCAAATGCCGGAGTGCTGGAATCAAGGTGTTTTTTTATTACAATATCCACTGCTTGATTGAATTTCAATAAATGAACCAAATATAACTCTGAAACTTCTGTTATAGGTAATCATGGTTACTGGTGACCATCCGATTACAGCAAAGGCTATTGCAAAAGGTGTCGGCATCATCTCAGAAGGCAATGAAACAGTAGATGACATCGCTGCTCGGCTGAAAATCCATATCGATGAGGTGAATCCAAGGTAAACTTATATCAACTCAGCTACCACAAATATAAATATCATTAATCTATATGTCTGTAAATACAAAATGTGACTCTAGAGATGCTAAGGCCTGTGTAATCCATGGAGGAGAACTGAAGAATATGACTGCTGAACAGCTGGATGACGTCCTTCAACATCATACAGAAATTGTGTTCGCCAGAACTTCTCCACAACAGAAGCTGATCATTGTGGAAGGTTGTCAGCGACAGGTACCATCAGTTATATTCAATAGCTGTTAATAGTGGAGGATTATGAAGCAGGTACCACTGTAATTTTTTTTTTACTCTTAATATTTAGGGTGCCATTGTAGCTGTAACCGGTGATGGTGTCAATGATTCTCCAGCTCTGAAGAAGGCTGACATTGGTGTGGCTATGGGTATTGCTGGATCTGATGTATCCAAACAGGCTGCTGACATGATCCTTCTGGACGACAACTTTGCCTCAATTGTCACTGGAGTAGAAGAAGGTATGTCAAATTTTGGGAACTTGCTTTACTGAATAACTCTTAAGACTTACATTTCAAACGCATCTTCCACTTTAGGTCGTCTGATCTTTGACAACTTGAAGAAGTCCATTTGCTACACATTGAGCACCAAGATCCCTGAGATGTCACCCTTCCTCATGTTTGTCCTCGCTGGTATCCCTCTACCTTTGGGCACAGTCACCATTCTCTGCATTGACCTGGGCACTGATATGGTGAGACAAAGAAGTTAATCTACTGTAGTTATAAAAATATAGAGAACTTAAAATATGCATGTTTTCAATGTTATCCACCTGCAACCACAGGTTCCTGCTATCTCCTTTGCCTATGAAAATGCAGAAAGTGACATCATGAAGAGACAACCCAGAAATGCTGAAACTGATAGGCTGGTGAACGAGAGGCTGGTCAGTGTGAGTTATGGTCAAATTGGTAAGTGCATGATTTTAGTGTGTAGTGCACTATGTGTTGGTGAGTTTTTGTTTCTTACATGTCTTCAAACTTAATTGTTAGGTGTGATGAATGCCTTTGGTGGGTTCTTTACCTACTTCGTGATTCTTGCCGAGAATGGCTTCTTGCCTTGGGATCTGGTGGGATTACGAATTGGTTGGAATGACAGGTATTTCAGTGAAGTGGAAGACAGCTATGGCCAGCAATGGGTTGGTGCCACAAATCTACCAAATCTGACAAATGTCAAACCAAAATATCTATAAAAAACACCAATCTCTTTAAAATAACACTCCTGTGTTTTTATGTCTGATGTAGACCTACGAGCAGAGGAAGATTCTGGAGTACACATGCCACACCGCCTACTTTACCAGCATTGTGATCATGCAGTGGACTACTTTGCTTGTATGCAAGTCCAGAAGGCTTTCCCTTGCTAAGCAGGGAATGAAGTATGTTCACAATAACTCTCAATCCTGGCAAATACAGCCCTGATATCCATCAGATTTAATTATACGTTCAGCTCCAGCTTCTGAAAGACCTGTTTGGGCAATTATGATATCAGAATTTGTAATTATTTGCTTCTTTTGTAGAAACCGAGTCCTCACATTTAGTCTGTTTGAGGAAACTGCAATTGCAGCGTTTCTGTCCTACTGCCCAGGCATGGACATTGCAGTCAGGATGTATCCAATGAAGTGGGTGCAATCGTTATATATTTAATATATCTACCTGGCCTTCATGTTAAGCATACATATGAATGAATTAACCATGTTTTCTGCTTTTCATTTAGACCTATGTGGTGGTTCTGTGCCTTCCCATATATGATCCTCATTTTCATCTATGATGAAGTTAGAAAACATACCATTAGGCAAAACCCAGGAGGTAAATATGCATTTAAGTCACACATCATCAACACATTGATTAAGACTGGCTGATGAACATTCTAATTATTTTCTAAAGAAGTGCACAATTAGATTAGTCCCGCCAGGTTTTGAATGCATTACAGCTTCATTTCACAGCAACAACAGTCAAAAATTACATCAAAACACAACAGAAGGTTTAGGAGGAGATGTGTAAGAAACTAGTACTACACACAGGAGCAATTTGAGGACAAAAACCTGACAAATAAACTCTCAAATACAACATCTGAACAGAGGCATGTCATAATTTTGCCAAGTACGATGCGATCCTGCATTAACATCTATGTTGAGGGTTTCTGCAGGTTTCATCAAGTCCAATTTGACAATTTTAGATGATTACAGATCTCTTTTTATAAATTTCTTGTATAATAAGTCCATTATAAATGCAATTTAAGACTTATACATGGTTAAACACTGAGGATTTTTGCTTGCCACAAAAATCAAATGTAATTATTTCTTAGCGACATATTTTAATGTGGCAAAACAAGAACACTCTAGTTGTATACACTTTTTTGAACATATATATTTCTATATATGTCTTTTAATGACAAGTTTAACATCGTTAAAATTAAATTACAGAGCAAATTACATGATTAATCAAAAATATATCCAGTATTTGTAGGCTTTTGGTCCAAACGGATTCAACTTAATGTGTTTCTGTTATAAAACCTTAAGTCTCATGTCTATTTATTAACACTCCCCTTACTGCTGTAAATAGTTTTTATGTAAATGGAAAATCATCTACAGGGATATGTTGCTCTGTTATTATCATGAGTAATTGTGTAACTGTTTTTAGTTTAGGAGTTTTATTAGGAGAACTTGGTGTATCTCTTTCCAATATATATATATATCTATATTGTTGATGATTGGATCAACCAGCAGATTTGGTAGCTTTACTTGGACAGAGGAAATGGAAGTCCTGTTTAAAACGATTAAAGACATACAACACAATATTTCAGTGGATCTAAGACTTTTTAAGGCCAAAAATGTTGTTTTGAAATTAAGACATTTTACGACTCTTTAAGACCCCGCGGACACCCGGTATGTTGATCCTGGAACATCATTTTGGTTCAGAAATGTAATCCATACCTACTCCCTACATCTAAACCCAACCACAACTGTAAACTATTTACAAAATCAGAGGGGAAAAATAGTTGGATAACAATCATGTAGAAGTGCATAAACCTAACCGTAAGCCTAAACTTAACATAAACGGTACACATATGCATATGCCTTAATTCTGATTGTCTGATTGGAATGTTAATCCAGCAACATGTCCTACTTGGTAAACTCAGGTTAGGGCTGAACAGTGACTGCAGTTGTGTGAACCAAAATCTAAACTGCATAACTGACTCTGATCCATTCAATTATTAAAGAATAATGCACAACTGAGGTCATCATGGAAGCATCACCACCTCGGGTTTGCATTATTTTTATATTAATTAAACAGTCTATCATTAATTAATCCTTACATTTCTCAAATTTAACACAATATAGAGGCCCGTAGCCAGCCTGGTGAAAGGAGTGGTTCTTTTTCTCAAAAAGTGGACCTTTTTGCTGTTATTCGCCTCATTTTCTATTTAATTATGAGGTTTAAATGCTGCATTTTAGTGCTATTTTAAGCACTATTTTCAGCTGGATTAGCTTGTCAGATGGTCATCAACCACACTTTTTGAGGTACCAAACACATTTGATCAATATATAGAATAAACGTATTTTTAAATACAAATTTATTACATCATTTATCATTAGAAAAAAGAAGTTAAAGTTTTAAATGGGTAAAAAAAGACCTGTAGCTTATTGTCATTTATGGACAATAACTTTAATAAAAAAAAAAAACTGGCCAGCACATTCAACTTTCCTCAGTCAGAATTAGGCCATTTGAATAATAAAAAATATAATAACATAATAATATTAAACATAATATTAATAATGTAGAGCTTAAAGATGTTTCTAATCTCTTTAAAAAACATACATTTTGAAAGGTTATGGATAACAAAAAAGCCTAATTAGTATTCAAATTTACTTTAATATTTACATATAATTGTTTGCATTTAATGGAAGCCTTCTTTGATGGGCTATTTTGACAATTTATGATGGCAAAGCAGTCAAAGTAAGACTCACGAGCTCATGTAAGGGACAAATTCTGGACCTTTTATCAGCGAGGGCGTGGGTCTTTCAAACCACTGGACCCTCCTCCCCCACCCTGGCTACAGGCCAGATATATCTCACATTCCCAAGCAGATGATGCAAGCATACTGCATCTGGCAAAGGGTGGATCTACTTCAGAGATCAAGAATGAACTAACATCTGTGATATTTGTTTCAGGCTGGGTGGAACGAGAAACATACTACTAAAGCCTGAAGACTTTCTGTTGGGAACATGAGCAAGGAAAGATTGCAACATTTGGAAAACATCAAAATGAACCTGTTTAAGTGATTAAATACGTCAGATTAAAGGGATATTCACCCAAAAATGAACATTCTGTCATCATCTACTCACCCTTTCTCATTTCTGTTTAACACAAAAGAAGATATTTTAAAGCTGAAAGCATTGACTTCTTTTATTTCTACTATGGAAGTCAATGGTTACGTTTTCAGCTTTCTTTGAATTATCTATTGCCTATTGCAGTGTTTCCCAACCCTGTTCCTCAAAGCACACCAACAGTACACATGTTCAACCTCTCCCTAATCAAACACACCTGAATCAACTTATCATAACATCAGAAGAGACTCCAACACCTGAAGTTAATGGGTCAGAAAAGGGAGACTGAATATGTACTGTTGGTGTGCCTCCAGGAACAGGGTTGGGAAACACTGGCCTATTGTGTTCAACAAGATGAAGAAACTTATAAAGGTTTGGATTCACCTGAGGGTGAGTAAAATAAAATTTTTGGAGAACGATCCGTTTAATAAACAAGGATAATACAAGCATCTAAGTAATTTGCACAAATGCATGTAGTTGCACAGCTTATTATAATAGATTAATTTACATTGATTAATTTACACGTTTCAGCCAAGCTGCTGATGAGTTTTAGTTTCAACTTTTAGCACTCTGTATAATCCCACTAATAAAACTACAATACTCTTTTGGATTTCATGCAAGACATTCAAACATGTTGGATTGACGTGAAGTTATGTACAAAACAGAATACACTGTGTGGATGAACAATAATACCCCAATAAAACAAAAGACACAATAAAAGCACATGTTTTTGAGTCCATATTTAGAGTCACGATATTAAAAACAAATCATGCTACAATTGCTTTTGCCACCAGTTCCTAAATGGCTTCTTTATTAATACTTGGACACTGCAATCGACAGGCTGTCAGACATGCTATCACACAAAATAAAGAAAAAGAAATAAGCCACCTTCAATGATTAAAGATTCAGTTTTGAAATGAGCTGGCCTGAACAGAAATTCACACACAAACAAATCATTTCAAAGAATGGCGAAAGCTTTTAATTCTAAACACAATAGACACGACGTGATGAAATAATTTAACTAAATATAAAGAAAATGATAAAAGACACGACATTGCAGAATACAGTATTGGTTAAAAGCCATTTTTACCATTCAAAAGACACCGAGAGCAAAGGCAGTTTCTAGAAGCTCGTGTCTGTTTATTGCTAGATTGACAAATCTTAACAACAGTGACTCGAGAACTTCCTTCATTTGTTTTTAAACCCCTTAAGCAGTTGTTAGGTTAGTGTTTCCTCACTGCCGACTTTCTTAAAGAAAATGGCAGCAAATGAAACACCATTAAGGCAAACATTTCATGCAATTCCTATACATTCAAATACCAGTGCATCTCAGACTCAAACACAAATGTTTGCATTTGCACACCATAAAAAGGAAGTTCATACCATTTCCATGATTTATTTATTTATTTTGGTAGTTTTTTTTTTGAGTGTGGTACTATTGTGACCTCCGATAAAAAGATTTGCTGTAGGTCCAAAAGCTAAACAACATTCAAAACACAACCAATGCATGAGACAAGACTTATATATATATATATATACACATACACACAGTACTATGCAGAAGTCTTAGGCCCCTCATATTTTCAGCAATATTGATTTCCTTCACCAATATTTTTCTGTAGCATGTTAGTTTGAAATTTCCAATGTATTAGTTTACATTTCCAAACATTATTTTTGTCATTAATTTTAATTCTACAGTCTGCACATAGAGTCTGACAAGAGCCAGTGCTCCACACAGAGATCTAATCTGATCACCATCTAGTCTGGATGATATGAAGAAACAAAAATCCTGAAGAACTTTGGTGACACCTCAAAGGTGCTTCAAAAAACTGACTTGCAAAGCTACCTGAAAAACACTATGGGCACGTGTACTAAGTGTTAATAACACAATGTGTGTTCATACCAAATGTTGATTTGATTAGGTCAACATAAGTAAATTGATAAAGTAAATGTATTAATCTATTATTTTTGAAAGCATCCTCATTTTTACACAAGTGCCTAAAACTTTTAACAATACTGTAGCCTTCCAGTCTGTTTTTCTGAAGCATATATATATATACAAAATCAAAAATAAAATGAAAAAATATTCCGTAGATAAAATATTGAGAAATGTTTTAATATAAAGTGATAATATACAGGAATATATACGCAGAGAAGAACAAAATCCAAGTATATGATCTCATGAGTGAGGTATGAATAAATCATAACCACACCCTTGACTCTTAAGGCAGAAGTCCAAGAAATGTGAGAAAAGCCAAGAAGCCCGGGCCTTGAAATGAATCAAGATTCTAGAGCGAAGGTTTTCAGTGAATTTAACATTACATAACAATTACAGACAATAAAAAAGAGAGTCTTCTACTTGAGATCTGTCTTTGCACAAACCACTATTGACCTAAATGACATTTTCCTGCTGTCCTTTGATATGGGTCTGTTGAAATACTATTTGGGTGAGTTTTAGACTGAAATAAACTGAGAAAACAGCAAAAATGAAAGTCTAACATTGCGTCAACACATGACACAACAACACTCCAGCAACAAGCCCTTTGGTTGTTTGCTCTGCACCAAGCGTGACTGGTGAACATCAGTTTCACTGAGTCTCAGTTCTGACTTTCATTCAACGTTGCAGAAATGGAAAGCATTTCCAAAGGTAGAAATTGTATGCATCACCAAAAGATGGCTAGAAGAAAAACTCCTATTAACATGGAAAAGATATCTTTTGCTGCATCACGTGTTGTTATAAGATTTGCTAAACATGTACGTGAGAATGAGTTTAAGACAACTGCAAGATTTGCAATCTAGGAATTTACGTGTTAGGAAGCTGCTTGACATCCAGCCAACAGAGAACATTCCCAGAGCATTAGCTAATGTTCTGGCAATGTTCCCTCAATGTTATGAGCAAACATTAGTTCTATTTAATTGTATTAATTTATTTTTAGCACTTTTTTTTACAATGTATTTAGTTCAGAAAGATGAGAAAAACCTATGATATTTTATTGTGTACCAGTGCAACAACTTAATGTACACTGCATTGTCTTAATTACAATAAAAGGAATCTTAAAATGAGAGAAGTTCCTTTTTAAAAACACATAAATAAACAAATACATTTTTACAATGTTCTCAAACTGTTACATAAATCATTTGTTTTCATAAATCATGCAACAGTTTTTAAACATTACTTTTCATTTTCCATCACAAATGTTCATTATGTTTGCATAAACAAAAAATAAACAAATCAACAAACAAACAAAATTGTAAATTGTCTCTATATAATTTGCAGGTTGTTGCTAATTTGTTTTATTTTGGTCTTGTATTTATTTTAAAGATAATGTAACCTTTAATTAAAAACAGAAATGTGATCTATAACAGATCTTTCAAAAAACAATGTGAAAATTCTCTGTTGATAATTGGATGGCTAAGCGCTGAGTTTAAAAACTACTTTGATTACTGATTGTTTGATTTGTCATTGGCAAAATAATTGGTGATCGTCAATTCATCCCATCTAAATGCAGTTATATTATATATAATCAAAATGACAAAATAATGCAATAAAATAGTGAGAGATTTCTCACTAAGAATATAACCATTCAAAAAAAGGAAGACATGTTGCATGCTGCTGTTTGGCTGCTTTCTATGGTGACTTGTCTTTTGTGTTGAAGAGTAATATAACCTGAGTTAGCTGAACTTACTCCCAGAACCTTTTAGGAATCACCCATTTAGGGTTAATTAACCCAGAATTTAGAATTAATGTGAAAGCAAGTAAACTTGTTTTCTGGAACAGAACCCCTTGGCTCAATTTGTCTTCAGTACAGCAAATCAGTAAGATTTTCAATTCAAGTGTTCGCCATGGCAGTTTGGACTAAGTGATAATTGTTTATTGGTTAAAAGAAAAACCATCTATATACATATGTATACACTTTATTTACACACACACCTTGTCTACACCAGACACCTATTTCATTAAAGCGGGCATATATCTCACAACAGAACTGTTTTCCCTTGGCTTCTGTCTCTGGGATCTTGCAATGCTTTAGGTAAATGGTCGTGCACTCTGTAGTGTAGACACTGCGTAGGTGTAACTGCTGCATCACTTAATATGAAATATCTTCCAAACAAGCAAACAGCTAGTGCTGGACAAAGATTTATCGTGAATAATCACATCCAAAATCATTAGTTTGTTTTGACATATGTGTGTGTGTTAAATATATTTATTATGTGTATGTGACACACACACATACATAGAAACAAAACTACAATTTAGTTACATTTTTATATTTATATAATTATTATCATATAAATATAATTAAACAATTTCTTAAATATATGCAGGCCTGTGTGTATTTATAAACACATAATAAACATACACAGTACGCACACACATAAATTATGTCAGAAACTTTTACTTTGGATGCAATTAATTGGTTCATTTGTGCCCAGCAATAACAAAAAAAACTATATAAATAGCTAATATTTACATGAGATGCAGCAACTAATATAACATAGATTCAGGTCAACTGCGCTGATCTTTGAGCGGTTCACATTGATAATTAATTATTCCCCACACAATCCACTCACATTCACTTCTTAGCTCCTCGGTGTTGTATGGTGCGCCATTTCATTACATACTGTGTGGTCTTTGTAGTGTGGATTGGTGCGTTTTTTTGTGGTATAAATTAAATTCAGATGTTTTATATCCATATATTCTATAACTTCGTCATTGTGAACTCTGCGCAATGTCATTCGCATTGCTTTACTATCATTAAAATCCTCTCTCATGAGCTTTAAATCAACTGTTGGCAGTAATTACTGTATCTTGTTAATGATATAATTAAATCCACAATTTTGCTTAGTCAATTTCTATGGTCACATCCGGTCCAAAAAGGAAACGAACAGCAGACAAATAGAGATAAAAGGGGACAATTATCTTAAAGACAAAATTATAAACCCTCCTGTTAAATATTGTGAAATTTAAAGTAATCTGGAAAAAGCTCTAAAGTTCCTATAGTTTGGCTGGAATAAAGACATACATATCTATATATTTAGGTATATCTATGTTTATAGTTATGTATGTATTATTAACTATATTAAAACTATTGTTTAAAATGCATTTAAAAAAATCTCTTCTATTAAAAATCATTTGGGAAATATTTGAAAAATAATGACATTTCCTGAGGAGGGCTGATAATTTTGTCTTTAACTGTACAAGTAATGACACGTCTATAAAAAGGATTTGACCTAAACTCTTCAAAATGCAGCTCCATTGCCATATCATAACTAAAGCATCTGATATTGATTGCCTGAAGGGATTTGCAAAAATTAGCAAAATGTAAATCAGATTTGAAAAAACTAAATTCTCTGCAGCATGAGCATATAGTAGAGAAAACATTCAGAATTACTCCTTTCATACAAAATTCTAATCTCAGACAAATACACATCGGGTCATCTCTGAAAACATGTTTTTGAGCCTACAAAGGACTGACATGAAGAGAATCCTCCATCTGCAGTTTTGTTATGGTTATGCCTCGGTGATCAAATTCACAAAGTGCTGTTATTGTCTAGAAACATAAAAATGAGACAGATCAATTCATATTTTGAGCTCTAAACAACAATCAAAACAAATGCTTTTGTGCAAACTAATGATGCTGAAATTGAACACTGCACGGCATTAACTTGTAATGGACCTTTAAATCTCATTATGAAAACAAATTTGCTAAATTAACATGTTTTATTCCAGAAAATCATTGATTTTCTTACCCTCGGCTAGAAAAAATTACACAATAAAAAAAATGATGAATGATAAAAAAGTATGGTGTCTGTATTCATCCCTTAACTTCAGCTCACTTCTTTTTTAGTGTACACTTGGAATTTATGTGATTCCAATTAGACTTTTGTTTATATGGAATAGTCACACGTGGGATGGTGAAAGTTTAGGTAGTGCAATTATGAAACAGCATGCTAAATCTAAATAAACAGCCTTATCAGTATTACCCCAAGTCATTTCTGATTGTCAAGACTATTAATGTAATAGTTTATCTATGAGAAACCAACAATTATTTAAACATCTTACCTTCTGTTGCCGTCCCCTCTCCACCTTCAAAATGAACCAATAATACACAATCACAATAAGATACACGTCTTTAAACATTATGTTAACAGTTCTAAAACACTGAAAGCTAAGGGGCTGTTCACACCTGCTTATTTCATGTGTTGTTTTCTGATCAGCTATCTAATTGTGAAAGGACAGGTGTAAATGCTCTCCAATGTGGATATATGGGGGTTCAGCCTTTTAATAATAATAAATAGTTTCATTCAAAAACTGGCTGATCTAGAGCACAGATTGACATCGCAAGTGTTCACAAGACATTTTTCTTTTACAATAGCTGTTTGTATCTACATATAACCTAAAAGTAAAGTAAAATTAGATGCATAGTTTGTATAGTTAGACCTATGAAGAAACCTTGAAAATAGCTAATTAGAGGTTACTGTAGGTCAGAATGCAGTGAATATGTCTCAAAACACCAAAAACTTAAATACAATTTATTAATAAATTAGATGTGATTTAATTACATACATAAATGTGATTCACTGAGCCATGTATTTGCACAAACTAAGATTACTGAAAAACTTGACCCCCTAATCAACAATGTATAGTTCACATTAATACGGTTTAGTTAATGGTCATTTATGGTACATGTTAGTGTAATAGTAAACTGTAACATTACTATAACAACACTTTACTGAGTATATATGAAAATCAAGATGTTTATATTTAACTTACCATCACTACTTGGTGCACTTGGATTCTGTTGATCTCCTATATATGTGAGAGGGGGGGGGGGGTCCAAGAGAGTAATCAATATCATGCAAAATATTACTAAGCAAATCACAACTGACAATAAAACAGTGAATTAGTTAGTTAGTTAGTCAGGCATGCACTATTTTATCTCTTAAATCTGATAAATAGTGGCTTAAAATGTCAACATAAGCATTGGTCCATGATGAACATCTTAGATTCACTGATCTACAAAATAAGCTTGTTTCATACAATTTAAGCTTAAAAACTAACCAACCAGAGACTAGCCAACATACAAAACTCAAGAGCGTCAGATTGATGAATAACAGCTGGTTGTATTCTCTGTGCTGTAAACTTACAGACCAGCATCTGATGCTGATAAATAGCCACAATGCCAGAGAGCATTATCTTTATCACCTTAGTATAAGCTCTATGCACAGATAGAGTTTTAAAGCAAACGATAAACCTCTGGTGAATGCTTAACGTGACTATTGTCAATTTCACAAGGTTGTTTTTACAGCATTGATGTTTTAAAGAGCCCATATTATGGGTTTTTGAAAATGCCCTTCCATGTAGTGTGTCACACAGCTCTAAGTGAAGTGAAATATCCAGCTAAGGCTTAAATCTGTAAGTGTACAGTGTTTAAAACTATTGATTCATCTATAAAAGAGTCGACTCATAGTGCTTCAAACGAGTCGCCTTGATAACGAGTCATTAGGTGTTTCGCGATGACGCAGCCACGAAACACAAGCCTCGCCAGTAGTTACGCGCGCAAACCAGGGAGATTTGAAACCTGCGGCCCCGCCCACTAACACAGAAAAAACACTAGACACACACACACAGAGGCCGCAGGTCCAATGAAGTCACGCTGTGCTCAGATGGATAATATTGACAGTCTCTACCCAAAGATGAAACTGTGAAGAGTCAGTGGTTGAGGTTTATTCACTAGTGTAAGTAAGTGCGATTAAAATTGTTGCCTCGTTTACTCTAGCTTGCAAATTATGTATTTATTGTGTTTTGTTACTTGTTAACCTGGTACAGTACACGCAGTTACTCTTTATATTCTCTTATCACATGTAAGCCACGTTAAAAACGCGACGCGTGCCGCTTTGTTTACGGATTTAACGTTAAATGCTTTTGTGAGCTCGCGTTCCACTGCCGTTTGTCGTTGCTATGGCGATCGTAAGCTAGGAGACTCGCGTCGCTTTCCCTAGTTCTGAGGAGCGTTGTGTGTGTGTGAGAGAGAGAGAGAGAGAGAGAGAGAGAGAGAGAGAGAGAGAGACTCGCGTCGCTCTCCCTAGTTTTTCTGAGGAGCGTTGTGTGTGTGTGTGTGTGTGTGAGAAAGAGAGAGAGAGAGAGAGAGAGAGAGAGAGAGAGAGAGAGAGAGAGAGAGAGAGAGACTCGCGTCGCTTTCCCTAGTTCTTCTGAGGAGCGTTGTGTGTGTGTGTGTGAGAGAGGGAGAGGATAGGAGACTCGCGTCGCTTTCCCTAATTCTTCTGAGGAGCGTTGTGTGTGTGTGTGAGAGAGAGAGAGAGAGAGAGAGAGAGAGAGAGAGAGAGAGAGAGAGAGACTCGCGTCGCTTTCCCTAGTTTTTCTGAGGAGCGTTGTGTGTGTGTGTGTGTGTGAGAGAGAGAGAGAGAGAGAGAGAGAGAGAGAGAGAGAGAGACTCGCGTCGCTTCCCCCAGTTCTTCTGAGGAGGGTTGTGTGTGTGTGTGTGTGTGTGAAAAAAGCCTTACACTATGAAGCGTGTGTGCACTGTGACTACTTTTATATTGTAGATTAGCAGCTGGGCATTTCACTCTGTCTCGTGCTGAAGCCTGTCACTGTCGACCAATCGCAGCAGGCTGTCATCGGTCCAATCAGCGCAGATTAGCTTCGCGCTGAGGAGGGGTTTGGGAACAAATGAATCGCTGAACGATTCATATGGGAGTCGCTGGGATAATTAGGTAAAACTAAATGCATATTATAAGACCATAAAAGTGTTTTATGACCTTGCATGCATATTAGACTGTTGTTGGAGACCCTTACAACCTAAATATGACCCTATTTCATGTATAATATGGGCTCTTTAATGTAATTACAATACATTCAGTTAAATAGACTTCAGCATTCATACAATTTTCTTACCCTCGGTTTGAGGAGAATTTTCATCCATCAGACGTTTTCTAACTATAAAAATACATAATACAAAAACGAATGAATGATTTAAAAAACTATGCTGTCTGTGTTAATTAACGTCAGCTTACTATTTTGAGAGCACACTAGGAATTTATGTGATTCCAATTAGACTTTTTTAATATACTGAAAAAGTCATGAATGTGGGATGGTGAAAGTTCAGAAAGAAGTTATTTCTTATTGTCAAGACTACTGATGTAATAGTTTATCTATGAGAAGCCAACAATTTTTTAAACATCTTACCTTCTACTTCCATCCCATCTCCACCTTCAAAATGAACCAATAATACACAATCACAACAGGATACACGTCTTTAAACATTATGTTAACAGTTCTAAAACACTGAAAGCTAAGGGGCTGTTCACACCTGCTTATTTCATGTGTTGTTTTTTTTCTGATCAGCTATCTGATTGTGAAAGGACAGGTTTAAATGCTCTCCAAAATGCATAAGAGATGTAAACCTGATCACTTGCTCTGGGTACATATTTATAGTTTTCCAGAAATGTAGACTGAGGTACGTATCCACAATGAGCCTGTTTTGGCATTTTTACCTTCTGAGCACATTTGGGCCGGCCAATCAAACTGTGCCGCAGAACTAGAGCCTAGTGTGAGTACACCCATTCAGGCTATATGACCTAGTCAGATAAAACAGTGCTAATATGCAACATGCATGTTTGTTCTGTTTCCATTTTATTTTTCATTTTTGATTAGTCATTTTCTATCCAATGTTAAATGATCTAATATTAAATTAATAACAAATGGCCGCATTGAAAACAGAAAAGCATCACATAACTATAGCAGCCTATCTCTATGAATGGATAAAAATCCTTTTAAAATATAGCATTTCTTTTGTTTACAAAAGGCAGAATGTTTTGTTTGTGGGAGAGCAGTTTATACACAAATGCAAACACTTCACAGTTTTGGGTGATGGCTTATCTGTAAGACAAAACTTAATGTTTCATTAAATCCTCCTGCAGCCTACATATGAACTCATATGTATGCTGAATAAGATACGTAGCTTACACTGTTGATGTAGCCTAGTTAAATTGGCATATATCTCTGGACTGAAAGATCAAAATGATATTCGTTTAGGTGAGACACATTTATGTAGGCAAATGTAAATGCAACCATTTTCACAAATCAGATAGCTATTTGATCAGAGAAAACGCATGAAGTGACCAACAGTAATCAGGCCCTAACTGGTCATCTGGTGCTCAAACAGCTGCAATCATTCTGTAAGAAAGCACATGGGTTCACTTCTTGCTGCACCAGACACTATTAAACTAAAAGCCATTTATGGTAACTGCGTAACAGTGTTAAACAAGCTTCAGAGCAAACTGTAACAACAGACAACACTTTACTGAAGATATATGAAAATCAAGATATTTATATTTAACTTACTGTTAATATTTTCTGGATCCAGTTTGCGTTGACCTTCATGAGAGGGGAGGGGGGGGGGTCCAAGAGAGTAATCAATATCATGCAAAATATTACTAAGCAAATCACAACTGACAATAAAACAGTGAATTAGTTAGTTAGTCAGGCATACACTATTTTATCTCTTAAATCTGATAAATAGCGGCTTACAATGTCAACATAAGCATTGGTCCATGATGAACATCTTAGATTCACTGATCTACAAAATAAGCTTGTTTCATACAATTTGAGCCTACTTTTGCTATTTTCAGGATGGAAAAATTCTCTTTGCGCCGTGGCGCATGGTCTAACAGGGTTGAGCTTATTCTCTTAATGAGTTATAGGTGTGTTTTGAGAATAAACTAATCAGAGTCTCATCTCCCATTACCTTTAAGAGCCAGTTGCATCGTGCCATAGCGCATTTGATATTTACATGGCGGACTTTGTAAGTGGGAAAAACTGAACACTTCACTAGCAAGAAAACTGTTAAACAGCATCTAAAGCGCGAGAATGGGAGATGAGCCTCCTCATTCTTTACTTTCACTTTCACTCTCGTGAATAGGGAAACGTGTTGTACGCACAGATATCCATTAGACTATACATTAATAATTTTTGTTGTTAAGCACAAAGATTTCCTTCAAAACTATTTCTAAATTCGGTGCTAATTTTCAGCAAATAAATAAACAATAATAAGGAAGTGTGGTCAAACAACTGAGTTATATCCTAATACACATGCTGTGCCCCATATGGTCCAAAACCTGACAGATGCGTTTTTAATAAAACAAATATAAATATGCATATAATAAATAATACTACTAATAATGATAACATTATACAAAAGTAAATTGTCATGAATAAACTGAAAAAGCCCCCCGAGATGAAGAAGACATGAAAGTATGGTTTTAATATTTATGTAGGCTAGAAAATAATTTTTTAAATTATATTTAAATTCTTTTTCATTTGATAAGACATGTGCGTATTGCTGTACATCCTGTGAGTATTAAGCAATGTGTAAGCAAGGTGCACAACTAACGCGTTCTGCACTGGACTATAGACCTGATTTGATCTGGTCTATTGAACCGTCTATTTAAGTTCCTCAAAATAGCAACGGCCAGCAATGCGCCTCAACACACCTCCTTTTTTAGATCAGAACGCCTATGGGCGCACATATGAGCGCAAATGCATTTGCTATTTAAACAGCGTGGCGCAAAACGTCAAAATGACTCTTGCGCCGAGCTGAAACTAGCAAATAACAATTGCGTCACGCTTTGCGCCGGGTGTATGATAGGGCCCACAATGTTAGAAAGGACTGCACAGCACCTTTGAAAATCAAAATGCAGAATGTACAATGTAAAAACACTGTCTTACGAAACGTCTCTCATAACTGATTGTCACTCTTTATTGACTGAATTATTGCTATTCATATTTTAATAGAGAGCTAGACAATTTCTGTAACATGATCAACAGCGGCCATTGCCGACCAGATGTGGGGATGTTCAGCAATGGGACAAAGTTGAAAATCCTTCAAAATTATGCAAATGAAGAGTGACTTTCGCGAGTGACAACCAATAACAGCATCAACAGAGCTCAAGTGATGCTTTCTCAGCTCCTGCAACAGCTAGTTGTATTCTCTGTGCTGTAAACTTACAGACCAGCATCTGATGCAGATAAATAGCCACAATGCCACAGACCATTATATTTATCATCTTTGTATGGGCTCTATGTACAGATAGTTTTAAAGCCAACAATAAACTTCCAGTGAAAGCTTAATGTGAATATTGTTAATTTCACAAGGTTGTTTTTACAGCATGGATGTTGTAATGTAATTACAATACATTCAGTTAAATAGACTTCAGCATTCATTTAGTTGTTCAAGCGTAAAACGAGATGAAAAAGCATTGTAACCGCTAACGCTGTCAGTAACAACAGGCTAGTGCAAAAATTCCATTGAAAACACTGGGATAAAATAAACTCATATTTTAAAGACATGGCGGGGGGAACTAGAATTTAATGCAGTGCTTCTTGTACGATCTGAGACCCACTATATATTGTATATCCAACAGGCAGTGAAGATCGATGATTTTTAAAGAAATCAGATCTTAAACATGACAATTTTGTGAAAGACAGCTCACTGGAAACCCTTGGGCTGCCTGGCTGAAAATTAAAAGTCTTTGTGCATATAGCCAATTAAGCATTTTATGTATTTACTACAATTACATTCTGAGATTTTTCTCAATTTGGGGTGGCACGGTGGCTCAGTGGTTAAAAAATAAAAAAAATAAGATAGATGAATTAATATTTTCAGCTCTAAACAACAATCAACACAAATAATTTTGTGCAAACTAATGATACTGGAATTGAACACTGCATGGCATTAACTTGTAAAGCCTAGTTAGCACTACAGGATTTTCAATATCATCAGATCGCTGTGCCGTTCACACTAAATTCCTTGATTTTGTGTCTTTTAATCTCTTTGGTGTTCACATTACGCAACACTACGTAAATTTTCCACAAGAGGAGGGTCACACATTACATGACCTGACAACAACTCGTTCCCCAACAGCTCAGTCAATCTACCAAACCACAGCCAATGAAATTTTGAGGGAGCCGTCATCAGAAAAAGCTGAACACTATTGGCTTCTTGTGTGCTGATAACATGACTGACAGCATTCCAAGCTTTCAAGGAAGCATTTAAAAACATCATCAGTCAGCTGAGCAGATCAATCACTCATCTGCAAGGTTCAAGTCAATAGATGCACAGAGTTTTACATTTTTGTACGATTTGTTCTTTGAAATAAAAACAACATCTCTATAACACCCTGATGTTTCCTAAATATCTGTGTATTTCTTTCTAACATTGTTATTTTTTTAAATGACAAAACAGTAAAGAACTGAGCATTTCTACCTTTAATTACCATATTGGTCATATTGACAGCATGTCTGCTACTTTTTGCTGTGACTTTAAATATGCATGCATTTTTTGCCTAGCAACTTCCTGCTAACATAAACATAACTCTCTGATAGCAAAAGCTTCCGATATATATCTTTCAAAACAGCATTTTTGAAACAGCTCCTATCTTAGCTACATATTTATAGGCTGTATTACGAAAAAAGATCATATTTTTAAGGTAATGGTGTCATCAAATAAGATGACAGATATCAAAGCTTAATTTTAATATCTTAATAGAAGTTTTGAATGTAAATATGACGTTACAATATGACGTTTTATATGAGAACCAGTGTGGTAATTGTAATAGTTATAGAATTCTAGTTCCACTGTTAATATAGCCTACTCTCGTGTCCGTGTTGACACAGAATGAAGCAAGTGCATCGATGCCCATTCTGGCCAATCACAGTTGTTTCTGTTGAGCTTTTGAGCACACGGCCATTCAGCTCATGCTGATATGCTCTCTTATTGGCTGCAGCTCGTCACTACATCTGACCGCACGTGGGGTCGAGTCAGCCGACTGCTCTGGAATATTCAGCATGCTGGATATTGGATTTCCGTCTGCGAGGTGTCAGCGAGCGTCTTTGATGCGTTGTTCAGTAGTTCACACATAAAGACTGGCGAGTGCTGAGCACCCGCACATTTTTCCCCGATCACAGCCCGATCTGGCGGCGAGCTCGTTAACTTCTAAATCGGGCTCAAATCAGGCTTAAAATCCTTTAGTGTGAACTAGGCTTATCGGACCTTTAAATCTGAATATGAAAACAGATATTCTAAATCAGCTTGTTTTATTCCAGAAAATCATTGATTTTCTTACCCTCGACTTTAATTTCATTCAGGTGATCAGCTAGAAAAAAATACATAATAAAAAATGATGAATGATAAAAAAGTATGGTGTCTGTATTCATCCCTTAACTTCAGCTCACTTCTTTTTGAGTGTACACTTGGAATTTATGTGATTCCAATTAGACTTTTGTTTAATATATGGAATAATCACACGTGGGATGGTGAAAGTTTAAGAAAGTGCAATTATGAAACAGCATGCTAAATCTAAATAAACAGCCTTATCAGTATTACCCCAAGTCATTTCTGATTGTCAAGACTATTAATGTAATAGTTTATCTATGAGAAGCCAACAATTATTTAAACATCTTACCTTCTGTTGCCGTCCCCTCTCCACCTTCAAAATGAACCAATAATACACAATCACAACAGGATACACGTCTTTAAACATTATGTTAACAGTTCTAAAACACTGAAAGCTAAGGGGCTGTTCACACCTGCTCACTTCATGTGTTGTTTTTTTTCTGATCAGCTATCTCATTGTGAAAGGACAGGTTTAAATGCTCTCCAAAATGCATAAGAGATGTAAACCTGATCACTTGCTCTGGGTACATATTTATAGTTTTCCAGAAATGTAGACTGAGGTACGTATCCACAATGAGCCTGTTATGGCATTTTTACCTTCTGAAATATAGCATTTCTTTTGTTTACAAAAGGCAGAATGTTTTGCAGAATGCGAGCTCTCTGCAACTCTCACATGGTCGCCCACTGAAGCTAAGCAAGGCTGAGCCCCGTCAGTACCTGGATGGGAGACGATAAGAAAGCTTTGTTGCTGCCGGAAGTGGTGTTAGTGAGAACAGCAGGAGGACAACCTGCGGTCTGTGTGGGTCCTAATGCCCCAGTATAGTGACAGGGACTCTATAGTGCTCAGTGAGCGCCGTCTTACGGATGAGACGTAAAATCCCAGGATGTCTTTCGAAAAAAAGTAGGGGTTTAACCCCAGCATCCTGGCCAAATCTGCCCACTGGCCTCTGTCCATCATGGCCTCCTAACCGTCCCCATATCATAATTGGCTTCATAACTTTCTCCTCTCCACCAATCAGCTGGTGTATGGTGTGCGGTCTGGCACAATATGGCTGCCATCGCGTCATCCAGGTGGATGCTGCACATTGGTGGTGGATGAGGAGAGTCCCTCAAAAACTGTGTAAAGCGCTTTGAGTGTCTAGAAAAGTGCTATATAAATGTAAGGAATTATTATTATTATTATTACAAATGCAAACACTTCACAGTTTTGGGTGATGGCTTATCTGTAAGACAAAACTAAATGTTTCATTAAATCCTCCTGCAGCCTACATATGAACTCATATGTATGCTGAATAAGATACGTAGCTTACACTGTTGATGTAGCCTAGTTAAATTGGCATATATCTCTGGACTGAAAGATCAAAATGATATTCGTTTAGGTGAGACACATTTATGTAGGCAAATGTAAATGCAACCATTTTCACAAATCAGATAGCTATTTGATCAGAGAAAACGCATGAAGTGACCAACAGTAATCAGGCCCTAACTGGTCATCTGGTGCTCAAACAGCTGCAATCATTCTGTAAGAAAGCACATGGATTCACTTCTTGCTGCACCAGACACTATTAAACTAAAAGCCATTTATGGTAACTGCGTAACAGTGTTAAACAAGCTTCAGAGCAAACTGTAACAACAGACAACACTTTACTGAAGATATATGAAAATCAAGATATTTATATTTAACTTACTGTTAATATTTTCTGGATCCAGTTTGCGTTGACCTTCATGAGAGGGGAGGGGGGGGGGTCCAAGAGAGTAATCAATATCATGCAAAATATTACTAAGCAAATCACAACTGACAATAAAACAGTGAATTAGTTAGTTAGTCAGGCATACACTATTTTATCTCTTAAATCTGATAAATAGCGGCTTACAATGTCAACATAAGCATTGGTCCATGATGAACATCTTAAATTCACTGATCTACAAAATAAGCTTGTTTCATACAATTTGAGCCTAAAAACTAACCAGCCAGAGACTAGCCAACATACAAAACTCAAGAGATGCAGATTGATGAATAACATGCGTTATGAGCATACATAAAATAGTACTTAACAGATACAGAATATTGAGAGAAAGGTAATTATAATATACAATGTTAGAAAGGACTGCACTGCACCTTTGAAAATCAAAATGCAGAATGTACAATGTAAAAACACTGTCTTACGAAACGTCTCTCATAACTGATTGTCACTCTTTATTGACTGAATTATTGCTATTCATATTTTAATAGAGAGCTAGACAATTTCTGTAACATGATCAACAGCGGCCATTGCCGACCAGATGTGGGGATGTTCAGCAATGGGACAAAGTTGAAAATCCTTCAAAATTATGCAAATGAAGAGTGACTTTCGCGAGTGACAACCAATAACAGCATCAACAGAGCTCAAGTGATGCTTTCTCAGCTCCTGCAACAGCTGGTTGTATTCTCTGTGCTGTAAACTTACAGACCAGCATCGGATGCAGATAAATAGCCACAGAGCATTATATTTATCATCTTAGCAATTAAGCACTTTATGTTTTTATTATATTTACATTCAGAGATTTCTCTCAAAAATGTTTTTTTTTGGCAAGAAACCCATTCAATAATAACGATTACTCATAAACGTTACCCTTTACCCTAACATTGAGGAAGGAATGCCCACTAGTGACTTAAAGGAACAGTTCATCCAAAAATATAAATTCTGTCAAGTAAATCCTTTACTCATCCTCCAATTGTTCCAAACCTCATTAAGATTCTTTGTTCTGTTGAACACAAAGGAAGATATTTCCATATTTGTTTCTACTATAATCGCTTTTAGTTGTGTTCAAGGGAAGAAATAAACCTACAAAAGTTTAAAACTACTTGAGTATAGGAAAGCTTGAGGATGAACTGTCCCTTTAAATCGCCACCCAGGTCAAAAGGCAGCTCCAAAGTTGCTGGTAGTGGACAAAGCTGAGCTCGCATCACATATTCAAGCTGATGAGCTGTTTGGCTCAGCTCGTGAATTCTTATGTGGGTTGTGTGGAGCTGTGCACTGCAGACTAAATTGAAAGTGAATGAATTGGTAAATATAGGAGTTTGTGTTTTACACAAAAAGCATTGCCATTGATTCATAAAAAAGGTTGTGCCACTGGAGATGTAATAATTTTTAATTACTTTCCTGACCATTGAAGAGACTGTGACAGACTGTCAGAGGATCAATGATAGTTTTGGTGTATGAAACAACATGAGGGCGAGTAATTTATGACATAATTTTCATTTTTGGGAGAACCGATAATAAAATATGCACATTCAAACATGCTTGTTTCTGCTTCTTCACTTGCTTTGTGTCATAAACAACAACAACAAATTTGTGAATGGTGGAAGATTATTCTTTGAGGCAGAAGGTTCTGAACAATTTGATAAACAAAAAACATGAACAAGCCTAGTAACACTTTACTGCTCAAAATAAACAAATTAAAAAATGACAAAACAGGCGCAGATGTTTTGTCAATGTTTTCAATTTTCTACATACTCGTCTGCAAATTTGGTGGGGTTCTGGTATAATTTGATCAAATACTTATATAGAAACTGAAACAGGCCACAACTAGAAATGTCAGAAAGAAGCTGTTGTCAGAAGAACTTAACTAGCTGAAATACCCATAATGCTCACTGTGAAAAGCATGCTTGAAATGTGATATTTAAAAAAAAATGTACATTAAAAATACATACCATCTTAAATATTGACATGCTATTAATTTTTGCAGAAAACTTAAATTCAATGAACACAAACATACCTTTTAAACATGGAACATGTTCCTTAAAAATGTCTGATGAAAAAAAAACAAGTGGTTAAAAACTGGTCAAATTATTAGACAAAATATAATTGTTGCTGACTACATGCTGAAATATTTTTAAGCATTGAATGGAGCAGTAGTTCTCAACTCCAGTCCTTGGGACCCATTACTCTGCAGTTTGTGTGTTGTCTTCATTTATCACACCTGATTCAGATCATCAGCTCATTAGCAGAGCTTCGTGAACTGAACTGTAGTTGTTTCTCTATGGCTCTATCGCGTTCTTCAGCGATCTTGCGTCCTCATGTTCTAGTGTAACGTCATCATCAACTGCCAAAGTTCAGTTCCAATACTCAAGACCACAAGAACGAAGCGTGAAACTTCCCACATGTGTTCTTGGTATCGAGATTGGTATTAAGTACAATAAGTCGTTGTATGAATGCTGTAATGCTTAAATAATTTTCTGTTAATAACGCGTGCAGGTCACGTGACCACCCGAGTGCGTTCTTCTGAGATAACCTGACAAGACCGCTCTCAATAAGAACGCGAGTCCATTCTCAGCGTTCTTGGAATTGATAAACAGCATGTGTGTCAGACAGACATAAGCTCTATAGTCTTATTACTGGTTTGTAAATTATCACGATGGGCACAAATCAGGACTGCAGAAAACTCAGAAGAGATGGCCTTTTCCAGGTAGAATAGAATAAAATAAGATACATATATTATATTAAAATATTTAAAATGTTATATTGAAAAACTTTAATCCAAGATTATATATCACAATACTGATGAGGAAAAACAACTCATTATTCTCTCTCCCACTATCCCCTTGGCTCAGAATATACATATATTCCAGGGTTGACAAGCTCACTATTTTATAATTTATAAAACAGTTCTGTCTGGTTCTTGAATCTGATTGGCTGATAGCCGTGTGATATTCTACCAGTAACAGCATTTGTCAGGCCCCTTCACCCTTCACCTTTGTGTATTACTCCGCCCACAAACAGCAACAAGCAGAGACACTCTAAAGTTTGACAAATATTGCAGCTGTTGGACAACATAATGTACTTTTGAGGCATTTTTGTCAATAATGTAGTTGTTTAGATTGCAACTGTGTAGTTTATTTATAAGGATAGTGCCTATTTTAAATATTTATAATTTCTGAGAGGGGTGACACGGTGGCACAGTGGGTAACGCTCTCACCTCACAGCAAGAAGGTCGCTGGTTCGAGCCTCGGCCGAGTCAGTTGCCATTTCTGGGTGGAGTTTGCATGTTCTCGCCGCGTTCGTGTGGGTTTCCTCCGGGTGCTCCGGTTTCCCCCACAAGTCCAAAGACATGCGGTGCAGGTGAATTGGGTAAACTAAATTGTGCGAAGTGTATGTGTGTGAATGAGAATTTATGGGTGTTTCCCAGTGATGGGTTGGAACCCATTGATTATTGCGCAGCTGAAAGGGCATCCGCTGCGTAAAACATTTGCTGGATAAGTTGGCGGTTCATTCCACTGTGGCGACCTCAGATTAATAAAGGGACTAAGCCGAAAAGAAAATGAATGAATTAATAATTTCTGAGAGACTGTTCCATTAGCCTGTGATTGAGCAGACCAAAGACGATTGACGTTGTCCATCCACAAGATGACGACAGAGACCGCATAATAAGCCCTTAGAGGAGTAATTTTAAACTACAGCTGATCAAATCATTATCAAACTGGTAGGTGACTTTCTAAGTCGATTTCTCTCTTTTTTATGTTCCAGTGCTTTATTTTTACCATAGTAATTGTAGTGTGCTGAGTGTGAGATTGGACTCATCTTGGTCTTAAAAGTCTTAAAACCGGAGATAGCCCTCTGTCTCCTGTTTTCGCTATTGCAGACTAGTTCAGTAAACAGAAAGAAAAAAGGAATGCCTGCATGTGTTTAGCGTTTTTTCCTTATCACAAATACAACAGTAACCTGCTAGTGTATGCTTTGCTTTAGCTTTGGCTTTTCGGGGTTAATTATTGTGATCTCCCGATTGCAACAGAGAAATACTGGGAAATCTCTGTAGACTGATGGCATTTCATGCTGTTCAGGCGTGTAATCTTAAAATGTGAGCAAAATTAGTTGTTTTGTCATAACTTTAGACATAACGCTAGAGAATCATTCAAACACTAGCTCTAAAGTGACTTTGGTGAATGAGCAACAGTTTCTGCTGTTCTGACGTCAGCTGCAGATGTGTATAAATGGTGGAAAAAAGTAGTTCATCTTACAAAAGGATTTTGAGACTTTACGTGTTTAATTTTCTTTTTTATACACACGATTATGTTGTCAAACTGTTGTATAAAGGCAATATCACATGAGTAGCAGTGCAATGTGGCTGTATATCATCACTGGTGGGACACTAAGGCACGCCTCCCACTAGTACTGATATACAGCCACATCGCACTGCTACTCATGTGATATTGCCTTTATACAATATGATATTGATCATTTAAATCCGGTAATAAAATTTTAATTAAGAGATATAAACTTGCAAAAAACTATTTTTTTTTACTATTAACATTGTGAAATGTTAATAGTACTAGGTTTAAATTATGTTTAATGCTGTAACTGTAGGGATAAAAAAAATCCATATGTAAAAATATATAATTATTTTGTAGACATATATAATCTATATATTTTAGTAATTACTTTTTATATTTTCTGCAGCAATACTATATCGACACTTGGACGCCCATATTGATATATCCTCAATATTTTTTAATTATAATATTAGGTTTCTCTATAGTGGTGTTGAACTTTCTGATTGTAGCATACATTAATTAGTAAGATTAAGATAGCGTTAATGCGAAAAAATGCATAAAACCTTTATGACAGGTTTTCAATAAAGTTTTGGTCAGTTTGTCTTCTTGGCAATACCATGTTGCCTTAAAGCAATAAAACTGAAGTGATATAAACTAACAATTGTTTCAGTTTAGTTAAACTTGTTTTCACTAATTGTTTTTACAAATTTGAAGTTTGTTAGAAAACTGTAATATATTGCAATAATATTGTATCATGATAAAACTGTATTGTGGTGATTCCCACCCATACTTTTAAATGTGAATATCCATTACATCCCTCTGAGAAACAAAAAACCAATTCAAATAGGTCTTTACAAAATATGAAGAGTGGTGGGTCCCCACAACTGGAGTTGAGAAACACTAACATACAGTGTTTAAAACACACAGTGCTAAAACCTTCTACTAGAAGTGCATTGACATTGACATGAACAATAAGACCGGCTTACGTTCCAAAATTCTAATATGCCAATTTACTGATTTATTATCATAAACTATTATTGTATGAAAACATTTTTAAAGAAACAAATTTGTTCTTAATAGTAATGACATTTTTTATTGTGGTAATATATTATGGTTCCCACAGATGAATATGAAGCAGCACTACTGTTTTCAACAATGTTTCTTGATCAGCAAATCATATTAGTTCTGAATGATCACGTCACTGAATACTGGAGCACAGTAATGATGAAAATTTTGCTTTGAATGAAGGTAATAAATTACAACAAACATTTAAAAACATAAAAAGCATACATTTATGTAAATAGAAATGAAATTTTACAATATTACAGTTTATAAACCAACACAAATTATTTTAGTAGGTGTGAACCTACACTGGTCTCACGGTTCGGTTATGATTATCATGCCATCCATTTGGTTCAATTCGACATCATATGAGATAAATGATGTCAGTACGTAATAACCGGTTATGAATATTACTGAACCGATACCGAATTGACTGTATCGCGGTGGACCAAAGAAACAATGAATTTCGACACCCCTATTATAAATAAATGCAGCTTTGTGCACAGAGTCTCTATATGAGTGGTTGAACAAATCTAAAGCAGGTCGCACACCAGAAGCGCCGCTTCTATCAGGGTACACACACCGGTGCCGCAAGTAGGCGGCTGTCCGCGGCGCCCAGCTACGACTCAGGACGCTGTTCATATTCCTGACGCGCCACAGAGCGCCATCTGATTAGTTTCATGTTAAATATCATGCGAATGTCTGCGTCTGGTGTGTGATACTTTAACTGTCATGTGCGCGCCATGTCGCGGCGCCGAGCGGCACTTCTAGTGTGCAACCTGCTTAAGAGTTTACATGTCAGAAAAATACTTAAGCTAAAGGTATAGTTCACCAAAATTTTATTTGGAGGTTCTTTATGAGTTTCTTTCTTCTGTAAAACACAAATGAAGATTTGTTTTTCCTGCAATTGAAGTTAATGGTTACCGGTATTTCATCATTCTTCAAGATGTCTTATTTTGTGTTCAACATTAGAAAAAATCCCATAAAGGTTTGTAGCTGCTACAGGGTGAGTAAATAGCCAAATACATTTTCATTTTTGGATTAACTATACCTTTAACAGATAAAAAGAAAAATGAAAAAACCTACCAGGTTTCCATTTATACAGAGCAGCTACGATGACACTGATCAAAACAAAGATGACAAAGATGACAATAAAAATGGTCAACCCAGGTCCACTGCTTGATTCCTCTGAAGAAAAAAAAAAGAACATTCCTGTTTTTACAGTATGAAACATAACAGACTTACACTACTGGTGTGTAAGGGCTGCATGAGAATATCCTGATATAACACAAGCATTCATAAAACCAAAATGTATTACAATCAGTGTTAAGCATCTTACAGTCAAGGTTAAGTACAAACTGACCAAGATTCTGACTTTCCTTATTTCTTTACAAAAAATAGTACACTAAAATAGACACACAAAAAAAAAACCTCGTTAAACTCTAAAAATGCTTAACTATGTTGTTCTTTCAAGCTTGTAATGAGTTTAGGTTTAAATATTGATACAATTCAACCCTGATAATGTACATTCATGCTATATGTGTATAACATAAGTTTAGAACAGCTAGAAAATGTTTAAGACAATACTGCCATCATGCTTGATGTGTCTTTAATGCAAGGATCCATAAGTCAATTTCTGTTTTAGGTTTACATCACTACTTCATTTGTGCAACACCTACAATAAAACCTCCTTTAACCAGATGTTTTTTAATAAACAGAGCTAAGGTAATACATGTTTTTCATTTGACTAGTTAAACGGCAAATAAAGCTGAAATAAATCCAGAAATAGACAAATGTTTTTAAAAAAAATAATGGCCTTTTTAAAACTAGTATTACATAAATGTAGCTGTGAATAGTTAATTAACATTTTGTCACAAACAGAAACATCAAGCAACATAAAACCAGACAGGTACAAGAATTATTCATTTTAAATAAGTAAGCAAATAGTTTCATCATGGTCAAACTTAAGACTTTTAAGATTGTTTTAAGACTATTATGATCGTTTTAAGACTTTCACCTCCCTGACAAAGGCCCTTCTCCCCCGATCACTCAGCTTAGATGGCCGGCCAGCTCTAGGAAGAGTCCTGGTGGTTCCAAACATCTTCCACTTACGGATGATGGAGGCCACTGTGCTCATTAGAACTTTCAGAGCAGCAGAAATGTTTCTGTAACCTTCCCTAGCCTTGTGCCTCGAGACAATCCTGTATCTTAGGTCTACAGACAATTCCTTTGCCTTCGTGCTTGGTTTGTGCTTTGACATGCACCGTCAACCCTGGGACCTTATATAGACAGGTGTATGCCTTTTTAAATCATGTCCAATCAGCTGAATTGACCACAGGTGAACTCCAATGAAGCTGCTGAAACATCTCAAGAATGATCAGTGGAAACAGAATGGACCTGAGCTCAAGTTAGAGCTTTTTGGCAAAGGCTGTCAATACTTACGTACACATGACTTTTCAGCTTTTTGGTTTTAATAAATTTGCAACAATTTCAAAACTCTTTTTTTCCACATTGTCATTATAGGAGATTGTGTGTAGAATGTTGAGGAAATACATGAATTTAATCCATTTTGGAATAAGGCTGTAACAAAAACTGTGGAAAAAGGGAAGCGCTATCAATACTTTCCAGATGCACTTTATATAACTCCAATTCAACATGTGTTTCTGCTATATAAAATCTTAAGTTTCATGCTTAATTATAAATATTATGTTTGCTCCCCCTTCTGTAAAATATTTTTTTATAAATAGAAAATCATGTACTGTAAGGGGATATATTGCTCTGTTATTATCATGAGGAATTGTGTAAATGTGTGTAAAAGTTTTTTGGATTGTTGGTGATAGGATTGGCCAACTGGGTAGATTTACATGGAAAAAGAAAAATTAAAGACCTGTTAAGAATGATTTTAGACCTACAACACATTATTTAAGACATTTTAAGACCTTGCAGACACCCTGTAAACGTATTTTAGCTGTCTGTAGTATTAAACAGGATACGCATTTTGATACAGCTCTTTTTTTGTGCAACTTCTAAATTGAAAGGAGCATCTCAGCACCAGTACAATGTGAAAATGAATCTGGCTTTTGTAGTGAACTGCTGTCTCACCTTTAAACAGCTCTTCCTCTCTGACTGGATCACTGGTTTCAGCACTTGCGATGTTATCTAGTGTGCATGTGTAGTAGTTCTTTGGATTTCCAGTGCTGTGGACTGTGATGAACTGACTTTGCTCATTACTCGTGAAGGTCTTAATTTCTCCAGTAGAATTCTTCCAAATGATTGATAACTCCATGGTGACGTTTTCAGCATACTTGCATGTCAAATATGCAGCTTTTAAGTCGACAGATTTCTCTGTTGTTATCGTAGGTTTGGGCACCCGCTCTGGTAAAAATAAACAAATAAATTAAAATGTTAAATAAACTTAAAAACATGTAGTGCCCAGGGTAAAAATGTGATAAAGGCTAAGGCTAATACCATAGTACTGTACTTATGTGCAAACCATAAATTAACAAAAAAATACTTTCATAATGTTAAAATTAGGCATGGGCCGGTATAAGATTCTGACGATATGATAACCATGGATAAAAATATCACAGTTTCACGGTATTGTGATTACTGCTCTGAAGTGCATTCTTTTCAAATGTCTGGGTAAAAAACAAAAGCTCTTTTCCACTTTGAACACAATATATTTTATTTTGAGAACCTTTTAAAATATTTTGGAGCAGTAAACATGTCAGGCTGAATAATTCAAATGAATCATTGACTTCTGCTGTCTTCATTAGTTTCTAAACGCAGACTTCATAACAATTTAAAACAACATCTTTGGAGATCAATTCTGCTGAGAATACTGTTGTCATAAAAAACTTAAAACATTAAAAAAAGTTTTACATAAACAGTGAGAACGGTATAGCAGAAAATGTTGGCGGTTTTAAAACCTTGACTTTCCTAGCAGTGGTATACCTTAAACGGTTATCGCCCCATGCCTAATTAAAATGTTTATTTTTTATTTCGGTTGTACCTTGTAAACAATAAACTCTACAGTGATTGTTTTTTACTATTATTAAATCTGACAGTACCATTGTAGGTCAATTACAACATGACACAAGCACTGAAAACACTACTATAAGAGAGGATAAATATATACATGTACCAAGACATTTCTAAGAAATCCATGGTACTGCAAAGTCCAAACCACATGAAAATACATCAATGTTTGTTAGCGCAACAACAATTATTGCTAAACTCAATTGTAAAAGTAGTTTCCTATGAAACAGACACAGTGTTTAACTGTTATGTGAAGCTCAGTGTTTAAAACAAATAATAAAAACATGATGATTTCAATAGTGTTATTATAATAATCTGAATGTAATCAATATAGACTCACCTTTAACAGTCAAGCTGAATTTTTGTTCCTGCTCTTTGCTGTTGATGTCAATGGTATAAACTCCACTGTGGACAAGTTTTAAACCTTTTATAGTGATTTTTCCAGTCTTCTCATTAAGAGTTGTGATGCCTTGGAAGTTCGGATTCCGGGTCTGTGTACCATCTTCATCATATTCAATCGCCTTGATAACAGATCCACTAGCGCTTCTGTGTTTCCATATAATGCTGGCTCCAGGAGGGATAACACTGGCTGGACTAAAGGAAACTTCATCACCCACTGCTTTCGTCACATCTACAGCTAATGAATAAAACACGAGAGAGTATTTTAGTCAACAATCAAATCTCTGTACTGCTTATTTCCATAGAAAATGTCAATTGTACATAAATGTAACCATGTTGCGTTAATCTAAGCTCTAAACTACACTCCTCAGTATGTATGGTGTTTAATTGTTTAAAACACATTAAAAATAAATGATTATTCAATTCATTGATTGTAACATGGGTCACTTTCATGTACAGTGGTCATAATACAGAGCTCCCACTTCTAGCCAAAATCTCTGACTTGAACTGATTCTGAACAAAACGCAGAATATCTAATGAACGGGGTTGTGTTTTGCATAATATTCTAATTATTTGAGCTTGAATATACATTTTCAGGAATCTAATAGCCATTATTGGATTAAAAAAATAAATTATACAAAACAAATATATAATAATTTACCTCAGATTTTGAAAAATAAATGAAAATAAACTAAAGCTCCCAGTCTAACATCCAGGGTTCAGTAAATGGAAACTAAAATTTAATGTGACAAACAAAAAGTCCCTGAAATTCCATGGCTTGAACAAAAACTATATTGAAATCCACGAGTTTCAATGGCTTTAATAGACCTTTTAAATTGTCATGACATTGCAGAAATATCATGACCCGCACTAGGACCCCGATAATCATGTTCTACCGAATTTACACCTTTTGTGTACAGTAGGCCCAATAAGCTAGATGCTAGCTTATAGCTAATCTAGCGATAGCTAATCTAAAACCAATGTAGACCACCACAAAGACTGTCGTGAACACAATCGCAAACACACCGCAATCACTTGACAAAGATAAACCGCGCTACAACATTATAATAACGTTAACAACTACATATATTTGGGCTAGAATGTAATTAGCCTGGCGTGATACTCAGATGAAATGTTAACGGACACAATAATACCTGAAACTGCTCCTGAGGCGAACAACACGAGGCAGAGGGCGGCAGCCGAGTATCCTAGAAGGAACATTTTCATACAATATACACTTTATGAAGCTGTTTCTCTATACTATTAGCCAAAAAAAGCCGCGCAAAGGAGCACGCCCTACGACGGATTTCGACGGACACAGGAAGCTTAAAAACGAAACCGAAACCAATGGGCGTTGTTTAGTAAGAAGGTTAAGCGGTTTGCGGCCATCTTGTGGCAAGGTTTAGTATAACACCTGCTGAAGAAAACAGCCTAAAAGTTCTCACCAAGTCCCCAATAATATCCAGCTGCAGGCCCGCAGAACCACACACGTTTTAGGCACACACAATCTGTCACACAATCTAGGCAAACCATATATCGTTACGACGGATGTTAATGGTATTAACGTCTTCTTGGACATAGTCATCGATATATTTTGATATTATAGCCTGGTTTAAGCTGGGCATAGCTGGTTTTGGCTGGGCTCCCAGCCTGCCTAGGCTGGTAAGCTGGTTTTAGCTGGTCATCTCCCAGCCTGACCAGCTAAGACCAGGCTGGAAATGGCTGGAAACCAGCCTGGAAATAGCCAAAACCCCTCTAAAACCAGGCTGGTCGACCAGCTAAAACCAGCCAACCAGCCTAGGCTGGTTTAAGGTGGATTTTTCAGTAGGGTATGGTTAATAAATATTGTACGCAATAAACAATAGTGTTTACTTTACTTTATTTTCTGTCAGTCATCATAGATGATCAGTCGTTATTATCTGACAGAGTCAATATAGCAGATACTCGTTTGCTGGCCTTGCTGAAAGATCTAAATTGGACAGGTTTAATTTATATAATGGCTTCATCTATAATGAAGGAAATAATAGCAATTTAATATAGGCAATAATACATCTTTATATGTAATAAAAATCTTTTTACATGTAATAAATGTATAACACTATATTAATATTTTACTCAAGCGATTTAATAGTGTGTATTTGCTTAATTTTCTAATAACTTTTTAATTAATGATTTCCAACATAAAATACTGTAGTAATTTATAGTAAGCAAAATATTATAACAAGTTAACTATTAATAATATATATATATATATATATATATATATATATATATATATATATATATATATATATATATATATCTATATATCTATATCTATATCTATATATCTATATCTATATCTCTAGATCTATATCTCTATATCTATATCTATATCTATATATATATATATATATATATATATATATATATATATATATGTGTGTGTGATTTTTACAGTGTACATATCGATTTCTAAAGTAGGACGTAATTTAAACCTTTTAAAAAAATTACCAATTTAAAACTTAAAATGTTAGAATTTTAACATTTAAAGTATTTGATAGACATGCAGTTTATTTCCACATAATACATACAATATAAACAAGCATTTAAGATAATAAAATATGCATTTAAGAAAGGAATGAATGCATGTCTATGATAATATTATCATCAATAATGTTTGATAAAGACGATGTAGGCATAACCACATTCAAGACAAGTATATTCATTCAATAATTTTCCTTCGGCTTAGTCCCTGTTTTCATCAGGGGATGCCACAGCGGAATGAACCGCCAACTATTCCAGCATATGTTTTACACAGCGGATGCAGCAACCCAGTACTGGGAAACACCCATACACACTCATTCTCTCTTACACGCACATACACTATGGCCAATTCCCCTATAGCGCATGTGTTTGGACTGTGGGGGAAACCGGAGCATCCGGAGAAAACCCACGCCAACACGGGGAGAACATGCAAACTCCACACAGAAATGACAGCTGACATGCATTTTGCATGCATCCCATTGGGACTGTTAATGTCAAACAATCCCCTTGCTTTCTGTTCACCTCAAAGAAAAAACATTAACTTTTTGTTTCTACTATTAACATAACTGGCTGCTTTTCATCCAACTTTCTTCAAAATATCTTGTTTTGTGTTCAGCAGAAGAAAGAAATACATGAAAGGCTACAACCACATGAGTGTGAGTAAATGATGAGCAAATATATCCTCATTTTAAGTCAAGAGTAAAGTACGAAAATCATCAATGTGCTGAAAAGACAGAGATGTTGAAAAGCAACAATTGACATCATCAGGATACAGATGGATAAACGCTTCAGCTGATTTAGTAAAGCTGCAATTTAAAGCTGATGGGAAGAAAATGGGTTTAGAAGATCCACGGTTTAGCATCTGAAATGACACGTGATGAGCAGATCAGCCATTATTTGAGCTTATCTGAGGGGGAAACAGAAACAAATGCACACTTCAAAGAAACATTGCTGAAGTTGATCATGTGTTGATTTGTCTGTGATGTTGAACATAGTATTGATTAATAAACTTAATAAATAAAATAATGAATACATAAATTATTAATAAAATAATAAAGTTATAAACTCACCCTGGAAGTCTTTTGTCTCCTCCAACACAGTAAGCAGCAAAAAAACCTTACAGAACAAAACCAGCGAGACTCACAGTCAACATCAAATCATATTTACTTCATTAATACACATGTTCATTATTGTGAATCATTGATGAGTGCACGCTATACTGAAAAACATCTTTAAAGGTGCAGTAGGTGATCTGCCTAAATGATAGCCATTAGCATAATAGCTTCCAAATATAACCCCTCCCCTGCCGTACAAAGCCACGCCTCCTGAAATTACAAATGCACACATTAAAGATGACAGAAGACAACCCACTAGAGCAGGGCTATTCAATTAGTTTGTCATGGGGGCCAGTTCATGAAAAGCATCCCATATAATCCCAATATATATCCCAATATAACTTATATTTACTTAACAATATACTTACATGCTATTTCAGACTGATTATTCAGAGTAGCTGTAAACAATATAGGGAGCGCATCACAGGTTGTCATTGTTTAATAATGACCCAATATGTGTAAAAAAAAACCCAACAACTTCAGCTCAGTAAAGGCTAGGCAGAATAACGCTATTTACTGATGTTTTGATGTTAAATTAAATAATCAATGCTTTAAAAAGCCCTTATGAAACTGAAAATAGTCACATCAATCTTTCACTCAGAGATTTCAGTGGCTGAACAACACTTCTGTGCATATAACTCATTCATAACAACAAAATCTTCATCAGCTCTGCGTTACTAAAATAGTTTCAAGAGTTCACACTTAGATATTGCTAGATAATAATGGTAGGTTTAGCATGCTGTCCGGGGAGAGAACCCTGAGCTCAGAGATAATTGAGCCCAGGGCATGTGAGGGGGTACGATATCAGGAAGTTCTCGAGAGCTCCCCCTGGTAAAGGAGGAGATGGGGTGGATGGGGGGATTCTTCAAAAAACGAAGATAAGGGAGTAATGTTAGCAGAGCTATTTATAGTGAGTTTGGAATGATCCGATTGGCTTACTAATGAATAAAGTTGAGAGACCAGCTGCGGTCAATCATATCACGTGCTCCTCTTGAAATTAATTAATGAAACTTCACTTTAAAACAGAACATTCGTTCATTTATTCATTTTCGGCTTAGTCCCTTTATTAATCAGGGGTCGCCACAGCGGAATGAACCGCCAACTTATCCAGCACATTTTTTTACACAGCGGATGCCCTTCCAGCTGCAACCCATCTCTAGGAAACATCCATACACACTCATTCACACGCATACACTATGGACAATTTAGCCTACCCAATTCACCTATACCGCATGTCTTTGGACTGTGGGGGAAACTGAAGCACCCGGATGAAACCCACGCGAATGTGGGGAGAACATGCAAACTCCACACAGAAACACCAACTGAACCAGCCGAGGCTCCAACCAGCGACCTTCTTGCTGTGAGGCGACAGCACTACCTACTGCGCCACCGCGTCGCTAACAGAAATACCCGTCTAACAGAAATACTTCAGCCATGGTGTCGTTCCTTCCTTTAGTGTGCAAAACTAACTGCAATATTGATTCAGGATTTAAAAAAAGTTTTGATACAGCATTTGTTTTTGCCGCTGTCACTCGTGTCCACGTGACCACAGCACACATGCACACACAAACGTCATATCTGCATGAATCTGCGAGATGTACAAATCTACATTTGCTGACAGACAGTTTGGGCTACTTATCAGAATTATGGGAATTATCGGACCGACAATATTTAATTGGATGAACATTTTTTAGTCTTCTGCCTTACCCAGAATATAAAAACACATGTAAACACATCTAGATTATCTATAATCAATACTATTGGACTGTGAAGAGACTTTCAACCAGCACAACGAAACATGTTTCTGAAGACGATGACGTACTGCACCTTTAAAACTAAAACATCAGATTCAGCTAAATTCACTGAGACACCTGAGGAAAATGTGTAATGTTATCAACGGGCTTCATTTGAGTGTTTTTACTTAAAGGCATTAAAGATTGTGTGAACAAAATTACTTTCATGTTTGGCCATTCTGTTTTATTTCATTCAAGTCAATGGATAAACCTATTTTAAATGTTCTTAAAGGAAAAGCATTGCTTCACAGAGAAATGTTTCTGAAATATTAAGCAAGTAAAACAGATTGCAGATAACAGTTTGTCTTATGTTTGAAAGAGTTGATAAAATTATGTTGAATGAATGAATGAATGAATGAATGAATGAATGAGTGAATGAATGAGTGAATGAATGAGTGAATGAATGAGTGAATGAATGAATGAATGAATGAATGAATGAATGAATGAATGAGTGAATGAATGAATGAATGAATGAATGAATGAATGAATGAATGAATGAATGAATGAGTGAATGTGCTTACCTTGCATAGGAGGTATAAACAGGAAAACTATGATAAAAGCCATGTTGATCAAAACAATGGCAATCCAAATATAAAATTTTGGATTTGGATCTAATAAAACATAAAAATATATTAAAACTGCTGATATTCTAAACTATATTTACAAGATTAATCAAAGAATCCTATGAATTAAAACATCACAAACAATATATAAGCTAAAACTCACTTCAACACTGATAATAATCACAACCACTATTAAAGACTGAACACCAGTAATGACTGATCATAACCAAGCATCGAATCATCATATTAAAATCATTTCTGAAAGGTAATTAGTTACACTGAAGACTGAGTAAAAACAAATGCTCTGATTCACAGAAATACATTAAAATATATTCACATAGGCTAGATGTGCTGTTATTTTCAGATAACACATTTAATGTCAGTGCTGTTTGCGGTTTCTGTTTTTGAACTTCCTCTGAATTCTCAGGTCACACACACACACACACACACACACACACGCACACACACGCACGCACACACACACACACACACACACACACACGCACACACACACACACACACACACACACACACACACACACACACACACACACATATATATATATTTAAGTGTAAATATATTAAAAGGAGCATCTCAGCACCAGTACAATGTGAAAATGAATGTGGCTTTTGTAGTGAACTGCTGTCTCACCTTTAAACAGCTCTTCCTCTCTGACTGGATCACTGGTTTCAGCACTTGCGATGTTATCTAGTGTGCATGTGTAGTAGTTTTCTGGATTTCCAGTGCTGTGGACTGTGATGGACTGACTTCGCTCATTACTCGTGAAGGTCTTAATTTCTCCAGTAGAATTCTTCCAAATGATTGATAAGGTCATGGTGACACATTCATTATACTTGCATGTCAAATATGCAGCTTCTGATTCGACAGATTTCTCTGTTGTTATCGTAGGTTTGGGCACCCGCTCTGGTAAAATAAACTAATTTAAAGCAATTAAAAACAACTAGTCCACATAAATTATCAAACATGTACTACCATAGTATTAAAATATTCATTTATTTGTTCATTTTATTTTACCTTCTAACACTAAACTCTATGGTGAATGATTTTCACTGTTATTAAATATGACACTAGGAGATGATAGGAGACTAGGAGAAGATATATTAGAGATGATAAATATATACATGTACCAAGACATTTCTAAGAAATCCATCATGTGCAAAAACACATGAAAATACATCAATGTTTGTTAGCGTAACAACAATTATTGCTAAACTCAATTGTAAAAGTAGTTTCCTATGAAACAGACACAGTGTTTAACTGTTATGTGAAGCTCAGTGTTTAAAACAAATAATAAAAACATGATGATTTTAATAGTGTTATTATAATAATCTGAATGTAATATCAATATAGACTCACCCATAACAGTCAAGCTGAATTTTTGTTCCTGCTCTTTGCTGTTGATGTCAATGGTATAAACTCCACTGTGGAAAGGAATTAAGTTTTTTATAGTGATTTCTCCAGTCTTCTCATTAAGAGTTGTGATGCCTTGGAAGTTCGTTTTCCGGGTCTGTGTACCATCTTCATCATATTCAATCACCTTGATAACAACTCCACTAGTGCTTCTGTGTTTCCATGTAATGCTGGCTCCAGGAGGGATAACACTGGCTGGACTAAAGGAAACTTCATCACCCACTGCTTTCTTCACATATACAGCTAATGAATAAAACACAAGTACATTATTTAACAGCCAACAAGCAAATGTCTGCTATAAAGTGCAGTTTATATATATATATATATATATATATATATATATATATATATATATATATATATATATATATATATATAAAGAGCTTTGTTCAACTAAAACTGATTTAGTAATATAAACATTAAATATACCTGAAGCAGCTTCTGTACTGATGAACATAATGCAGAAGAAGATTAACATCAAGCGTAGAAGAGACATTTTTGTTGCAGAAAGTACAAGATATTGAACTTCTCTTCTTCCTCTCTCAAGACATATTAGAATATCCAGGAAGTGTTCAAACAGAAACAGTCGGTCTGTGTTCAGGAAGATTGTGAACGACGATTAAGGCCTGCATTAGTGCAATTTTTTGCTAGAAATCCTTTTTTGGATACACTGCAAATTACTTTCAAGATAAGCTTGGTTTAGCCTACTGATTGATTATATTATTAAGATCAAAATTTTGATCCACAGTGAAAAAAACATTGTATGAACAAAGTCATGACAACAAATGTTTTTATGCTACGGTAATTTATTTCAATTAAAGTTAATCAGGTTTAATGTAATATTTTTGTCAGTCTGACTTAAAAAGTTAATTTAATTCAACAAAAAAAAATGTAGCCAATAAAAACAGTTTTTTTAGTTTTAAATAGAAGAGCTACAGCTACATTCATTCACATTATACATTTTATTTTACTCAATGTGCATCATTCTGCATTCATTCATTATTTATTTGCTGTTTATTTGCATGCATCACAGTGAGACTGTTAACGCCAAACAATCACTAAGGAAGATATGCTGAAGAATGCTGGAAAAAACATCCACTTTTTTCTGACTATGGACCTAACTGGCTGCTTTTTATCCAGCATTCTTCAAAATATCTTCAGCAGAAGAAAGAAATACATGAAAGGCTACAACCACATGAGTGTGAGTAAATGATGAGCAAATATTTCCTCCCTTTAAGTCAAGATTAAAGTACAAAAATCATCAATGTGCTGAACAGACAGAGATGTTGAAAAGCAACAATTGACATCATCAGGATACAGATGGATAAACGCTTCAGCTGATTTAGTAAAGCTGCAATTTAAAGCTGATGGGAAGAAAATGGGTTTAGAAGATCCACGGTTTAGCATCTGAAATGACACGTGATGAGCAGATCAGCCATTATTTTAGCTTATCTGAGAAGGGAAACAGAAACAAATGCACACTTTAAAAACATTGTTCAAGTTGATCATGTGGTGATTTGTCTGTGATGTTACACATAGTATTGATTAATAAAATAATGAATACATAAATTATTAATAAAATAATAAAGTAATAAACTCACCCTGGAAGTCTTTTGTCTCCTCCACCACAGCAAGCAGCAAAAAAACCTTACAGAACGAAACCAGCGAGACTCACAGTCAACATCAAATCATATTTACTTCATTAATACACATATTCATTATTGTGAATCATTGATGAGTGCACGCTCTACTGAAAAACATCTATAAATGTGCAGTAGGTGATCTGCCTAAATGCTATCCATTAGCATATTAGCTTCCAAATATAACCCCTCCCCTGCCATACAAAGCCACGCCTCCTGAAATTACAAATGCACACATTAAAGATGACAGAAGACAACCCACTAGAGCAGGGCTATTCAATTAGTTTGTCATGGGGGCCAGTTCATGAAAAGCATCCCAAATGAGGGGTCGGAGAGATATGACTTGCAATATGAGTGACGACACAACAGCATTTAAGAGCCCATATGTTGTATTTTTGCTCCTTAAGATACCCATGTTGTATTTTTCTACATTAATAATAATAATAATAATTCCTTACATTTATATAGCGCTGTTCTAGACACTCCAAGTGCACAATGGGGCGAATCTCCTCATCCACCACTAGTGTTGAGCATTCACCTGAATGACGGAACAAACATGCAAATGGCGTATCTGCGTGAATGGCTGCAGATGTACAAATCTACATTTGCTGACAGACAGTTTGGGCTACTTATCAGAATTATGGGAATTATCAGCCCAAAAATATTTAATTGGATGAACATTTTTTAGTCTTCTGCCTTACCCAGAATATAAAAACACATGTAAACACATTTAGATTATCTACTATAATCAGTACTATTGGACTGTGAAGAGACTTTCAACCAGCACAACAACAAATGTTTCTGAAGACGATCACGTACTGCACCTTTAAAACTAAAACATCAGATTCAGCTAAATTCACTGAGACACCTGAGGAAAATGTGTAATGTTATCAATGGGCTTCATTTGAGTGTTTTTATTTAAAGGCATTAAAGATTGTGTGAACAAAATTACTTTCATGTTTGGCCATTCTGTTTTATTTGATTCAAGTCAATGGATAAACCTATTTTAAATGTTCTTAAAGGAAAAGCATTGCTTTACAGAGAAATGCTGAGGAAGTTCAACCTGCCACAGGAGCTGCTCGTACAGTTCTACTCAGCTGTCATCCAATCCATACCTCTGCACTTCAATCACCGTCTGGTTCGGCTCAGCTGCCAAAACCGACCTCCATAGACTACAGCAAATAGTCCGGACTGCTGATTGAATCACTGGCACTACCCTTCCTACACTTCAAGAACTGTACTCTTCCAGAGTGAGTAAAAGGGCTCGCAAAATCACTCTGGACGCCTCACACCCAGCACACTACCTGTTCGAACTGTTACCGTCTGGTCGGCGCTTCAGAGCACCAAGCACAAAAACAGCCAGACACAGGAAAAGTTTCTTTCCTCAGGCTGTCTACCTTATGAACAGTTAAATATTCCCCTACTGTGCAATAAATATGTGCAATACTTTCTCATACGCACTTGTACACAGCACCTTATATCAATATACAATGCAATACCTTCTACATTCGCACTTGTACACAGCACCTTATAACCTGTATATTTATAACAATCTGTACATACAACTCAACATCCAGGTTTCTTGACTAACTGCATCTGTTTAATGTTTATCTTTTTTTATTTTTTTTATTTTGTGTTGTCACTTGTCACATTCTGTACACTGGAAGCTTCTGTAGCCAAAACAAATTCCTTGTGTGTGTGTGAAGCACACTTGGCAATAAAACTGATTCTGATTCTGAAATGTCACTAAAATATTAAGCAAGTAAAACAGATTGCAGATAACAGTTTGTCTTATGTTTGAAGGAGTTGATAAAATTATGTTAAATGAATGAATGAGTGAATGTGCTTACCTTGCATAGGAGGTATAAACAGGAAAACTATGATAAAAGCCATGTTGATCAAAACAATGGCAATCCAAATATAAAATTTGAGGTCTGGATCTAATAAAACATAAAAATATATTAAAACTGCTGATATTCTAAACTATATTTACAAGATTAATCAAAGAATCCTATGAATTAAAACATCACAAACAATATATAACCCAAAACTCATTTCAACACTGATAATAGCCACAACCACTATTAAAGACTGAACACCAGTAAATAACTCATAACCAAGCATCGAATCAAATTAAAATGATTTCTGAAAGAGAATTAGTTACACTGAAGACTGAGTAATGATGTAAAACATATGCTCTGATTCATAGAAAAAACATTGCAGTATATTCATATAGGCTTTTTTCTCCACGGTATTACTGTTTAGTTGTGTTTTTGATCAAATAAAAGCAGCCTCAATGTGCACTTATTAAAAACTCATATACTACAGATAGTATGAATGATTGATTCTGATTGGTTGATGAACATATTAAGGTGTGCCGTTATTTTCAGATAACACACATATAATGTAGTAGCAGTAGTTTATAGTAGTATATATATATAGCCTCTTCATCTTCACCCTTATGTATTACTCCGCCCACATAGAGAAACAAGCATAGGAAAGAAATCACTACAGTTTGACAAATATTGCAGCTGTTGGACAACATAACACTTATAATGTACTTTAATAATAATAATGTACTTTTAAGGCTTTTGTTTATATTGCAACTATGCAGTTTATTTATAAGGACAGTGCTTATTTATTTTTTTTTTAGAATTTTGCCTGTCATATTGAGCAGAGAAAAGATGGCCACAGAAACCGCGTAATAAGTCCTTAGGGGTAAAAAACTCGAAATTAAATTTCAAACTACAGCTGATCAAATCATTATAAAACAGGTAAGTGAGTTTCTAAGTCAATCTCTCTCTTTTGTGTGTTGTAGTGCTGTATTTATACCATAGTAATCTGCTAGTGTTTGCTTTGCTTTGAGTTTTTCGGGGTTAATTATTGAGATCTCCTCATTGCAACAGAGAAATACTGGGAAATCTCTGTAGACTGATGGCATTTCATGCCGTTCAGCCTTAGAACCTTAAAATGTGCAATCTTAAAAATCAGCTGTTTCGTCATCACTTCAGACGTTATGCTAGAGAATCATTCAAACACTAGCTCTAAAGTGATGTTGGTGAATGAGCAACAGTTTCTGCTGTTCGGACGTCATATGCAGATGTGAAGGATTGGCGGGAAAAAGTAGTTCCTTGTACAAAAAAAAATCGTGTTTGATTTTCTTTTTTTATATACACAATTATGCCGTCGAACTGTTAGATATTAAATGTTATGTTTTATATGTTATGAATATCACTCTTGTAGCAGTGCGATATGGCTGTATATCGCCACTGCCGGGACACTAAGGCACTTAAGCCAACGCATACCTTCCAGCCCTCCCATCAGTGCCGATATAGAGCCATATTGTACAGCAAATTTTAATGCAATCACATTAATAAAATGTATATATATATATATATATATATATATATATATATATATATATATATATATATATAGGAGTATATATTTATAAAATATAAAATATATATTTGTACACCTATTATTATTACCTATATAATAAGGTGTGTGGCGTCTGACGCAATATGGCTGCCTCCGCACCATCCAGGTGGATACTGCACACTGGTGGTGGATAAGGAGATTCCAGCCAAATTTGTAAAGCACTTTGAGTGTCCAGAAAGGCTCTATATAAATGTAAGGAATTATTTTTATTTTTATTAATATTTATTTATTTATTTTTACAATAAGAAAAATCTCAGCACTGTCTAAAGTATTTTTATTTTATCAGACTCATTAGCATTCCTCTTTATTAAAAGATTTGAAAGTAAATCTTCTTACCTATAAAGAGATCTCTCTCATAGACCCGCTCACTGGTCTCTTCACTCACATCATTCAATAATGTACATGTGTAGAACTTTTCTGGATTTCTTTGGTTGTAGACAGTGATGGACTCTCCTATTAGATGGAGTGATGAACCCTCCAGTGTTTCTCCAGCAGAGTTCCTCCAGATGATTTTTCCACGGTTTTCACATGTTAAATACACAACATCAGGGTTAACCTCACTCTTCTCTGTTTTTATCACAGGTTTGCGGACTCGCTCTGAGTGAGAAAAAAACAGGATGTATGAACTACACTTACAAAGCATGTTAGGACAATGTTGTCCAGTAAATAAGATGGTGTTAGACAGTAATACACTGATACTTAGATAAAAAAAATAATACTGTAATAAGTTACTGAACATGTACATCAATAAAATGGTGAAAAAATATAGTATCTTTAGTGTTGATCCTTCATAAACCCAAAGACTTCCTCTCAAAATATTCTTTCTCTCTTTTCAAAATGGTTTCTCCCTTTAAAAGATTTTTTAATCTCTTTAAATAATAGTCTACCTTCAAAACTTCTTTCCTTCTTTTGCATTTTTGTTCTTGAATCAAACGTACTGTACATAAGAGTAGCATGATAATACATTACCACAGTACTGACACAATACAGATGGCTATAATTCAGAACAATGTAAACCTAGTACGGTATAAACCTTGTACCATGGTATTACTTTGATTCTCCAAGGTACATCAAAGCACATTGCAATACTATTATATTAAAAACTAATGAGAATACTGTGGTCTAACTTTTGTTAGTGTAAGAATGGTACTCGATACATTCTGATGTACAATATATACTAACGATTTTAATTTTCCACAAAAATATTATTGGACAAAAATGTTTATGCAGAATTAGCTTCATGTGTAAGATTTAAATAACATTATGCTGTTACAACATTAAGCATTAGATATTAAGTATTTAGTTACCCATAACAGTCAGGGTGAATTTTTGTTCCTGCTCTCTGCTGTTGATGTCAATGGTATAATCTCCACTGTGGACAAGTGTTAAGTTTTTAATAGTGATTTCTCCAGTCTTCTCATCAAGAGTTGTGATGCCTTGGAATTTCGGATTCCGGGTCTGTGTACCATCTTCATCATATTCAATCACCTTGATAACAGATCCACTAGCGCTTCTGTGTTTCCATATAATGCTGGCTCCAGGAGGGATAGCAGTGGCTGGACTAAAGGAAACTTCATCACCCACTGCTTTCTTCACATCTACAGCTAATGAATAAAACACAAGTACATTAGTCAACAGTCAACACGTAAATGTCTATTACAAAGTCCAGTTTTATACATAAATAAACAGCTTTGTTGGACTAAAACTGATTAAGTAATATAAACATTATTGATATACCTGAAGCAGCTTCTGTACAGATGAACATAATGCAGATGGAGATCAACATCAAGTGTAGAAGGGGCATTTCTGTTGCAGAAAGTGAAAGATAATCAACATTTCTTCTGTATTTTTTCAGAGTGTCTCTCTCAACTCTCTCAGGACATGAGAATAGAAGATACAGGAAGTGTTAAAGACACAAAAATTGCACCTACTGATGCTGACGTGTGGCAAACACATGATGTCTGGCACAAATGACCGTCTGTGTTCAGGATGACTATGAGCGACTATTAAGACCTACATTAGTGCATCTTTTGTGAATAATAACTGTTGTTGTGCATTATGTAGAGATGAAGGCTCGGCAGATCTAAATAAACACAAACACATTTCAGATCAGTGATAATGTCTGCACTCTTTAGTGCTGTTAAAATGCAAAGCAAAAACAAGATTAGTTTCCTTATTTTTATAATTTTATTATACTTATATTTATTATTTTATTACGCTTATTCTGCTGTTATTTTATGGTAAAATCCTCTTCATTTTGACTTATTTCTGAGAAGACAATAGTTTTACTTGTCTAGAAAATGCTTCTTGATTCAGGAATTTGTAGCTATTTGAACTACAAACAAGACAAAAACTCTGAGTAAGAAAAGGCTTAAGAGTTTTATTGATTAACTTTATAGAGGAATTACCAACCTACCCCACACATGACGTCACACGGGTTCCCGGTTGCAATAGCAAACATCTCGTGTTGTGCGGTAGGATGCCAAAGTCCAAGAATAGAAAACGTAACTTTTACCGTACACCACACTGCTTTTAATGCCAACCGCAGACGTCTTTGGCTAAAAGGGAGCTGAATGGAGTGAGGAGCTAATTAAAAATGCTGGACTCTGCAGTTGTCATGTTATATCAGGTAAGTTGACGCTATGCTGAATCATACACATTACTCATTTTTGATTGCAGCAATGATTTCAGCAAAAACAGTTAAATATTGTGAATGAAACTGCCGACACTGAATGCTCAGAATGAGATGTAGAAATGTAAGTTCACATACCCTGCCGTACAGGAGCAGTTCGCTTTCAGGATGCAGTTGTTTTGCTAGTTGATGATTACCCAGGCCTTGTACAGCTCCGTCTACTTTCCTTATCTTTGGCTCAGCAGAACCTCGGTTTTTAGCTCTACATAGTGTTGAATCTGGTAATCATGGAGCATTTTTTTGCACAGAACAACATTGTAAGCATCGAAAGACTTGTAGGCCTTTAACTTCTCTCTTGTAAAAACACTTTGAGCTTCAATGAGATTGTATATTTCGGGCTGGATGCTTGGCCATTTCGTCTTATCCAATATCCATTTGGAGGGTGCTATCACAAATGGACCTGTCAGATGAACGCTGCTCACTTTAATGTTAATTTTGCTGAATAACTGTGCTTATAACTGGGTGACGAGCTGTTATAATAGGCTAAAAGCATTATGTAAATAATATATATAATATGTAATCAATATAACTTATCTCTAATACAACAACAAACTGTGTACCGCATCGGATGTCATTCCCTCACTGTAAATGCTATGTTTCTTGTTCATAGTATGCATTTGTTCACTTTTATTCTGTATTTTGAGACTCAAATATGACTAAATACAGAGCAAAAGTAGAGATGGGGAAAGAGAAACTGAAATCCTGAGACATGTTTAGTCTTTCACCAACAGTAAGCCGAATAAACTGCTTTAAAGATGCTTTAATTACCTCATTAATAAGTTGTAGCCTACTGAATCTTACAATAAAATATGCATCTTGTAAATCTGAAATAATACAAAATAATACATAGTTTAATCAACTTAATTTTCTAATAGGCACTTTTTGCTGTTTACACTTCCCTAAACAGAAATTCCCTCTGGTAGTTTTAGTTTTTACAATAGATGCATTATATATATTTGACAGATGATTTTATTTAAAGTAGCAATGCATTCAATCACAATCAGTGTTTGCTAACCTGCTGATCAAACTCATCATGTGAAACTGATTGCATTAAACTAAAGCAAACCTTGAGATTTACATGCATGTCATGCCTTTTCTCCTAACATAAGCTGGTCACACTTTACAATAAGTAGTAAATGTAAATGAATGTATTCACTAGCATTAACAAACAATGAACAATACATTTATAACAGTATTTAATAGTATTTGTTGATGTTATTTAATGAAACACAGTGCATTAACTAATGTTAACAAGCATTAATTTGATTTTACTAATAATATGCATTGGTAAATGTTGAACTTTATAAACAAGACGTGCTGCTGTAATGCTTGATTCTTATTGGCTGATGAACATTTTAAGGTGTCTAAAGTGTATTCAGACAGACAAACTGCTAAAGTAGACATCACAACTGTCGAAATACTGTATGTTTGTTATTCATAGCATGCATTTGTTCACTTTTATTCTGTATTTTGAGACTCAAATATGACTAAATACAGAGCAAAAGTAGAGATGGGGAAAGAGAAACTGAAATCCTGAGACATGTTTAGTCTTTCACCAACAGTACGCCGAATAAACTGCTTTACAGATGCTTTAATTACCTCATTAAGTTGTAGCCTACTGAATCTTACAAAAAAATATGCATTTATATTATAAATCTGGAATAATACATTATTTAATTAACTTTATTATTTTTTTAATATGCACTTTCTTGATAAGACAGAAATATCCTCTGGTAGTTTTAGTTTTTACAATAGATGCATTCAGACATTATATTTGACAGATGATTTTATTTAAAGTAGCAATGCATTCAATCACAATCAGTGTTTGCTAACCTGCTGATCAAACTCATCATCTGGAACTGACTGCATTAAACTAAAAAAATCAATGACACAATTTTGAAAACTAAAGCAAACGGCCTTCAAATGTACATGCATGTCATGCCTTTTCTCCTAATATAATCTGGTCACACTTTAAAATATGGATTTATTAGTAAATGTAAATAAATGCATTAACTAGCATGAACAAACAATGAACAACACATTTCTAACAGTATTTATTAGTCTCTGTTGATGTTAGTTAATGAAAATAGAGTCATTCATTGTTAGTTCATGTTAATTCACAGTGCATTCATTAATATTAACAAGCATTAATTAAGATTTTAATAATAACATGCATTGGTAAATTAGTATGATTAATAAAAGCTGTTCAAGTATTGCTCATTATTAATTTATGTTAGTAAATATTCACTTATTGTACAGTGTGACCCATAAGCTTTGTATTTATGGCTACTTATGGATGCACAATTACCCCAAAACTCTCTGCTTGATGGCAATAAGAGATTCTATAAGAGACATAAGATTATTCCTAGTCTTTATTTGCATACATAGCAGCAGATTCAGAGAAAAACATCCACATGTTGCATAATAAAGAGATCAAATGACAACAGTCAGAAGTAAAGATAGATAGCTCCAGTTGATTTAGTGAAAGGGCCAGGAAAATGAGTCGAAAAGAGAAGTTTGCATCTGTATGCACATGTAATGAGCATCCGCAGCATCATTCATCACTTCCTTCTCCTACATAAAGCACAGCAACCTTCAAGAACAAACACAGGACAATGATCAATACTTTGAAATCATATATCGAGCACACTCTATTAAAACACACTCCAAGCATGCTGTACTACTGCATTATATCAACTAACAGCCTAATAACTACAGGGTGGGCCATTTATATGGATACACCTTAATAAAATGGGAATGGTTGTGATATTAACGTCCTGTTTGTGGCACATTAGTATACGTAAGGGGGCAAACTTTTCAACACGGATGATGACCATGGTGGCCATTTTGAAGTCGGCCATCTTGGATCCAACTTTTGTTTTTTCAATAGAAAGAGGGTCATGTGACACATCAAACTTATTGGGAATTTCACAGGAAATACAATAGTGTGCTTAGTTTTAACGTAACTTTATTCATTCATAAGTTATTTACAAGTTTCTAACCACTTATAAAATGTGTTAAATGTGCTGCCCATTGTGTTGGATTGTCAATGCAAGCCTCTTATCCCACTCTTCACACACTGATAGCAACACCACAGGAGAAATGCCAGCACAGGCTTCCAGTAGCCATAGTTTTAGGTGCTGCACATTTTGTTTCCATATACATGGTCCACCCTGTAGTTTCAGCTAATGCAAAATAAAAGTCCTTCTGGAATTAAGCAAGTTAAATGCCATTTTTTACAACTCAGTCAATTCTCAAACTAAATTCTTGCTTAACATACTTTGCAAAATAGCAAATTAGACAAAAATGCACTTTGGAATGTTATATTTTTTAAGTTTGGAGGTGTTTAGCTTGAAGTCTGAAGTTTAAGAGGCTTCAGAGATTAAATTTGGAAGATTTTGAAAGTCATACAGTCTATTAGATCTTGTTATTAGCATGTCACTGCATGTTCCAGCTAATTGTGAGTAAATATAAATGCACATCTCACACTAAAATGATTATTTCTGTTTGGGGAAAAGTTGTTTAACAAATGCATAAAACAAAAATGAAACACAATATAATCTTACCACAAATCATTATGATGATGATAATAATGATAGTGATCGAAAGTATAGCAGCAATCATTTCTCCATATGTATCTATGAGGGAAAAAAAAACAATATAATCAGCATGTAAATTCAGCCAGTGCTTTTAAATGCAAGTTATAGATGTTAAAGCCAACCCAAAACCACCCTAAAGTTTTATTTTATGATCATTTGCTACACGAGACGAGATGTCCATGCAGGGCCGGAGTGGCATTCCTTTTCAGCCCTGGAGTTCAAGCCTTAGACCAGCCCACATCAGTTTACAACTGACTATATTAAAATAGTGTCATTAGAAACTGAATTGGAAATGACCCTATCACATGTTTTTCATTAATATGAGAACATTAAAGGGTAGCTTAATCTCCAACACTATTCTTTAAAACATCACAATGTCCTTTCCTGCAATATCTGAATATATATTCTGTGCAAAATCCTTTTTAGATATCCAGTCCTTTGTAACGGTGGTCACACAAAAAATTAAATAAAATATGTACACCAGTATAAGTAACCCAAACAGTATTATATGTCTTAACACTGAAAAAAAAACACTCAGGTGAGGTTCAAACTCAGGTCGACGGCATTGTAACACAACGTGCTGACCACTGGACCACAATGGCACTGTTATGCTGGATTAGTTGGCGGTTCATTCCACTGTGGCAACCCCTGATTAATGAGGGGATTAAGCCGAAAATAAAATAAATGAATGAATGAATGAATATTTATATTTTTGGTAATTAAAAACCACATCCTGTCTCATTTCAGAGGCCGCTGCCTGGAAGTCGCTTATTTTGGCTATGCCTGAATACATCAAGACAAACTTCAAGACTGAAATGAAATACACTGTTTTCCACCAAGGCAACCCAGGGGGCTGAAATATTATTGGCTTAACTTGCAGTGGGTGGAGTTACAGCAATAAAAACAAAGGCAGACATTCTGATCCAGAACACACACATTCTTAAAAGAGAATATCTGACTTCAGCAGTATTGTTTCTCAGATAAACAAGTATGTTCACTTAGCATGTTTCTTAAATATCTGCAAACATATTATGCTATTTTTATGCTTTAAAATGTATAGCAGCTTACCATAAAACAGCTCTGCCTCATAGACTGGATCACTGGTCTCACTGCTGACTGCGTTCTTCAGTGTACAGGTGTAAAACTCCTCAGGGTTACTGCTGTTGGTCACTGTGATGGTCCTCATATTAGGATCTCTGCTGTTTAGCGTCCGTCCGGCTGAGTTCTGCCAGATTACTGTAATCTCAGAGGATACGCTGCCCTCACAATTCAGAGTACAGACAGGAATATTTTCCAGATCACAGTTTGTTTTTATGTCAGGTTTGCTGACAGGCTCTGTGAATTAACATAAACAAATAGAGAGCAACGTATTTAGATTCTGGTCCAAATGTTCTTTACAACACTCTCAGAAATAAAGGACACAATCGGTCACTGGGATGGCCTTTTTTGTTCCTAAAAATGTATATTAATACCATATTAATTCCATATTAATACCTAAGTACCCAATGTACCTTAGAGTAATTTAAATGTACAATAGTTTACCCTAAATGTACTACTGTCCACCTGTATGGTACAACAAAATTGTTTTGTCTAATGATTAGGAGGCTTTAATATAATATATATATATATATATATATATATATATATATATATATATATATATATATATATCTATATATATATATATAGAGAGAGAGAGAGAGAGAGAGAGAGAGAGAGAGAGAGAGAGAGAGAGAAAGAAAAGTTTGCATGAGTTTCCTCCTGGAGCTCCCCCACAAATCCCAACACATCCGCTATAGGGGAATTGGGTGAGCTAAAATTTCCCGTAGTGTATGTATGTGAATGAGAGTGTATGGGTTAGAAGGGCATGTGCCGGATAAGTTGGTGGTTCAGTCCACTGTGGCAACCCCAGATTAATAAGGGGATAAAAAGAAAATGAATGAATGAATGAATGAATAAATAAATAAATAAATATATAAATAAATAAATAAATAAATAAAATAAAGAATAATTAAAAAAATAAATAACAAAAAGAATAAAGAATAATTAAACAAACAAATAAATAAATAAAATAAAGAATAAATAAATAAATAAATAATAATTAAATAAAAAAAGACATAAAAAATAAAGTAAAAAATAATTAAATAAATATGAATAAATAAATAAAGGAATATCTAAATATAATAATTAATAAATACAGTAAAAAGTACAAAAAGTAATAAATACAAATTAAATACATAAATAAAAAATAATTAAATAAATAAATAAAATAAATAATAATTAAACAAATAAAAATAAATAAATAAATATAATAAAGAACAATTAAATAAATAAAGAATATTTAAATAAATGAAGAATAAATGAATTAATAAAGAATAATTAAATGAATAAATAAAATAAAATAAAGAATAATTAAATAAATAAATAAAATAAAATTAAGAATAATTAAATAAATAAAATAAAGAATAATTAAATAAATAAAGAATAAATGAATGAATAAAGAATAATTAAATGAATAAAGAATAAATGAATGAATAAAGAATAATTAAATGAATAAAGAATAAATGAATTAATAAAGAATAATTAAATGAATAAATAAAATAAAGAATAAAATAAATAAATAAAATAAAGAATAATTAAATATATATATATATATATATATATATATATATATATATATATATATATATATATATATATATATATATATATATATATATATATATATATATATATATATATATATATATATAATAAAGAATCAATAAATAAATCAATAATAAAAAAATAAATAAATATATAAGCATAAATAAAATTAGCCTTTTTTTTTTGCAAATATAAATAACAATAGCTCCAGCTTATCTTACTCATAACAGTCAGGCGGAACTGCTTTCTCTGCTCTTTACTGTTGATGTCAATAGTGTAAACGCCAGTGTGTTTGAGCTGTAAATATTTCAGAGTGAGCTCTCCAGTGTGTCTGTTCAGACTAGCGTGGGCTCTGAAGTTGGGGTTGGGAATTTCAGTGCTGCCATCATCCTGGTCCCATTCAATGACTTTCACAACAACTCCAGCATTGTTTCTGTGCTTCCATATAATGCTGCTGGTGGTAGGAGGCAGAAATCCAGACACTGGAGTGAAAGTAGCTTCAGCCTCCACAGCTTTTGTCACATCATCACCTGTAAATCAGACAGTCATGTGAAATTACGCTGTATTAAAAATGATACTCATAGTTTTAGAGAACTATATCTGAGCTCAATCTGTATTTATCATTATTTAAACCAAATCAAAGCTGTCACGATGCAGTCTATTCTTCATTTATATGATCTTTAATTAAACAGAGTGATCTAAAAACCTTAATTTAAGTCATTTTAAAACACTTTTATTCTGTTTAAGCACTTTATTAAACATAAAACGACTCAATTTAATTAGATTTTAATAGAAATACATTTTATTTTAGTGTTTTACTATAATTAAATCTTATAGATGACTTATTCTTCAGCAAAATTGCATGTTTTATTAAACGTAATCCTATTTATTTGTAATTGTTTGACTATTAACTTCATAGCAAAGCATGTTTAGCCATTTTTAGTCAAATAATCATTCAGTCCCAGCTCCCATCACCATCACAGCACTTTGCATCCGCATCTAAACACAAAGCTGAACATTTACCTGAAACAGATCGCCAGAATATCATCATCCAAAGAACATTAGTCCCTCTGAAAAGCATCTTCACACCGTTTGTCCTGCTCTGGATCGATCTCCTGTGTTTTCTGTAAATATGTAATGTATTCCTGCATCTGTGAGTCTTTTGAGCGCATATAACAGAGCCCTTTTTGTTTGCGCAAGTCTGTGAGATGAGTTCAGTGACTTTGTTGTTTACTGCCTCTTGTGGCAGAAAAGCCACATTAACATGATAAAAAAGAAAGACGAGAGAAGAAACTCAAAATAAATGTCAGGAAAAAGATTTTTATTATTTTTGTCTCTTTTTCTTTTCATAAACTATTATTTATATTGCTTTAAAGGTCATATATTAACTAAACTTCTGTATGAGTGTGATATGCTGTGCATACTAATGAAGCATTTATGCACAAGTAGATAAATCAGAGTTCATCCACATATTTACTGCTAAAATTCCCTGACTTTTCCATGATTTTTCCACGACGAGTAAATTTTCATAACCTAATATTTCATGCATTGTCTACATATGATGGCAAAAGAAAAACAATGCATGTTCAAATTTATCCCAGCATATCATAAAACATGCAACAATCTATTTAGTTTCAATTTATATTTATATCTATGTAAAATTGATTTAGATAATGCTTACACCGCACTAATAATGTGAGAGTATGTGACTGGATGAGGACAGACTACACTGTAAAAAATGAATCTTGAGGCTTGTAATTAATTCATTAAAAAATTGATGTGGTCATTAAAAATAATGTGCATATTTTCTTTAAAAAATTAATATTCTGCATTTATTATAAAATATTGAGAAGATTTTGCTAATAAAACTAAGATTTAAATTTCACTTATTTTTTTTAAGCAAACTAGTGCAATTATTGAGCTTAATTTGAGAAACCAATTAAGCTAATAATATTGAGGAACCATTATTGTACCATTTTGTTATCAGTGTAACATGTAATAAAATGATAATTGGCCAAAATGTATTGTGTATGTATTTCATTATACATTATATATTTGACATTTTATGAATGAGTCATTTTCATTAATAAATTTGAGTAAATGGTGATATATTTGCATATATTATAAAAGCACATTCCACTAATAATATTAAAATCATCATCTATCACTCAAAAAAACTAGTAATTTTCACATGATTTATTTAAGTGTTTTTGTTAAAAAAAAATAAATATGAATAAAAGGTGGTGGATTTGCTTGAATTATAAAAGCACATTCTGCTAATAATATTAAAATCTTCATCTATCACTCAAAAATGACTACATAATTTTCACATGATTCATTCAAGGTGTTTTTCCTAAAAAGATCAAGTCTTGAAATTTACTTACAAATTATACGTGCAATAGTGTTACCACAATTTTTTTAGTAAATAGCACATAAGATTTTTTACAGTGTAGATGTCACGACAACTAACCCAAGGTTTCCTCTAATGACTTTATTTTGCTGGAGTTTATAGCCGTTTCATTACGCATTAATGCTGTTTTGTAGGTCCATCGGAGACATTAATAAATATTCCTCGCAAATCTAATAAATGTTGGAGACATACTCTACATAAAAGCGCTAATTCACACTTCAGCAGTGCTTATTTGAGAGCGCATAAGAAAATCTTCACTTGAGCAACCAACTCAATCTCACGGCAATTCGTAACTTTTTTTTTAGTGGCTAATTCGTACAAATTCGTACAATCTAATTTGTACAATTTAGTACGATTTGCTCATCCTCCAATGACGGTTGGGTTTAGGGGCGGGGTTAGGTGCCACACCTCCTTTTTAAAATCGTACAATTTAGTACGACTGATCTCGTACGAATTCGTACGAATTAGCCACTAAACTGTCAAAACGTCAAATACTTACGTTTTCTCGTGAGATCAGGCTGGAGCAGCTTATATTTGAGGGTGTGCAAGAAGTTTTGTGCACGAGCAGAGGAAATCGCATACTCGTATTACATGAATGCGATCTCGACTTGTAATACTGCGCTCACGACATTTGTCAATGAAATAACGCCACATTGGTAGATCTGTTTAAATGGCCTGCCACAGCTGGAAAAAAATCCTAGAGGAAACACTGTAAGCTGTATTAAAGTATACAGATATCCGTTTTCCATGAGTTTTCCAAAACCTTGTGGGTTTTTCTGTTTTTCCAAAACTTTTCCAGGCCTGGAAAATGCCATGTCAAAATTCCATGACTTTTCATGACCATATGAACCCTGATAAATGCTTGTGCAAAATGCCCCGCGCTTTCCTGTCAATACTCTCCACTGTCCTATCTAATAAAGGTGAAAACCCAGAGATACTTAATAATACTTATTTTTTGTTTCCCTTATCATCTGTGTTCTCATTTTCATTCAGCATCATTAGAGACTCACTGAATGTTACGTCTCATCCGATTTTATAACTTAATAACTTAAACACGTAACACCTGTTTTAACTCATTTTTATCTGTTTTAATCATTTTTAGGTCTTTTAATCAACTTTATTTCCTTGTTTCTGTTATTCTTGATTACGTAAGAATGTGCAAACCCCACACAGAAATGACAACTGGCTAGCAGAGGCTTAAAGGGCACCTATGGTGAAAAATCTCTCTCTCTCTGTGTTTGTGTATACCTGCGCTATGTGTGTGTGTGTGTCTACGCTATGTGTGTGTGTGTGTGTGTGTCTGCGCTATGTGTGTGTGTGTGTGTGTGTCTACGCTATGTGTGTGTGTGTGTGTGTGTGTGTGTGTGTGTGTGTGTGTGTGTGTGTGTGTGTATGTGTCTGCGCTATGTGTGTGTGTCCTCGCTGTGTGTGTGCGTGAACTTTGTACTGATTGTTAAAGTACTTACTGTAATATTTCTCACACACGTTACGTGAGATCTGCTTAGTGAGGCAGCCGAGGGCGGCGATTGCTGACAGGCAGGTGGGAACGGTGGGCGGGGAGGACTAGCCTTAAAGGGCCAGTACAAAAAAAACAGCAACAACTTTTTTCAGCTATAATATAGACCCTTCAAACAGCTCTAATAAAGAATCTGATGGGTGTTTTGAGCTGAAACTTGACAGACACATTCTCGGGACACAAAAGACTTATATTAAATATAAAAAAGGGGTAACCTATGTGCCCTTTAAAACAATGATCTTCTTGCTGTGAGGCAACAGTGCTAATTACTGAGCCACCGTGCCACCCCAAATTTAAAATCATTTAGCCAAAATACTTGTCAAAATAAAGTTCGTCACAAAACTTACTTCCATTTGCTGAAACACAGAGAACATTGAAAACATCTTCGATAGGGTTGGAATAGCCCTCCTATGCCATGAGTTGTCTGTCACTGCAATGCCTCCTACGCTCCTGGGACTAACCTAGAATGATCATAAGCCTGTGATTACGTCAATGTGTTATGATTACTAAGTTTTTCCCCTGTATTATTTACATTGATATGACAGGATGTATTCATTACAGCTGCCACTCTTGCACACTGTTGGCTCTGCACTGCACGCCTCCAGCCGCATGTATTCTTCCGGAGAGAATCGGAAAGCAACTTCATCTTAAACCTATTAAAATACATCTTTGGAGAAATTATGGATGCGGTAGTACTTTAATGTCACTCAAGACTAATATGAGATCGAATACAGTGAGCATGTTACATCTCTAATAGGAATATGTCCCATAACACACTAGAAAGTAACCATAAACGCACCCACTTTCATTTCACATCAGTGACGTCAGCTAGAGGTTTACCTGCAGTCTCAGTATGGAAAGAAAAGGAAACCATTATCAACTTTATGATCACAAACAGGAAACTCTTCTTTTCTTCAGACGATTGTTGAAAGTTTTGAGTATTTGCTGTATTTAGTAGAGCAATGAGCTGTCAACACAATCTCTTACTTTTATTCCTCTGTGACTTCGCTGCGCTCACTGGTAGGTTCTGATTTCTCTTAATATAGACGTGTGAACAGACTGTTTTAATTAAATTGTAATAAGAATAAGCTGCAATTAAAATATAAGAACATTTATTAACAGATTACTGGCATGCCCAGACTAAAAGGTCTAATTCAGCAAGTTGTGTTCATAATCGGGGCTCATTTGCTTTCCTGTTGGTTATACAGTGCTCAGCATATATGCGTACACCCTTCACAAATCTATATTTTAATATGTTTTTAATAGGAAGCTCTACAATATTATATTGGTGCATTTACATTAGATTAGTCAGTACTGAAGCCAAATCTGCAGCTTATTTAACAAAATAACTTATGATAACAGTCCAAAAACTAGTACAGCAAAATTTTATTGTTATAGAAAAATATTAATTATTAAAACTGAGAATAATATTAAAATATTATATAATATTATATATTTAATATTACAAATGTCAAATTTAATAAACAGGAAAAATCAAGAGAAGCAAAAAAATGTAAAAATTTAGTTGAAAATTTGTAGGTTGTGATTTAATTCTGCAATATTTTGCTTGAATTTAATTGAATTTGAATTCAATTTCTAAATGTGTTTGGTGGCTAAAATATTAATTTAATAAATATATCTATTTAATAAATCTGTTTTGCTTAAATGCAGCAAAACACATTGCCTATATTCACTAAGAAATCCCTGCACAGTAGGCTATTATTTAGTCGGCTATTATTTAGTTATTTATTTTTTGTGTCATTCTACTAAAACATCCATTTTAAACACCTTTATTTTTAGGATTTTTGAGTCACAATTTTGAATTAACAATTTCTACTTGGCCATAATCATTTGGCTTGAAGTCTTTTGGCTTTTACTTATTTCATAATATTTTAGCTGTTTAAATTCTGATAATAGGTCACACTATCTAATGTGGATTCCTATTTGTGACAACTTGTTGAAAACAAACAAAAAATATAATGCATGTATATTTTTCCTAACATCCCTTGAATCTTACTACTACGGGGCGTTTCTAAGAGTGTGAGTGTTGTTTTAGTTGACACACACACACACACACACACGCACGCACACACGCACGCACAAATAATTATTTAATCAGTAATTCACATGCATTTTATATAAAATTTAAATGGATTTTATAATTTAATTTATTACATTCTCTTATGACCATATATGATATATCGCTTATATATATATATATATATATATATATATATATATATATATATATATATATATATATATATATATATATATATATATATATATATATATATATATACACACAGTTGAAGTGAGAATTATTAGCCCACCTGTTTATTTTTTCCCCAGTTAACTGAGAGAAGATTTGTTCAACACATTTCTAATCATAATAGTTTTAATAACTCATCTCTAATAACTGATTTATTTTCTCTTTGTCATGATGACAGTAAATAATATTAGACTAGATATTCTTCAAGACACTTCTATACAGCTTAAAGTGACATTTAAAGGCTTAACCAGGTTTATTAGGTTAACTAGGCAGGTTAGGATAATTAGGCAATTATTGTATAACGATGGTTTGTTCTGGAGACTATCGAAAACAAAATATAGCTTAAAGGGGCTAATAATATTGACCTTAAAATGGTGTTTAAAAAATTAAAAACTGCTTTTATTCTAGCCGAAATAAAACAAATAAGACTTTCTCCAGAAGAAAAAATATTATCAGACACACTGTGAAAATTTCCTGCATCTGTTAAACATCATTTGGGAAATATTTAAAAAAGAAAAATAAAAAAAATCAAAGGGGGCTAATAATTCTGACTTCAACTGTGTGTGTGTGTGTGTGTGTATATATATATATATATATATATATATATATATATATATATATATATATATATATATATATTTTTTTTTTTTTTTTTTTTTTAATTAATTATAAATATTATTATTAATTAATTTGTTTATTTTTCTCTCCAAGTGATATTTAACAGAGCAATGAAATAGTCACACTATTACTTCTCGAGAATTTGTTTTTTTTGTTTGGCTATAATAAAAGCAGTTTCATAAAAATGTCCAGCATAATCGTGCTATTAAGCTTACTGAAATGTTGCTGACAATAGCTAAAAAATGCACTACTTTAAAATGGAAAACAGACACTGATGTACCAATTGGACTGTATTGCAACTTTGGTATACCAAGTTTGCAACTGTATACCATTGGAGAAGACTACATATTCTTTGAGAGGAAAGGGTGAATTAGTTTAACAGATTTGGAATCCATTTTGAATTATAATAAAACAGTGCCACATGATTTGATTTGACAATATAGTTTTTCTCCACTGGTTTATACTGTAGCTTTTTATTTATTTATTTTTTATACTGTGTGTGTATGTTGTACTTTTGTTTGTGTGCTGCTTAGTTTTAATGATCTGTGTTGCTAACTTTTGAAAAACCTAAATAAAAATATATTTATTTTCATTATTATTATTATTATCATTATTATTACAATTTTGAGGTGATTATTATTAACCCCTTTAACATTTTTTTTATTAACTACAGAACAAACCAGTTAACCTAATTAACCAAGTTAAGTCTTTAAATGTCACTTTACTAGTATCTTGAAAAATAAATAGAAAAATATTATGCACTGTCATCATGGCAAAGAGAAAAGAAATCAGAAATTAGAACTATGATTAAACGTGTTGAAACAAAAACTTCTCTTCATTAAACAACACTTGAGAAATAGGTTTAAAATAATTACAATTTCACATGAAGGCTAATCATTTAGCTTTAACTGGATGTAGAATGTTAACTTAAAATCATTTTATTGATTACAGTCTCAGCACAGACATGTGGAGAACATGTGCTAGAAGGAACATCCTGCAGCATTAATGGGAAAACAACAAACAATGTAAAAGCTGCTGATATCAGATGGGGCTTTACCTCCAGTGATGGAACCACAACTGAATGGAAAAAAGGACCCAACAGAAAACCTCCAGCAGGAATAACAATAGAAGAAGACGGATCTTTAAGATTTAAAAGTGTTCGTCAGAGTAACACCGGCACATATAAATACACTGCTTTTGATGCCAGTGGCCAAGAGATCAGTGCTGAAACTGTGGAACTGAGAGTTTATGGTAAGAAGACAAATATTTATAGCCTTCATACATATTAACTAAAAATTTCACTGCAATATTTTCACTATATACTGCATACACTGCATATTTCTGTGGGAGTTTGTGACTCAGCAAATAACCCTCATGTTTCTGTTACAGCGAAGACTCCTAAACCTACTGTGAGGAGTGAATGCACAACTAATAGTGTGATACTCATCTGTGACACTGTAAACTATAAAGATCTGACTATATCCTGGTATGAAGACGACAAGATCCTGAAGGATGAAACAAAACCTTTTCTTACCTTACTGCGGTCTAAAATAAAGAAGAACAAATGGTACTCATGTGGTGTAAGTAATCCTGCCAGCTATAGAGGGCCAAACCTGCAGAAAATTAAAAAAATAAAGAAATAAATGCACACAAATAGATAGATAGATAGATAGATAGATAGATAGATAGATAGATAGATAGATAGATAGATAGATAGATAGATAGATAGATAGATAGATAGATAGATAGATAGATAGATAGATAGATAGACGGACGGATGGATAGATGGATAGATAGACAGACAGACAGACAGACAAAGAGATAGATGGATAGACAGACAGACAGACAGACAGACAGACAGGTAAGTAGGTAGGTGACTGACAGACAGACAGACAGACAGACAGACAGACAGACAGACAGACAGACGGATAGATAGACGGATGGACAGATAGACAGATAGATAGATAGACGGATGGACAGATAGATAGATAGATAGATAGATAGATAGATAGATAGATAGATAGATAGATAGATAGATAGATAGATAGATAGATAGATAGATAGATAGATAGATAGATAGATAGATAGATAGATAGATAGATAGATAGATAGATAGACAGACAGACAGACAAGTAGGTAGGTGACTGATAGACAGACAGACAGACAGACAGACAGACAGAGAGATAGATGGATAGATAGATAGATAGATAGATAGATAGATAGATAGATAGATAGATAGATAGATAGATAGATAGATAGATAGATAGATAGATAGATAGATAGATAGATAGATAGATAGATAGATAGATAGATAGATAGACGGACGGATGGATAGATGGATAGATAGACAGACAGACAGACAGACAAAGAGATAGATGGATAGACAGACAGACAGACAGACAGACAGACAGGTAAGTAGGTAGGTGACTGACAGACAGACAGACAGACAGACAGACAGACAGACAGACAGACAGACAGACGGATAGATAGACGGATGGACAGATAGACAGATAGATAGATAGACGGATGGACAGATAGATAGATAGATAGATAGATAGATAGATAGATAGATAGATAGATAGATAGATAGATAGACGGATGGACAGATAGATAGATAGATAGATAGATAGATAGATAGATAGATAGATAGATAGATAGATAGATAGATAGATAGATAGATAGATAGATAGATAGATAGATAGACAGACAGACAGACAGACAGACAGACAGACAAGTAGGTAGGTGACTGATAGACAGACAGACAGACAGACAGACAGACAGAGAGATAGATGGATAGATAGATAGATAGATAGATAGATAGATAGATAGATAGATAGATAGATAGATAGATAGATAGATAGATAGATAGATAGATAGATAGATAGATAGATAGATAGATAGATAGATAGACAAGTAGGTAGGTGACTGATAGACAGACAGACAGACAGACAGGTAGGTAGGTGACAGACAGACAGACAGACAGACAGACAGGTAGGTAGGTAGGTGACAGACAGACAGACAGACAGACAGACAGACAGACAGACAGACAGACAGGTAGGTAGGTAGGTGACAGACAGACAGACAGACAGACAAGAAAAACTGATGTAGCAATAGAAAAATAAATACAAGTAATATATGATTTAATAAAACAGGATAAAATTATGAAATAATTCATTTCTCGTTTGTAATTATTGTGATTTTAATTAATATTTTATAATTTAAACTGCATTTTATTTGTTGTTTTATTTATTTATGCATTGACTTTTATATTGATTTCAGTATGCGTTTTCGTTTTTCTCTTTATTTATTACCGCATTGCTTTAATTCCATATTTATTTGTATGTTCATTTATTTTTGCTTGGTTAGGATTAATTATAATTCAAAATACAATTTATCTGTAATATATTATACATATGTATTATATACATATATAGGTTCGGTCTTCCCCAGTCAGCAGTGAACAGAGTGACATGATTACAGTTTCAAGTAAGTGAAGTTTACTGCACATGATTCTCACTCCTGAAATGTACTGACTTTACGTTTTAGGATTTTTAATTGCATTAAATAGATTTATTCAAATGTACTTGTTTGTTATTGATTGCATGATTACATCTGTTCTTATCCTACAGGTAGCAGACCAGGCATTTGCTTAGATTTCTGGGTTCTGTTGAGCATTTTAGCAGGTGGAGGAGCTCTTCTGCTTCTCCTATTATCTGTTCTCATCTGCTTTGCATGTCGAAGTTATAGCCAACACAAGAAGGACCAACCAAGTAAGTATATTTTTAAGATATACTTCTAAGATTAGCTCTCATGTTAATTTTTATTCTTTTTCAAATGTTTCCCAAATGATGTTGAACAGATTTAGGAAATTTTCGCAGTATGTCTGATAATATTTTTTCTTCTGTTTGTTTTATTTCAGCTATAATAAAAGCAGTTTTAAAATTTTTAAACACCATTTTAAGGTCAATATTAGCCCCTTTAAGCTATATATTTTTTCGATAGTCAAACCATCGTTATATAATTACTTGATGAGTTATTAAAACTATTATGTTTAGAAACGTGTTGAAAAAATCTGCTCTTCGTTAAACAGAAATGGGGGAAAAATATACAGGAGGGCTAATATTTCTGGCATTTATCAGTATTTTGCATTAGATTGAACATGTTGGATTATGTAATGTGTAATGTGTTTTCCTTATTATGAAACTAAAGAAGATAAAAGGTGCGCCTATAAAACAAATAAAATCAACTGTATGATTGTTTCTCAGGGAGAATTCAGATTTCAGCTGTGAAAAATCGATAACATTAGGATTCATTTGTCTTCTCTATTTTATCACAGGTTTTGAGACCCACTTTGTCTACAGCAATGACGAAGAAACAGACTATGAAACCATAAATGTAACAAAGCATAAGAAAGCAACAACCTGCAACATCTCTTAGACATGATTGTACATGGAATATGACATTTTTATTCATCATAATCACCTAACATTTCTGTACTTCAGAAAATTCACTCGCTTTCCTTTGGCTTAGTCCCTGAGTAATCAGGGGTCGCCACAGTGTAATGATCCACCAATTTCTCTGACATACGCTTTGTACGGCAGATGCCCTTCCAGCCATAATCCAGCACTAAAGAAAATAGGGCTGAAGCTTATAATTGAATAAAATAATCAAGTCAATTTGTAGTAATCGAGCTATGTGTACATTTTTTTTTTATCAATTTAATGCACAAGGATGTTATGTAGGTGCAGTGGAAATGCCAAAAGGAGAACATGCAAACTCCACACAGAAATGCCAACTGACCCAGTTAGGACTCAAACCAGTGACCTTCTTACTGTGAAGTGACAGTGCTAACCATCTATCCATCCTCATTACAGTTTACTGTAGTAAAAATGAAAGTATACTACATTATTTCTGTTTATCGGTTCACTAGGGCGTCACAGTGGGTAGCACAATCGCCTCACAACAAGAAGGTCACTGGTTCGAGCCTCAGCTGGGCCAGTTGCCATTACTATGTGGAGTCTGCATGCACAGTCCAAACACATGCGCTATAGTAGAATTGGGTTAGCTAAATTGTCCGTAGTGTATGAGTGTGAATGAGTGTGTATGGGTGTTTCCCAGTGATGGGTTGCAGCTGGAAGGGCATCTGCTGCGTGAAACATATGCTGGATAAGTTGGCGATTTATTCCGCTGTGGCGACCCCAGATTAATAAAGGGACTAAGCTGAAAAGAAAATGAATGAATGCTTAATTTCCAGTCTATTTGACATGCTCGTTATATTTAATTACATGCTTAAGACACAAATAGACTTCATTAAACATGTACACACAGACATCGACTATATGCTATGAAACTGCAGGTAAACAATGTTTATTTATAATAACTTGTGTTAGATTGTAACTTTGACTTCATTTGATTGTAATGCAATAATGTTCACCTTTTGTAAAGCTGCTTTGAAACAATAATTATTGTTAATGTAATTTCTGGTGAAATAAAACCTTCTTGCTGTGAGATGACAGTGCTAACCACTAAGCCACCGTGCCCTCTGTGCAGAAAACGGGCTGCAACAATTGTTTCAAAGTTAGTGCATGTGATAAATACACACTTACAAGAGTAAACAACTCTTCTTGACAACAGTCTAAATATAAACACTATAACCTGTGTAACTAGTAGACCAGACAGAATCTATCAGCATCTTTTGCTATTTCTGCTGTGAATTTTGTAAAAATCTGCGGATTTATGCAGAATAATTTTGAGTATCATAACTAAACACCTAATATATGAAATAAAAAAATAATACATGTGTAACTTTAATTCAATGTTTACAATGCAAATCTAATTAGTCCACTTATTTGGTAAATAAAGCAAGTCTCATATAAAATATCTACTAAAAGACAGAACATATTACTTTTGTATTGTGAATAAATCATATGAACATTTTAATATTACTATTATTATATCACAATAATATTAGTAAAGTGAAGTTAAAAACGGAATAAATATAAATGTACACATATTTACCTAAGAAAATACATAGGCTCAATGATAGGCCAAAATCTGCGGAAATCTGTGCATTTCTGCGGGCGCAGATTCCATGTGGGCCTAGTAATTAGTTACAAATTCATTAGTTACAGTCATTTGAAAGAGGAAGAACCAATAGCATCTTACTATAGACTTGCATATGCAAGTGAGACACAGTCTCAGACGTGCAATCTCAGACACAGTGCAGTCAATAGAGCTAGTGACGTCACTGTGAGGGGCGGAGTTAGGTGTGCACATCAAAAACATGCAGATAAGCTTACTGTACATATGCACCCAGTCTGCGGCCAGATCAGGAGAACTGGAGTCTCACGCTCCACCAATTACATTCAGAGAGAAAACATCTGGCTACACCCTCTGGCTCTGAACCAATCACCACCATTTTAGTTGTAAACAGCTTCGATTGCATTTGCTGTTTTCATAGGAGCTTTCAACACAACCTCCCTTCGCTGCACCCACAGGTAGGTTCTGATTGCATTTTACATTAATAGACTGAAATTAAAAGCTGTTACTGTTAAGAATAATGCTGCATATAAAGGTTTGTCATCATGCACAATGCATTATAAGTGCATGTTTTGTACTATACATTTACCTAATGTGAGATCATGCAATGTTTTAATAGTCAGATTAAGTAGAAATATCTCCTAAAGCCGACAAATGCACTTTTTAAACTTGTAAAAATACACTGCAGTGCAGTATGTCAGACAATATTTTGCTCAAAAACATCTAATACTGAAAAACTTTAAAGTGTCATCATTATATTTTTTTAGATTAGGGGTTTTCTGCAGAAAACTTTCTATAAAACAAACACTTTTTAATGCACATGCCAAAAAAAACCCCAATGCATTTCTGATGTAGTCCACAAGATGGCAGCATTACACTGAATAAAATGTATTTGCCTGTATTCAGTTTAAATGGCACCCTGGGCGACCACCCCCATACCCCCATGTTTTCAATAAAAATAAAAAACATTATTTATATTTATTACTATTAACATTATTATACAATTAGTATTCTAAATAAATAAATCAATAATTTACTATCAATCATATCATATTTACTACAATCATTTACATTTATAATCAACTTTTACTGGAAAACTATCTAACAACTGGAGTGATGAGAAATATTTTGCATGAATATTAATTATGACAATTCTATAGAATACAAAAAATAAATATATATTTTTAATAAATACGTTTTATAGAATTATCTGTTGTCTTAGTTCTGACTCATGGTTGAGAATTAATGTTATGAAGTCTTACCGCCCTGACTCTTTATCCCTCCTTTCTGCTTTATAGCCATGCTTAGTTAAAGTAACATCATCATCATATTACATAAACTTTAGTTTTGTCGATTTGCAAAACTCGCAGCGTGCCGACACCTCTGCATAAAAGGCTGTTACTTGACAGTTTAGTGGCTAATTCATACGAATTCGTACGAGTTCAGATGTACGAAATTGTACGATTTTAAAAAGGAGGCGTGGCACCTAACCCCACCCCTAAACCCAACCGTGATTGGCGGATGAGCAAATCGTACTAAATTGTGCGAATTAGATCGTACGAATTAGCCACTAAATCAAAAAGTTACGAATTGCCGTGAGATTGTGTTGGTTTCACGGCACATAAGCGGCGCATATTTTATCGGCGTGCATTAGAGATGCGCAGATCAGCTGAAATGACACCCAAATCCGCGGCTTCATACTAATCATCCACCCGCCCGAACATTATCTGATATATGTATCCGCACCCGACCCGCACCAATCGTCACTTTAATAATTTAATTCTTTGTTTTAGGCATGATGATAGGTCACCGTGGATATTCAGTGAGCTAATCTGCGCATCTCTGATAGTAAAATAATACATTAATCTTAAACGTTTTAAAATGAATATTTATTTATAAAAATAAAAGTTTGTCTTTAGACAACACTTTCTTCATTTTCAAATAGAAACTGAAAGTAAAAATAAGACATTTTAGCTTTTACAGATACAGGAACAACATAACAAAAATGGTGTCACTATAAAAATGGTGTCGCTATAAAACAGTCATCTGAAGCGTTGTCATACAGTGTTATGCTGGATTTCATCAATAGTCTTGCATTTACTAACACAGACTATAATTAAAGTGTTTGGATGTATTTCGCGTTTTCCTCCTGTTGAAAAACGTCATCAGAGCAATGTTTAGTGGCTCTGTGTATTACAGCAGTGTTATTAAAAGTCTAAACACTTTATTGATATAGTGTACAGCCAAGCACATGTGGTCAGAACACAAACGAGTCGCAGGTAATAGAGTATCAAGCGTTTCTCCCAAAGTAAAGTCTGTCTGCCAGGTCTAAGCAAAGTGCCAGGAGGTGTCTGTGGCTACGCTCACTCTCCGCCTCTTTGCCCTTGTTTGGTATCCCGCCGTCGGTGCGATGACGCACGAACAAAATGGCGACGGTTAGCGGCGCCTCCTATTAGCCTCATTGGCGCTCTTCAGAAACCTATGGGTGACGTCACGGATACTACGTCCGTATATTTTACAGTCTATGATCTACTGTGCCTAAATTCGGGCGATTCGGGCGATTCCGCCTCGCCTCCTAAACGCGGCCAGCTGCACTGAATGAGCGTTCGCTCGCACCGCGTGTTGTAGGAATGAACAAGATTCTCCTCGCAGGGCGCTGCAATCGTGAAAATAAGCAATCTTGTTTCTCCCAGAACGATAGCAGATTTTCCTCTGATGACTCCTCTAACTGAAAGTTTGAACAATACTCTTGCACTTCATCCATTATTTTGGGCATCTCATCTTCCGATTCTGCAAAGCCCACTCTCTTTTTGCCGCTACAGCCACCCGCAATTAATCATAATGTATTTTTATTACCCGGCCCGCCCGACCTGCGGATTATCCAACACAATCTCACGGCAATTCGTAACTTTTTGATTTAGAGGCTAATTTGTACGATCTAATTTGTACAATTTAGTACGATTTGCTCATCCCCCAATGACGGTTGGGTTTAGGGGTGGGGTTAGGTGCCACGCCTCCTTTTTAAAAATCGTACAATTTCGTGCGACTAAATTTGTGCGAATTAGTTACTAAACTGACAAAACGTAAAATACTTAAGTTTTCTCGTGAGATCAGGCTGGATTATCCGCAGCGCCGGTGGATATAACCGCCATCCGCGCATCGCTTGCGTGCATGCAAACAACCGGGATTCACACAGCTGCACAGAGAAAAACACACTGCTTCCTTGTGTGACAACATGGAAAATTTACAAAAGCCAGAATCAACAAAAAAAGGCAGATTAAATTAGCTAAATTACACTGGGAAAAATGCTAATTTCTGCAGACATGTGCTGTGGTCTGATGGAACTAAGATTGAGCCTTTTGGCCATAATGTCTGGTGTTACATTTGGAGGACAAAGGGGAAATCTTACAAGTTTAGCAACACCATCCCAACTGTGAAGTATGGGGGCGGCAGCATCATGTTGTGGGGCTGTTTTGCTGCAGGAGGGACTGGTCCACTTCACAGCGTAGATGGCTTCATGAAGAAAAAACATTATGTAGAAATACTGAAGCAACATCTCAAGACATCAGCCAGGAAATTCAAACTTGGCCATAAATGGGTCTTCCAAACACACCAAGACCCTAAGCATACTGCCAAATGAGTTCAAATGGGCTTTAAGGACAACACAGTGAATGTTTTGGAGTGGCCATCACAAAGCCCTGACCTCAATCCTATAGAAAATTTGTGGGCAGAGTTGAAAAGCTTGTGCGAGCAAGACCTTCAAAATTCCTTCAAACTATTGTGAGAAGCTTGTGAAAGGATTCCCAAAACGTTTGACCAAAGTTATACAGTTTAAATGCAAAGCTAAAAAAATACCAAGGAAATGTTTGTGTAAACTTTTAACTGTCTAGAAATTAATAAATAATTCTCTCTTATTCTGGCATTTAGCAAATGTAAACGATTTAGGTAATCCTAACAGACCTAAAATAGTAAACGTTCAGTATGATTTACCATCAGACATTTTTAAAAAATGGTTATGTTTCTTTTTTTAGCGTGTGTGTAAACTTCTGGTTTCAGGTATAGGCTACATAACATTTGGCGGTTTTGTGCATGCATGCACAGTGTGACAATACTTCAAAAGTGCACAATATTGTTGCAGGAGGGGAAAATATTTGATATGTTTAAAACGAAACATAAGAGCAACGTATGGCCACTTTCATTTTACATGAGTGACGTCAACTTGTGCTTCTGCCTGCAGTCTGGGCATGGTTAAAAAAGGAAGCAGTCACCAACTTGATCACAAACAGGAATTGTTTCTTTTCTTTTAGTCGACTGTGAAGTTCCTCGAGTATTTGCAGTATTCAGAAGAGAGATGAGCTGTCAACACAATCTCTTGCTTTTATTCCTCTGTGGCTTCGCTGTGCTCACTGGTAAGTTCTGTTTGCATTTAATACAGATGTGTGAACAGACTGTTGTGATTGAAATATAATTAGAATAAATTGTGATTAAATTATAAAATTACTGTTTTAAAGTCAACTCATTATGATAGTTCATCGTTGTTATTTAAGTTTTGTAAGTAACCAAAGAAGCACTGTGGATAATGTTGTGTAGCATGTCAAGTAACAAATCTTCTAGAAAAATGCACTTCTAATAGAGCTGTCACAGATCCAGATTTTTTTTTCATACTTAAATTAATGAAACCCTCATGCACACAAGAAATCAAGCATACGGCCTTCTGAAACCGAAAACCGAAAAAGAGAAAAGCAAGGCAGAAAACCAAAAGAAATTCCAGTCCATTTATGGCTTTATGACTATGTACTAACCTTACTAATAATAATTAGGCATTGCAATTGCATAAATTAATATTGAGGTTTTAAAGAATATATCAATTACAAATAAAATAATTTATATAGCCAATAAATTATATAGCCAATAATTTATATAGATCTATAAAAAATTTACTATATTTCTATTATTAAAATGGCTTAACTTGAAGTGCTATATATATATATATACATAAAGTATAAAGTATATGTATATCTACACGTGTATATATACAGTATATATCAATATATACTTGAAGTGTATGTGTGTGTGTGTGTGTGTGTGTGTGTGTGTGTGTGTGTATATATATATATATATATATATATATATATATATATATATATATATATATATATATACAGTTGAAGTCAGAATTAGGTTAACTAGGCAGGTTACGGTAATTAGGCAAGTTATTGTATAACAGTGGTTTGTTCTGTAGACCAGTGTTTCCCAACCCTTTTCCTGGAGGCACACCAACAGTACATATTTTGGATGTCTCCCTTTCCTGACTAATTAACTTCAGGTTTTGGAGTCTCTTCTTATGTTCTAATTAGGTGATTCAGGCGTGTTTGATTAGGGAGACATTGAAAATGTGTACTGTTGGTGTGCCTTCAGGAACAGGGTTGGGAAACACTGCTGTAGACTATCGAAAAAAAAATACAGCTTAAAGGGGCTAAAAATATTGACCTTAAAATGGTTTTAAAAAATTAAAAACTGCTTTTATTCTAGCCGAAATAAAACAAATAAGACTTTCTCCGGAAGAAAAAACATTATCAGACATACTGTGAAAATTTCCTGAATCTGTTAAAAATTCAAAGGGGAGCTAATAATTCTGACTTCAACTGTATGTATGTATGCATGTACATATATATATATACACACACACATACATATATATACACATACATACATATAAATATAGATATACACATATATATATATATATATATATATATATATATATATATATATATATATATATATATACCTAAAACAACTTGTAACCAGTAAGTTTAGTGTCTGAACCAGAAGTACCCTTTTCAGTCTTTTATTCATGTAAACCTCAAATGAGCATTTGAATTCTGTTCAGTTTTCGTTAAAATCATTTGATTACAGTCTCAGCACAGACATGTGGAGAACATGTGCTAGAAGGAACATCCTGCAGCATTAATGGGAAAACAAGCAACAATGAAAAAGCTGCTGATATCAGATGGAGCTTTATCTCCAGTGATGGAACCACAACTCAATGGAAAAAAGGATCCAACAGAAAACCTCCAGCAGGATTAACAATAGAAGAAGACGGATCTTTAAGATTTGAAAGTGTTCGTCAGAATAACACCGGCACATATAAATACACTGCTTTTGATGCCAGTGACACACAGATCAGTGCTGAAACTGTGGAACTGAGAGTTTATGGTAAGAAGACAAATATTCACATCCAACAAAACAAACTAAGATCTCATATTTCAGTAGGATATCTGCAAATAACCATCATGTTTCTGTTATAGTGAAGGCTCCTAAACCTAACGTGAAGAGTGAATGCAAACCTGATGGGACTGTTACACTCCTCTGTGACACTGGAAACTATAAAGACCTGCATATATCCTGGTATGAAGACGACAAGATCATGCAGGACGAAACAGAAACTCATCTGACCCTAACATCGTCTAAAGTAAAGGAGAATAAACTGTACGCATGCAGTGTAAGCAATCCTGTCAGCAGCGAACAAAGTGACAGAATTACAGTGTCATGTAAGTCTCTTCTCATTCCTGAATGTTGTGAGTTTGTGTTATCATTATGCACAATTGATTTGTTCAGATTTTAAATACATACAAGCAGATGCTTTTGAATGATCCAATTGTTTATGTTGATTTTATTATATCATTTTCTTGCAGATAGTGGCCCAGATCAAGGTAAACTAATTATTATTATCATTATCATTATTATTATTATTATTATTATTATTATTATTATTATTATTATTATTATTAAGTTAGTGAGGCTAACATAAAGACATCATATTTGTAAACCGCAGCCATAAAACACGCTTTTACAGTATTAATAGTAATGAGTATTACCTGTAGATCAACTCAAAATTAACATATAAGAGGAATCTTTGCTTCTGCTCATTATTACTACCTTAAACTAAACATGGAAAAAAGTCTAATGCTTTTATGATTACTACATTTAGTCTCAGCACAGACATGTGGAGAACATGTGCTAGAAGGAACATCCTGCAGTATTAATGGAAAACCAAGCAACAATGTAAAAGCTGCTGATATCAGATGGAGCTTTATCTCCAGTGATGGAAACACAACTGAATGGAAAAAAGGATCCAGCAGAAAACCTCCAGCAGGATTAACAATAGAAGAAGACGGATCTTTAAGATTTGAAAGTGTTCGTCAGAGTAACACCGGCACATATAAATACGCTGCTTTTGATGCCAGTGACACACAGATCAGTGCTGAAACTGTGGAACTGAGAGTTTATGGTAAGATGACAAATATTCACATCCAACAAAACAAACTAAGATCTCATATTTCAGTAGGATATCTGCAAATAACCATCATGTTTCTGTTACAGGGAATGTAGTGAGTTTGTGTGATTTTTATGTTGTGTTATTATTATGCACAGTTCATTTGTTAAGATTTTAAATAGCTAAAAACAGATGTTTTTGAATGATCCAATTATTTATGCTGATTGTGTTGATTTAAAAAGCTAATGATGTCATTTCCTTACAGGTAGCGGCCCAGATCAAGGTAAACTAGATATTATTTTTACTATTGTTACTATTGTTATTATTATTACTAATGTTATTATTATTAAGTTATTAAGAACGTGCATGCTCCACACAGAATCTCCAACTGACCCAGCCAGAACTTGAACCAGCGACCCTCTTGCTGTGAGGCCACAGTGCTAAACACTGAGCCACCCCGATAATTACTAATGGTTCCTCTAATAGACCATGGTTCATTTAATACTAAAAACTGGGTATCTGAGAAAGACAAACACGCACCACAACATCACAATGAGAAACTGGCAGTAACTGTTGCCAGATACACTTACACTAGGCATTCCACGATAACCATTTTCAAGGTATATCGCAGTTTGGAAATGTCAAGGTTTTAAAACCACCAACATTTTCTGCTATACCGCTCCTAAGCAGGGCTCGAAATTAACATTTTTGGTAGCACTGGTGCTCCTAGCTTTAAAAATATAGGCGCACCAGCCAAAATTTAGTCGCACCCACCAATTATGAGCACCGTTACTACAAGTTTTATACAAACAGATTTATTGCCTTTGAAATCAACACTAATCAAAACTAACAAGCAAAAAATATATACACGCATGCGTGAGGAAAACATGTGGGCCAATAAGAAGAGCGTGAAATCGGGGCAAGCATTGCGGGCTTTGTTTACTGCAGCAAGTTGACATGACAGCAGTTTTAAACTATTCCTGAGCGCTGAGTTTGGTGGTTTTTTTTTGTGTGTGCAAAGATGCATTCTGTGTGAACGTCTCCTAAATTCACGCATACAGTGAACATTTTGCAGTAAAAACCGGTCGCACACAACAATTTCATGCACTCGCACAAATGCTCCCGAATATATTTTGAGGTTGCTACACTGAAAAAAGTGTTGCATGCAAAACTGTTGCAAACTATTTATTTGTGTTGAATTTAAACAAATTAAATTGAGCAATGTTCAACTTAATTTGTTTGTTTAAATTCAACCCAAATAAATTGTTTACAACCCCTTAACGTAAACAAATTGAGTAAATCCAAGGAATCATCTTTGAATAATTTTTTTCAGTGTAGATAAAGTTTCGGGTGCATATACGACCAAAATAGTCGCAATTTCGAGGCCTGCTATGGTAAGTTAGATTTTTCATGTTTTTTTTAGGCCAGCAGTATCTCCAGCAAAAAAAGATATCCAAAAATGCCGTTTTAAATTGTAATGAAATCTGTGTTTCTGAAGCTACTGAAGACAGCAGAAGTCAATGACTCCTTTGAATTATTCAGCCTGGCATGTTTACTGCGCCAAAATATTTTAAAAGTTTCTCAAAATAAAATATATTGTGTTCAAAGGGGTAAAAAGTTTAGTTTTTTACCCAGACATTTTAAAAGAGCACATATTAGAGTGGTAATCACAATACCGTCAAACCATGAAACTGTGATATTTTATATTATTATATTGCTATTTTTATATCAGATTAAGGTTATCATACTGTCAGATTCTTATACCGGCCCATGCCTATTACACACAAATGTTTCCAGCCCAAAACCCTCCCAAAATGCACAAAAATGAGTAGGTACACACAGATGTTTTTGTTCAATATTTAACATAAAATGCACATTCAAACTGATGGAAAACGGATCGAAAACCCGCCCAAGTTTTGTCACTGTAACTAAATTCTAAGGCTGCAGAAAGACGTTCATCATCTGATCTCATCTGAAAGTAAACAAATATAAATTTCAGTAAAAGTACTACAATAAATAAAAATAAAGTATTAATAGTAAGTAAATAATAGAATTTTAAAAATGCATACAAATACAATTTTAAAGTGGATTTATATCTTTACAAATATTTATAGGCAAGTTAACTAATATATATATGAGTTCAGCTGCATTTTTTTGTCAACACATTCAATCCAGATAAGTTAACTTAACTCGAAATATAAAGTTGTGATAACTAATTGGCGCAATCATTTTTTACAGTTCACGTTTGCATTCCAAGCAATCCTGTCAGCAGTGAACAAAGTGACAGCAAGAACTAACTTCTGTAGGTAAGAGACCAAGAAAACTCCACATTAACATGCTGAGAAATGCTATTTTCAAAGTACATTTATCTGTAGGTGTTTTATAATCTCACACTCTAAAATACAGCCGTAATTTAGCAGTTTTACATATTTTGTGATGCATGTTTTTATTTTCCCCCATTTATTTCTGCTTTTGAATTGCACTGGATCTTGATCTTTCGTCCAACAACTTTCAACCTTGAGCGTTTGTTTTAGTTTGCGGTGCTATATTGTCTGGGTTGGTGTTATATATTACGCTACAGAAGTTATATATTTCTCTACATTTCATTTATTATATTATTTCACACTACTAAAATGTCAATAAGTCACTTCGTTTAACTGTAGAATTGAATTCACCATCGCAAGTTAACAGAGCAGAGATCAACATCCCATAATGCAATTCACAACCAGAAATAAACTGAAAACACTTCAGAAAAATGTTTTGTATGTATGTGTGTGTGCGTGTGTGTGTGTGTGTGTATTACATGTTAAATCAACAGCATTAGGGTTTACTCCAGTCTTCTCTATTTTATCACAGGTTTGGGGATCCATGAAGCTCATCCATAAAGCAAAAAAACCTGATAAACAACAACCTGCAATGTCTCTTAGGCATGTTCTTACATGGTAAATTAATTAATCCTAACTAACATTCCTTTTCTTGTACAGTTATACGCTTCAGAAAATATATTCTCTGTAATTGCTTCAAGTCGCATGTGTGAATACCAAAAGGAAACAGCTCTTGTCTAAATATAAACATCATGACTTGGGTTGAAATAATGTAAAACTCCATATATATACATATACATATATACATATATATATATATATATATATATATATATATATATATATATATATATATATATATATATATATATATATATATATTGTCATGTAATGCACTATACTGTATACAAACTCTGTTTTTCTGTGCTCCACTGGAGGGAGTTCCTCTTCCTGGCTCTGATTAAAGCATTTTCACAAGTATTGTCTTGAGTCTCATCTAGTTATTACTGCAGAACAGTGGAATACTGGAGATCTTATTTCCCAAGGCTTATTTCAAAAGGGCCGAGACATGCTGAGGTTAAATTTATTCACAAGCGTGGAGGGAATTTTGACTGATTTGACCAAATCTAAAAACACCAAAACAAACACGCCTTATAACCCAATAAAACCAGGCCCTTTTTGACCCCTAACTGCTGCCACACTGTGGTCAATAGCATTATTCCAAAATCATGTCTTTAAGAAGATAGTTTACCAACAATGTAAATTATTTTACTATTTACTCACCCTTTACTCAGTTTTATTACAGGGTTTTTTATTAGGAGTTTTCTGCAGAAAACTTTCTATATAACAGACTCATTTTAATACACATGCAAAAAAATGAATGCATTTCAGATTTAGCCCACAAGATGGCAGCATTACACTGAATAAAATGTATTTGCCTGTAATTGCGTATTTAAGCCACCAGGTCACTGATCTAGAGATGACCCATTTTGGGTTTGGAACCACCGTCCTAAATGATCAGGTATGAGATAAAAAAAATGACATTAAGCACAGGCATTTCAAACTTTATATAAAATCATGTATCGCTAACACCTGTTGACATGAACTAAATACTCACACAGAGCTTAAAAATGTCTGAAAACGCTTTGATTTTAGTAAAGGATCCAAACTTTGCAAAGCTTCAAAACAAACCTCAGTTTTTACAACTATTCTTTATAACAAACACAAATTAAAACTGTAAAAAAAAACATGCACACATATTAATCAACAACTACAGCAGGAATCATGAAGCAGTTTTCAGCTGCAATTTTAGGAATCAAGTTATTAAAAATATCTAAAACTACAACACTATTAGCTTTAATCCACGGCCTGGTCAAACAGACTGTTTGCTGTCGATTAAAACTATTAATATTTGACATAATGTTCCTCAGCGTGTCATCAGGAGCCAAGGATATTGATCTGGATTCATTTTATTGTTATTTTACAAACCCTGTACCATTCACTGTCATTATATGAAGCACCAAGAAGCACAGATTCAGCTCAGAATCTTCTTTAAGGTTCTACTAAAGGAAAACAAAAATCTCCTACATCTTGGATGACCTGTGGAGGAGTAAATGAACAGGTCATTTTAAATTTTGGGTGAACTATCCCTTTAAAATAATCTAATCTTAAAGGGGTGCTCTAATGCTATTTCATGAACTCTGAGCTATTTACACAGTTAAAGAGAAATATATTTTAGTTTTAAAAACATTACTTGAACTGAACACAGAGAATTACTTTTGCACCAATCTTATTTCCTGGTGGTGACAAATTTATTTTAGTTTTTCGCCCCTGCTCTTAGTTATAAAAACAAAAGCAGAACTTCTTTTATAGGCGCTTAATTACACATCAGACCCCCCTTCATGAGTTATTTACAACTAGATCTGCACAACATGTCATGCAGCATCAACATTGCAATGTGTGCAACGCATCTGCAGCAGTCACATCACAGGATGTGCAATGTGGAGTCATAATTATAGCTAATTGTGGAGTTACTGCAACGTTTACCCATAATAAAATGAAAGTTCATCATTTGCATGTATCTCTAAGGTTTGTAGCTGTGCATTTCAAGCTAATTTAAAGCATTCATGTACAAAATATATATAATAAATCACAAGGGTAAGACTGATCGCAATGTTCTTATTAAGTCAAAGGGTTACGATTACTAAGTTGTTCCCCTGTTTTATTTTCAGCTATATGACAAGACCTGTGAAGTTGCTCACTGTTGACTAATGATTCACCCACGGCACTCGCTTTCTTCCGGAGAGTATAGGAAAGATGTAACATTGTCTTAAAATGTAAAGATTTTTTAGATGAAAGATGGATGCAGTAATATCACTGAAAAAAGTGTTGCATGCAAAAGTTTTGCAAACTATTTATTTGTGTTGAATTTAAACAAACAAATTAAATTGAGCAACGTTCAACTTAATTTTTTTGTTTAAATTCAACACACATAAATTGTTTACAACCACCTAACATAAAAAAATTGAGTAAATCCAAGGAATCATCTTTGAATAATTTTTTTCTATTGGCATTTAAGAGTCATATGAGCATATGAGCATGTTACATCCCTTTATAGGAACATGTCCCATAACAAGTGACCATTAAAATGCACTGTTTATGGTCAGAATGTGACATTTTGTAATGCTTTTAATGGATTTTAACCATTAGAACTTGTGATGGGGGAACAGTGATGGTTTCTTTTTTCTTTCCACTGCATATACATTACAGGCTACATAACATATGGTGGTTTTGTGCATGCATGCACAGTGTGACAAATCTTCAAAAGTGCATGATGTTGCAAAAGGGGAAAAGACAAAACATAAGAGCAACGTATGGCCACATTCACGTCAGTGGCGTTCTGCTTCTGCTTGCAGTCTGCATGGAAAGAAAAGGAAACTATCACCAACCTTTTGATCACAAACAGGAAACTCGATCTTTTCTTGATACGATTGTCAAAGGTTTCTTGAGTATTTGCTGTATTCTGAAAAGCAATGAGCTGCCAACACAATCTCTTGTTTTTATTCCTCTGTGGCTTCGCTGCGCTCACTGGTAGGTTCTGATTTCTTTCAATATACATGCGTGAACAGACTAAATGTGATTAAAACATAATTAGAATTATTTGGGTAACACTTTGGTTGTAGTAGCTAAAGTTACTTAATATGTTTACTAACATGATCAAACAATGAACAATACATTTACTACAGTATTTGGTCATGTTAGTTAAAGTTATTGAACATGCAGTTGTTCATTGTTAGTTTATGTTAACTCACGGTGTATTAACTAATGTTAACAAGCAGAAATTTAAATGATAACAATGCATTAGTAAATGTTGAACTATGATTAATAAATGCAGTACAAGTATTGTTTATTATTAGTTCATGTTTATTATTCGTTCATTGCAAAGTGTGACCATAAATTGTAATTATGTAAATAGTTGTGGTCATGCAGACTGACTTTAAGTCAACTCAATATGATAGTTCATTGTAGTTAATTAAGGTTCATAAGTAACTAAAGAAGCACTGTAATAAAGTTTTGTAACATATCAAGTAACATATCTAGAAAAATCTACTTCTAATAGAGGATTATTTAAATCATATTTATTATAATTACCTGCACTCTCATGCATACAAGAAACCAATCATACGGCATTGTTTGACATGATTTTGTCATCATTTGATTCCTCCAGATTACAGCTACACACTCATAAATAAAGGTATAAAATCTGTCACTGGGGTGGTACTTTTTTTCATTTTTGTACCATACAGTTGGACATTAGTACTTTTCTGGTTCACTTTTGTACATTTAACGCACTATGAGGTCCACATTTGTACATTTTAGGTATTAATATGTACCTTTAAACACTTGTTAGGAACAAAAAAAAGTTACCGCCTCAGTGACAGATAATGTATCTCTATTTCTGAGAGTGTATTCTGGACTCTGCTTTGCAGTGGGCTACGTAGACTATTATTTATCAGTAAATAGTAAATATACACCGTTAAAAAGAAATCTCTTAATTTAAATCACTTTTTCGAACTTTTCAAGGTTAAAAGTTATTGAAAGAAAGATCAAAAGAATAAATAAATAAAGGGAAAAATAACAATAAAAAATGTATCACATAATATGGAAAACTGCTAATTTACTAATATTTTAACAGTGGATTTCTGCACCACTTGACCTAAAATTGAAATGTGAAGCTTCACACAGAAATTACGCTTTACGTTGTGTGATACATTTCACAATTCTGCCTATAACTTGCCATTCTGACTTGATTTCTGAGAACTGCAAGATAGAAAGTGACTTCATAGCTTCATAGCTCGTAATTGTGAATTTTTTTATCTCAGAATTATGACATTTTTTCCCTGAATTGTGATTCTTTTTTCCTCTGTAATTGCTTCTTGGACACTGTAATGTTTAATACTTTGAGTAATACAAATTCTACTGGCTATAATGGTTTGGCTTAAAGTTTTGTTTCCATTTGCCCTTTTTATAATTTACCAATTTAACGATAAACAAATAATTTACCTTGTGATGATAGGTCAAACTGTCTAATGCAGATCCCTATTTGTGACATCTTGTCTAATTAAGTATGTTAAATTAAATTAAACTATAATTAGTTAAATTTAATCAGTAATCAACTAAGTTATTGTAGTTAAAGTTATTGTTAGAATCATTTTATTGATTACAGTCTCAGCACAGACATGTGGAGAACATGTGCTAGAAGGAACATCCTGCAGTATTAATGGGAAAACAACAAACAATGTAAAAGCTGATGATATCAGATGGAGCTTTACCTCCAGTGATGGAACCACAACTCAATGGAAAAAAGGATCCAGCAGAAAACCTCCAGCAGGATTAACAATAGAAGAAGACGGATCTTTAAGATTTGAAAGTGTTCGTCAGAGTAACACCGGCACATATAAATACACTGCTTTTGATGCCAGTGGCAGACAGATTGGGGATGAAACTGTGAAACTCAGAGTTTATGGTAAGAAGACAAATATTTACATCCAACAAAACAAACTAAGATCTCATATTTCAGTAGGATATCTGCAAATAACCATCATGTTTCTGTTATAGTGAAGGCTCCTAAACCTAACGTGAAGAGTGGATGCAAACCTGATGGGACTGTTACACTCCTCTGTGACACTGGAAACTATAAAGACCTGCATATATCCTGGTATGAAGACGACAAGATCATGCAGGACGAAACAGAAACTCATCTGACCCTAACATCGTCTAAAGTAAAGGAGAATAAACGGTACGCATGCAGTGTAAGCAATCCTGCCAGCAGCGAACACAGTGACAGAATTACAGTGTCATGTAAGTCTCTTCTCATTCCTGAATGTTGTGAGTGTGTGTTATTATTATGCACAATTGATTTGTTCAGATTTTAAATACACACAAGCAGATGCTTTTGAATGATCCAATTGTTTATGTTGATTTTATTATATCATTTCCTTTCAGGTAGTGGACCAGATCAAGGTAAACTAATTATTATTATTTTATTATTTTATTATTATTAAGTTATTAGTGGGGCTAAGAGAAAAACCTAATATGTATAAACTGTAGCTATAAAATGTGATGATTTCACAGTACTAATATTAATGAATATTATATCAACTCAGAATTAACAGTGAAGATGAATCTTTGCTCCCGCTCTTTACTGATGATGTCTAAAGATGTGTTTTGGTCATTCTCAGGTTAACTGTTCCTAGGGCTGGGCTGATAAACGATATTATATCAAATCGCAATAAAATTTATGTCGACAGCAATGATAAGCTCTGGATATGTTTACTCTATATTGATCAAAGAGCCAATCATACAGAAGAAATGTGCATCAATGGGAATCTAGAAGTGTGTTGATATTAAAGATGCACCAAATGTATAGCCACTGAAAATATCTTATGCTATTTATCGGACCATCTAATTGTTATTGTTCAATATGAAAAGATATTAATAGAGAGTGCATTTTTGGGATATCGCCCAGCCCTAACTGTCCCTACATATATCAATACATTTTGGTAATATGGCCCACTGATAACCGCTTTTAACAAATATGACCAAAAAACTCATGATTATAATCGAGCAGCCCTGTATATATCAATATACTGCAAAATATATCATCCATCTTAATCAAAATAAGATGAACCTCCAGAAGAGCCACACTGTTTCGGTCACACTTTACAATAAGGTTTCATTAGGTAAAGTTAGTTACTATGTGTATTTACTAACATGAACTAATAACAAACAATATTTGTACAAATACTGAACAATAGTTCAACATTTACTAATGTATTACTAACACCAAATTCATGCATTGTTAACATTAGTTAATGCACTGTGAGTTAACGTGAACGAATAACTGCATTTTTACAGTTACTGACGTTAACTAACATGAGCAAATACTGTAGTAAATGTATTGTTCATTGTTTGCTCATGTTAGTAAATGCATTAACTAACATTATCTACTACAACCTTACTATAAAGTGTTACTCATGTTTCTGTTACAGCGAAGGCACCCAAACCAACTGTGACACTCAACCGTACAACTAAAGGGACGGTTAAACTCATCTGTGACGCTGGAAACGCTAAAGATCAGACTATATCCTGTTATGAAGACCACAGCATCATGAAGGATGAAACGAAAACGAATCTGACCTTAACATCGTCTAAAGTGGAGAGTAAACGGTACTCATGCAGTAAACAAAGCGCCAGTAAACTCTCATGTGAGTCATTTTTATTGCACGTCATGATTCTCACTCCTGAAATGCACTGACTTTGTGTTTAGTTTCTCAATGGGGTATGTGCACATGCACTATATCCCTTGTGCATATACCCAATGCCGCGTGTACATGTATTGTAATGTTGCGCCATTACAAAATGGCCACATTTAAAATCTGATTTCTTTAAAAATCACTGATCTTCACTGCCTGATATATAATACAACATGGGTCTCAGACCTGACAAAAAGCACTGCATTAAATTATATTTCTCCACACTATCCTTTTAAAATATGGAAATTTATTATACCCAAGTATTTTCAAATGGACTTTCTGTGCTAGCCTGCTGCTCCTGATAGCGCTTTTGTAGTCTTTCATCTTGTTTTACACTTGAACAACTAAACGAATGCTGAAGGTTGCAACCCAGACTCATTCTGAAAACCTAGTCCAGTGGACGTTTCTGGAGACCGCGAAATACATCCCGGGAGGTACGTATTTTTGCAGTTTTTGGTTTTCGCGAATCCGCAAGAGGTCGCTGTGTGCGCCTTTTTGGCTTCTCGGACGTCTCCCGCGAGTGCCATTCACGCCCGCGCTATTCTCGCGTGAACCCACCAGAGGCCGCTGTTGAACGAACGCCTGTCTGTCTGATTGGCTGAATGATTGACCCTCCTCCTTCCCCGAATCCAACCAATTTTACCGATTGACCCGCCCGCCCTAAACCCAACCAACGATTTACAAAAGCCATCCGGAAAAAGAAAAGCCCACGTCTGATTTCTTTTTTTTACCATGTTTTCGGATTTTACCACATTCTCACCCTGTTATGAACCTCTTCACTTTATTTCTTGGATTCTGTTTTAGTCTTACCTGATTTCTGGAACCGCTCTTCCCCAGACTCGAACCCGGTGGTCGTCGTCGTAATCAGCTCCTCTCTGCGTCTCGAGTCCGCCGACGCGCAGGAGGAGCTAACCGGACAAACTGGTTGTGGCGGGAAAGCCCTCCACACGAAGGTAAGCGGTCAGCCGGCGAGCGCTAAAAGGAACGCCGTCATACCACCCCGCAGCGTTCGCTTAAAAAACGAAATGCAGCCACACATACCTCCGGCTACATAATTCGCGGTCTCCAGAAACGTCCTCGGGACTACGTTTTCGGAATGAGCCTGGGTTGGAAGTTTACCTGATTGTATTTTAATTACATTACAAAATTGATGCTGTAAAATGAACATTATGAAATTAAAAACAGTCAGATAAACCTTCTACCGGACGTTTAGCGTTGGCTGAAAACACTACAGTAGCTCATTGCATTAAATAGATTTGTTTAAAGAAATCTACTTGTTTGTTAATGATTGCATGACATCTGATCTTGTCCTGCAGGTAGCAGTCCAGATCTCTGCTTAAATTTCTATGCTGTGCTGGGCGTTTTAGCAGGCGGAGGAGCTCTTCTGTTTCTGCTAATATGTGTTTTCATCTGGTGTGTGTGTCAAAGTTGTCGCAAGAAGAACCAACTACTGTAGGTAAGAGACAAAGATAACTCTAAATTAACATGCTGAGAAATGCTATTTTTCAACCAAACTGTTTGCATTTTGTAATCTCACACTCTAAAATAGATCTGTAAATTAGCAGTTTTACATATTTTGTGACGCATGTTTTTATTTTTCCCTTGTTTATTTATGCTTTTGAATTGCATTATGGGATCTTGATCTTCCTTCCATCAACTTTTAATTTTTATGAACATGTTTAATAGTGTAAAGTGTTATATTGTCTGGATTGGTGTTGTATATGATGCTACAAAAACCTCATAATAACCTGCAGTACATTTTCTGTCATTTTACAAACTTATTTCACTCTATATATTATTTCTTATTATTTTAGACTAATAAAATGTCAATAAAATCTCTTTGTTAAACTGTAGAGTGAATTATCAACAACAAAAGTTGACAGAGCAGAGATCAACATCTCATAATGCAATATGTTAAATCCACAGCATTAGGATTAACAGACTTCTCTATTTTATCACAGGTTTGGGGACTCATTTTGTCTAATGATGAAGATATTATGAAGCTCATGCATAAAGCAAAAAAAAATTATATATATATATATATATATATATATATATATATATATATATATATATATATATATATATATATATATATATATATATATGTAAAACGATAACCTGCAATGTCTCTTAGGCATGTTCTTACATGGTAAATTAATTAATTATAACTAACATTCCTTTTTTTTTTAAAGCGTTCATTCATAAATATTATCTGTAACGATTGCTTCAACTTATGTGTGTGAAAACCATAAAAAAAAACGGCTCTTGACTAAATATAAACATCATGACTTGGGTTGAAATAATCTAAAAATACATATGTATTTTTTTATTTCACTTGTAACATATTCATCTCATTGTTTAAAGGATAAGATTCATGTTTGTCATGTCATGTAATGCACTATACTGTATACAAACTCTTGTTTTTCTGTGCTCGACTGGAGGGAGTTCCTGCTGGCTCTGATTAAAGCATTTTCACAAGTATTGTCTTGAGTCTCATCTAGTTATTACTGCAGAATAGTGGAATACTGGAGATCTTATTTCCCAAGCCAAAGTGTTTAAACTGTCCGAGTCCAAATCTGTTAACTGTAGACACGCTGAGGTTCATTCATTCATTTTCTTTTTGTCTTAGTCCCTTTATTAATCTGGGGTCGCCACAACGGAATGAACCGCCAATTTATCCAGCACATGTTTTACGAAGCGGATGCCCTTGCAGCTGCAACCCATCTCTGGGAAACACGCTGAGGTTATTATACACAAATAATTTATACACAAGGGTCGACTGAAGGGAATTTGGACTGGAGATTCTCTTAAAGGTGCACTAAGAGATTTTTACCAAATCTGAAAGCAAATCTGAAAGCAAATCTGAAATCTGAAAGCAAGATTAAACAAACACACCTTATAACCCAATAAAACCACGCCCCTTTTTTACAGCTCCACTTTGTTGTTGTTATAAGTCACAGCCCTTACTGCTGATTGGCTGCCACACTGTGGTCAATAGTCTTCAAAGATCATTTAGTGTATCTTTAAAGGGATTTACTTGTTTCAAACCCTTAAATAGAGATATTTTTTTCTCTTGAACACAAAATAAGATATTTAGAGTAACATTGGAAACCTGTAACCATTGACTTCCATAGTATTTGTTTTTCCTATGGAAGTCAATGGTTACAGGTTTATAGCTTTCTTCAAAATTTCTTCTCTTGTGTTCAACAGAACACCTGAAGGAGAGTAAATAATGAGTACATTTTCTTTTTTGAGTGAACTATGCCTTTAAGGCATACTATACAGGGGTGTGTTTCCACCATTAGACAACTAAGGTCGCAAGTTCCGTCATTACAAACATAATTCATTGATTTGGCGTTTCCCAAATCCATTGTTCCAACGAACATTCGCAAAACTGCTTCGCAACCTTCTGGAGCTGTAGTAAGAAACATTGTTCCTGGCTGTGTGCTATTCCCAGTTTTCCCCCCTATGCCCTATTCATTTATAATATTCTAACATTTAAACTTGGAATGATTAAAAAAAAAGCCTTAAAGTCATCTCTCTTAGGTGTAAGTATTTTTACAGTTTAGTTTTAGTGATCTTCATGTTTACAATTGTGCTCCCTTCGCAGTGCACTTTGAAAACATTGATTTGAACACAGCTGTGTCTCATGATGAAAGCTATAGGTGACCTATTATTTAAAAGCAGAATTTATGTTACGTCTCCAAAGCTTGTGAAAACAAAAAACACAGCATACGTTAATTCTTTTAATTTATAGTAGGTTATTTATTAAGTATCTGCACTGTATATGACATGGGCCTGCTGGTTAGAACTTTCTGCAGTGGTTTGCATGTGACATGAACAATATCCTACTTAATAATAATAATCGTCATCATAATCATCATCAATAATATTATTTATTTTATTATTATTATTATTAAAGTAGGATTTTTTTCATATAAATAATAAATATAAAATTTCATTTCTTAATAAATTGCCTCATTATTTATGAATTATATATGAGATGAAAATACTTGTTAGCTTTTGTAAGTGATTTTATGCTTTAGAATAGATAATAATATTAATAATATAATAGTTTAAAAATAATAGTTATTAAAAATAATAGTTTTATAATATTCTTAATATTAGTAAAGGAAACACAGGCTCTGTATGTGCCATTTACATATATTTTAATCAATATGGAAAGCGAGTGCATGTATTTACCAAATCTAATATTGGATTTTTTTTTAAATGCTTGTTTGTGTAAAACAATATAATTTTCACAAACAAATGATGGGGTTCTTCTCTAAAGAAGTAGTTCCTCTGCCCCGTTTAGAGCATCACTATGGGTGTTTTATGCTATAACTAACGTGGTTCGAATTATGGAACTGCGACAGAGAAACTACGGGTTTTGGGAAACACTCGCCATTACATCGTTCTTTTCCCAAATGATGCATCGTACTATGATATTTCAGGGATAGTTGTTTGGGAAACGCACCCCAGGTCGGATTGTTTTTTCTTTTGATGAACAGAAAAATAGATATTTAGAAGAAGGTAGAAAACTGGTAGCAATTGACTAGGACAGATTTTTCCCTACTATACAAACTATGAAGTTTTATTGCTCAATAGGAAACTGAACCGGTAATTAGAAATAGCAATCAAGTAATTACATACTTTGTGAGTAATTAAAATAAAAATCTTATTCTAGTCCACAAGATGACAGAATTATATTGAATAAAAGGTATTTGCCTCTAATTGCGTATTTAAGCCACCAGGTCACTGGTCTAGACATCAAACCCATTTTGAGGTTGAAATCACCATGCTAAATGATCAAGTGTGAGAATATAAAAATGACTATTGCTATAAATCATGGTTTTAATGGTTAGAATTTGACATTTTGCAATGTTTTTAATTTTTTTTAGCAAATCAAACTTCTGTGATGGTTTCTTTTTTCAACACGGGAAACTTCACACAGCATATACAGTTGAAGTCAGAATTATTAGCCCCCCTGAATTATGAGCCCCATTGTTTATTTTTTTCCCCAATTTCTGTTTAACTGAGAAAAGATTTCTTCAACACATTTCTAATCATAATAGTTTTAATAACTCATTTCTAATAACTGATTTATTTTATCTTTGCCATGATGACAGTAAATAATATTAGACTAGATATTCTTCAAGACACTTCTATACAGCTTAAAGTGACATTTAAAGGCTTAACTAGGTTAATTAGGTTAACTAGGCAGGTTAGGGGAATTAGGCAAGTTATTGTGTAACGATGGTTTGTTCTGTAGACTATCTAAAAAATGTGCTTAAAGGGGCTGATAATTTTGACCTTAAAATGGTTCATAAAAAATTTAAAACTGCTTTTATTCTAGCCGAAATAAAACAAATTAAACTTTCTCCAGAAGAAAAAATATTATCAGACATACTGTGAAAATTTCCTTGCTCTGTTAAACATCATTTAGGAAACATTTAAATAAGAAAAAAATTCAAAGGAGGGCTAATAATTCTGACTTCAGTTCGACGTAAATGTAAATGTAAGTAACCAAAGAAGCGCTGTATGGATAATGTTTTGTAGCATGTCAACATACCTTCTAGAAAAATGCACTGAGCTGTCACAGATCCAGATTTTTTTGATCATACTGTAATTAATTACACCCTGGTGCACATCATTTGATTCATCCAGTATTGGTGCAGTATTGGTGGCACAATGTGGTCAATGGCATCTTTCAAAAACCATTTAGTGTACACTGTCAAAAATAAATCCGTAAAATTTACGGTAAAAACTGGCAGCTGTGGTTGCCAGTACTTTACAGTTAGAAATACGGTACAAACCGTAAAAGTAATTTCTAATTTTTACAGTAAAATACTGTATTTTATTAATTTATAGGGGTAATATGTCTGTGTTTTTGAATTACCAACATCTACACATCTTTTGTTAAACAGTTAGACACATTAACACAGCCATATGCAGGTGGTGATGCGGAAGTTACATAATGAACCAATACTCATCACAATCAACTTTCCCACAAGCAGGAGAGTGTATCAGTGTATAAAAGCTGCTCAGTGTCACCCCCACAGCTACTAAACACCAGTATGGTAACACGCATAAAATTAAAGTCATGAAGTAAAATTGTTGATCAACATTAGATGTAACATAACTCTCTAATGTATATCACTGATGGGAAAACAACTAAAAAGATCCACAGTAATGTCAACAAAAAGCAAAATGTCAAAAAACAAAAATGTCAATCATTCATTTTCTTTTCGGCATAGTCCCTTTAGCATAGTCCCTTTATCGCCACAGCAGAATAAACTGCCAACGCCACAAGCATTTGTTTTACGCAGCGGATGCCCTTCCAGCCGCAACCCATCACTGGGAAACACATACACACATTCACACACACATACACTACGGACAATTTAGCCTACCCAATTCACCTGTACTGCATGTCTTTGGAACGCAGGGAGAACATGCAAACTCCACACAGAAATGGCAACTGAGCTGAGGCTCGAACCAGCGACCTTCTTGCTGTGAGGCGACAGCACTACCTATTGCACCACTGCATAAAAGCATAAAAAGTGAGGGAACTCTGGGAAAGTCAATTTACAGTTATTCGCTGTATATATATTAAGTAAACATACCATTAACCAGGTTATGGATGTGTACTGTAGCATTTTTACAGTTTTTTACCGTTGAAATCACGGCCATTTTTTACAGTGTATCTTTAAAGGGACAGTTCACCTAAAAATGTAAGTTCTGTCATCCTTTCCTCTCCCTTTACTTGTTTCAAACTTTAAATAGTTTGTTTTTTCATGTTGAGCACAATAGAAGATATTTAGAAAAATGTTGGAAACCTGTAACCATTGACTTCCATAATATTTGCTTTTCCTATACTGAGGAAGTAAATGGTTGCAGGTTTACAGCTCTCTTCAAAATATCTTCTTTAAGACAATCTACAACACAGTTAAGATGAACAGAAAAAATAAATATTTAGAAGAATGTAGGAAACTGGTAGCACCTGACTGGGAGATATTTTTTTACAATAGGAGGAACAGAAGGAAGAAACAGAAGCAAGATTTTACAGCTGAGCAAAAGGCTATATTTCTCAGTTTTAAACATGGTAATAAGAACAAGTAATAAAGTAATACATTTTTTTTACCACATTCTAAAGCAGAGCAGTGGTTCTCAACTAGTTTGGCAATGCGACCCACATTTTACCAAAGTCCTTAATCCTGTCAAACCTTTATAAGTTTCTTTCTTCTGTTACAATTTTGTAAACCAGTAAACTTTCTAACTTTATATCTTCATTTGTTTTCAACCGGAGAAAGGTTTGGAAAAACTTGAGGGAAAATAAATAATGCTGTCAACACAATCTCTTATTTTTATTCCTCTAGCTTTGTTTTAGTCACTGGTATGATTATATTTTACATTAATAGACTGAAATGAAAAACAGTTAAGAAGAATATTGGTAAGGTTTGATATTAAGCACACTGCATTATATGTGTATGCAATTGATGTTTGATCAGTTAATCTAAACATTTACCTAATGTGAGAACATCTAAAGTCACTTTTAATAGTCAGATCAGGTAGAAAATAGGTGACAAATGCACTTTTTACACTTGATAAATGCACAAGTATCAGTCAATCATTCATTTTCCTTCAGCTGATTATCCAGATTATTCCAGCATATGTCTTTTTTATTCCAACAATGCCCTTCCAGCCGCAACCCAATACTGGGAAACACCCATACATACTCATTCACACACACACACACTCATACGCTACAGCCAATTTAGTTCATCAATTTCCCTATAGCACAAGTGTTTGGGCTGTGGGGGAAACCCACACCAACACAGGGTGAACATGCAAACTCCACACAGAAACACCAACTGACCCAGCTGGCATTTGAACCAGAGACCTTTTTGCTATGAGGCCACAGTGCTAAGCCAACGTGCCACCTGCATGAGACAATATTTCACTCAAAAACTGCAGAAAACTTTCCATAAAACACACTAATTCTCTTTAATGCACGTGCAACAAAAACAATGCATTTCTGATCTAGTCCACAAGATGGCAGCATCACATTGAATAAAATGTATTGGTCTCTAATAGTGTTTTTAAGCCACTAGGTCACTGGTCTAGACATCAAACCCATTTTGGGTTTTGAAACACCATTCTAAACTATCAGGTGTGAGATAATAATATTATATTAAGCATAAGCATTTATATCTACCAATTATACAACGTAACACTAGCTGACTCACACAGCACTCAATCATCTTCATTTTACATACTAATACTTTGTGTAATCTGACCTAAAAGAAGAAGGTTAAACATCTCTAAAAAGGCTTAGGTTTTATTAAAATATCCAAACTTTGCAAATGCTTTAAGACCATCAAAATAAACCTCAGTTTTTACAACTCTTCTTCATAACAAACGTAAATAAACACATGCACACCTACTAATCAACAACTACAGTGAACATCATTGAACATTTTCAGCTGCGCATTTTTAGGATCGAGTTATTCAAAAGAATCTAAAATTACTATTAATCCAATTAGATGAAATGTTTAAGTTGATTGTAACTACCACAATAATCCACTAATGGCTATTTTTATGTGATCATATGTATAATATTTCTAAAAACACTTAAAATGAGAGTTAAATCAAACATTCTTAGAAGCTCCATATACATATAATCAACACCAGAGAACAAAACACAAGACATTTTCCTAAACACCACACATATTTCCAACGCATGATGCACGTTAAAAGCATATCACTCTCTGTTTCTGTTTCTGTTCCTGATAGCTAATATTAGCAAATGAGATGCTTCCATTGAACCCTAATATTTTTTAAATCAGTGCATTGCAACCACAAGCTCAAGATAAAAACAGCATCACAAAATAATCAGATATAGTCTATATTTTGCATGCAGAAACACCTGTGTTAGATGGCATCCTTTGCGCACCTGTGTTAAAAGTAATGCAATAACTGACATCTTCAGTTACCGCCTGCTCAAACAGGAAACTCTGTGTTTCCTTCAGACGATTGAGAAAACTTTCTGGAACAATTGTTGCGTTCAGAAGAGCAATGAGCTGCCAACACAATCTCTTGTTTTTAATCCTCTGTGGCTTCGCTGCGCTCAATGGTAAGTTCTGATTTTATTTAATATAGATGTGTGAACAGACTAAAGATAAAAATCTATTTCGCGTTCATTTCAGTGATTCTAGTGAGAAAATCTGATAGATCAAATATTACAATTGGATTTGAATGTATTTAGTATGGCGATGCATATTAATGTGTGAATGCCGTGAATATTGCAGTGTTTTATTGTAATATAAAGTTCCTGTGTATAATTATAATTTAGCGGTAACACTAATGATCCATTAGTTAATGTATTTACTGACATAAACTAATTATGAATACTCTTGTAAATCATTTATTAATCATACTTCAACATTTACTAATGCTTTATTAAAATACAAAGTTGTGCTTGTTAATGTTAATTATTTTAATAGTTGTTAAAGTGAGTTACACACAAAGGAAAGACTTTTGCTGCTTGTTGAAACTATTTAAAATGAGTTGAAACAACATCATTATTTATTGGGAGATGTGGGACAACCTATTTATGATCAAATCAACTTAAATTTGTAAAAACAATTAGGTTAACTTAATCGGTTTGTGTTGAAACAACATGAAGGAATTGTGTTGGACCCATAACATGAACTAACATTATTTAAATTAAATAACTTTAACTAACATTAACAAATATGAACAAATAGCGTAATAAATGTATTACGAATTATTTGTTCATGTTAATAAATACATTAACTGACATTTAAATTGTTAACCATTTCGCTAATTGAAAATGTGGCTAATTGTTTTTTCCATCACCAAAGATTCAATCAAAGGCAAACAGAAATAATAATAATTATTTAAACATGTTTGTCCACTGTAAAAAATTCAATTAGTCATGGAAACATTTGTTTTATGGTAATTATTATACATTTTTACACTGCGTTAATAGTATTACAACTTAATATTTTAGGCTATACATGCTGTTTTTAGTCTCTTTTATGTAATTTAAGTGAAATGGATTGAATAAGGTTAACTTGATTCAACTTAAAAATGTAAGGCAACCATGTAATTTTTACTATAGCCACTTTTACATGGTTTTTAATAATTTCTGGTGCCGTTTACATACAAACTGATGGAGTAAATGTCGGCTTGTGTCTACCTCTCACAAAAACATTATAATAATTTATAGTATATTTGTAAAAACAGATGAACATGATTTATAAAAGTTTATGTGCCATCAAAAATAAATGATGTTTGCTTAAACTGCTTATTTTAAATGAGCTGAAACATCTCAATTCTTGATTTTTTATGGTGGACAATTGAATTGTTTTATTGTTTTCAATCCACTTAATTCCAATCCAATCCACTTAACTTAATTCCTTTATGTTGCTAATTGATTGTGTGGAACCAGACTTTTCTTACAGTGTGTTTGACAGTATAAACAGTTTGATAGTTGGTCGCAGGTTTGAATACAGGCACCAGCTCCCTGGGGTGTGCGTTCACGATGTGTGCATGTGTGTTTACCGCTTTCTATGTGTGTGAATGAGTTAAATGCAGAGCACAAATTCCAAGTAAGAGTCACAATATTCTTGGCCATATGACACAACCTTCTCCTTTCCTATTTAAAATCTGAGTTCCCTGTTATTGCGAATGAGCTCATCAGATATACACTGCGCTGATGGTTTTATAAAGACGCTTTAGCCTCACCCACATTTTTGACATGCATTTGATGTATAGTTTGTCAAGATACATCCAGATTTAGACAAAAATAATTATAAATGGAGAGCACAGAGAAAATATGCATGATTATACTTCTTTCCTTGTTCCGTTTGTATTTTAATTTAATTTTTTTTTTACTGCTGTACCTTTTGCATCTGAGTATTTATATATTTTCTGTCTTGCTGTATGACCCAATATGCATTTTATTTATTATGTTATTTTATTTATCTTATTATTATATATTTTTATTGATTTATTGGCCTAAATTTTGTTCCTAATGCAATTATAACTGTTCTACTTGATTCAGAAGAAAATGTGAACCATCGTCGTTTTCTCCTGATTGATACTAGTGAGGTCTTGTGATTCTTTATATTTTATACTGTAACTCTCCGACTAATATGCATCAATAAAACAGAGTTTAACTATTAAAATATATAACTTATGTACTGAAAAACCACCCAAAACATCCATAAAACAATTACATTACACAAAAAAGTGCTTTTAAAAGAAACAAGGATCTTAAGATTAATATGTTTCTCACATTCACAAGTTTCTTTCTATTAAGAACTGATCACTGATCTATTAGCATAACTGTGAAAATGCTTTTGTTAATACTGTCTGACAGAAAAGTCTGAATTTTACAATAAGGTTTTGAGTCAAAAGTCTTTTTTTAACAAAAGCTTTTATATTAAAATGAAATAATAATTTAATTCATTTACTCCAGTATCATCTTAATTGTGTAGCATGCTGACAATATGTTTATTTATAGCATGTTGGTTGAAACAGGTTTAAAGTAAAACATGCAGCGTGTGTGTTACATAATTTGTTTTCATTGCTGTTGCCCATAACAAGAGTTTTGTTTGGTCTGTGCGTTACCTTGTACTTATTTTTGTCGTTTCCTAACACTGAACATAATTTTGCTGTTTAAATTGGGGTGTTTTTTAGAAATCCCCATAGTGAAAATGTATACTGTAGCTACTGTTTAACAGCACACCAAGTGCATGTTAAGTAAGTCCTGTTATTATTGTTTATAATCAGTTATGGAAGGAATTAAAATGTAATTGAACTTAAAAATTAATTGAAAGTGTTTGGAAAAAAGCCAACCCGAAAAATCTAGTTCATGCTAATTCCTCATAGTTTACTTGTATTATTTAGCAGACACTTTTATAAATGAGAATAATACTGTAGAAGCACTTCAAATCAGAAAAGCAATGATATGCGGGTGTGGTGAGAGGTGTTGGTCAGTTTTAACATTGTGCTTTTTTATCCAAAAGAAAAAACAGATACTGTAGGTTTCCAATAAAATAGGCATTGCTATTTGCATTTTAATTTAAAGGTGTAGTTCACTCCATCGTTTTTTTTTACCCCGTGAACTCAAAGAAAAATATTTGGAAGAATGTCAAACCAAACAGGTCTCGCAAACCAAATGGTGTTGCCTTTGATATTGGTGGGGACCTTATTTAATCCTTTGCCTGCGTTTATGTTTATAAATTTAACCGAGGGTTCATGTGCATAATCACTTAGCGCTGCATCTGAACACCTTTATGCAGGTATACAGTCATTTATGCATGCACCTTAAGCTAAAAGAGGACTTTACATGTCACTGATCTGTTTCGTCTCAGAGCGCAAAAACTGAACAGCTCATGTTCTATTTGCTCTCTTAAAAACATTAATAGATAAAATACAATTATTAATATTGAAATAGCTTTAAATAAAGTACATCTCATGCTGCAGAAGTAAATTTACATGATTTTACTTCGCAGAGGAATGACTTCTGGAAAGGTGCAGGCATGTGGCGCTATAAAAATTTGATCTCGATTGTTGTTTTTTCAGAATCGTTGTGGAGGCCAAAATTTAGTTTAGTTTAGTTTTAGTTTAAACTTTATTGTCCGTTCTGCTTGGCACAGAAAGGATATTTGTCTTTAACACTGGATTTAAGACAACAATTGCATAAATACAATAATCACACAATAACCACACTAATAAAGGCAACAAAAGTTTAAAATTAAAAAAATAAATAAAAATTGCCCCATACATATACTGCACATCATTCTTGACAACCACCTTATTCACTTTAAACAGTGATCCAATTTAAGACAACAACTGCAACTGGCATAAATGACTTTTTGTAGGCGATTACATTTCTTTATTTTAATTTACTTTAATTTACTTTTATTTTAATGTACATTTTTTAAATTTTAATTAATTGCACAGCCATACTAGCTATTATGGTGGACTCGTAGCGAACGTGACTTCAAGTGACTTACTTTTCTTTGAAAAGTAGCTCCAAATGTGCAGGTCTCACCTGACAGCATTTCCCTGTACTGTAGTTTTGGCACTGCAAACATCCAAACGTACCATAGCAGCTGCTCCCTTTGTAACATTTCCTTCAGCTCACATTATAAATGTTGGGATGTCAGACAGAATCTCACTATCAAGTAAGTCAAACAAAAAAATAACAATATAATAAGCAGGAAACCCTTACAAAGGCTCATTAAAACACTGTTCATACACAGACCCACAAGGTATGATCAATGAGAATAAACACTCCAAAATACCATCATTTCCCACCCTCAATAATGTTTGGAAATTAAATCAGGAATCAAACAACTAAGAAAACTCCATTGCAAACATCAAACAAATGCACACTCATTTCAAGTAGGAATCACTTTGAAACAAACACAAAGCGGTCAAGCAATAAAAGCTCACCCAGTCTTTGCATCATCACAAAAATAGTTTAATAACAAAAGCACATAAACAGTATGTCCATATGTGTGTCAGGGATTTAGAACTTGAGGAGAGAATGTTAATTAAAGCTTGACAGAGCATTCATTTATTTTAGAGGCAATTAAATTATTGGTGGAGACATTTGAAAAGAAAAGAGAGACACGTCCACTCCATCCATGCTAATTCTACGCCTTTGAGCAACCCATTAACTCCCATAGTTAGCATAGTGAGCAAATGGGCCGCAATATCATTTTTGGTTATTGACATTATTCTAAATATCTTCACACAGGTAACTTATGCAAAGATCATAACAAAGAAATTCAAACAGGATTGGACCAATCTGACCCTTACAAAAAATACTGCAGTTAATAAATAAAAAAAGAATAATGCAGTGTTAGTTTACTTCTGAATAATGCAGTTTTTGGACACGAAAAAACTGCATTATTTAAGTATATTGCAGTATTACTGCAATACAACTAAAGTACAAATCAGATACAACTACTGCAATACTGAAGTGATACTACAATTACAGTATAATGCAGAACAACTATTGCAATACAACTGAAATACAGTACAGCTGCCATACTGCTATTGCAATACAACTGAAGTACAGTACAGCTGCCATACTGCTATTGCAATACAACTGAAGTACAGTACAGCTGCCATACTGCTATTGCAATACAACTGAAGTACACTACAGCTGCCATACTGCTATTGCAATACAACTGAAGTACAGTACAGCTGCCATACTGCTATTGCTATACAACTGAAGTACAGTACAGCTGCCATACTGCTATTGCTATACAACTGAAGTACAGTACAGCTGCCATACTGCTATTGTAATACAACTGAAGTACAGTACAGCTGCCATACTGCTATTGCTATACAACTGAAGTACACTACAGCTGCCATACTGCTATTTCTATACAACTGAAGTACAGTACAGCTGCCATACTGCTATTGTAATACAACTGAAGTACAGTACAGCTGCCATACTGCTATTGCTATACAACTGAAGTACAGTACAGCTGCCATACTGCGATTGCAATACAACTGAAGTACACTACAGCTGCCATACTGCTATTGCTATACAACTGAAGTACAGTACAGCTGCCATACTGCTATTGCAATACAACTGAAGTACAGTACAGCTGCCATACTGCTATTGCTATACAACTGAAGTACAGTACAGCTGCCATACTGCTATTGCAATACAACTGAAGTACACTACAGCTGCCATACTGCTATTGCTATACAACTGAAGTACACTACAGCTGCCATACTGCTATTTCTATACAACTGAAGTACAGTACAGCTGCCATACTGCTATTGTAATACAACTGAAGTACAGTACAGCTGCCATACTGCTATTGCTATACAACTGAAGTACAGTACAGCTGCCATACTGCTATTGCAATACAACTGAAGTACAGTACAGCTGCCATACTGCTATTGTAATACAACTGAAGTACAGTACAGCTGCCATACTGATATTGTAATACAACTGAAGTACTTCTACAATACAACTGCAGAACAACTACTACTTTTCCTGCTCGGTGGACAATGGTTTCTAAATGAGGTTTCAGTACTTCAGTTGTATTGCTGACGTACTACCACAATATATTTCATTGCACTTTTCAGAAGTATAATTAACTACAGAAATGCATCTACAATACTGAAATACATAGCAAAAGTAAAGTGCACTTTTAATACTGATGTACCTAAGTGCAATAAATTATATAACATATCACTATATTGGCTCTCTCAGTTTATTTAATGTTACTTCAGTTGTACTGCAGATTTTACTGCTGTTGAACTTTATTGTATTGTAGTTGAACTGTGTTTATACCTCATTATACTGCGATTTTGGAGTTGCATTGAATTTTGCCACAGTTATGCTTATATAGGCTACTGCTGTTGTACTGTTCAGTTCACTGCAGTTATTTTTTACTATTTATTTTTGCTAATAAACTCTTAAAATTCTAATTAGAAAATTCCTTGAATCCAAAAAAACATCCCTGAAAAAAGTAAAACAGTGAAGTTTATTCATAAATTCGAGAGGATCACGTGCTTATGATTGCTAGCGGCTGGATCCGCATTATCCAATTCTCAATGCACCAATTAGACGATTCCTAAGCTACTACAAATACCCTGGGTTACATACCACCGATATCTTCGTTTTGAAGAATCCCCCCCATCCACCCCTACTCCTCCTTCTTCCTAGATGGGTGACACGGTGGCCCAGTGGTTAGCACTGTTGCCTCACAGCAAGAATGTCTCTGGTTCTAGGCTTTACCAAACCAGCAGACATTTCTGTGCGGAGTTTGCATTTTCTCCCCGAGCTCACGTGGGTTTCCCCCGGGTTCCCCAAAAAACATGCAACATAAGTTAATTGACTAATCCAAACCGGCACTATAGACATGCTCCTAGTAAATGGTTATCTCTCAAGAGCAATCACTGGCTGTTTATTGGTTATTACAGCAGAGGAGTTCTCGAGATCTACCTGAGCTCAAACTCTCCTCTCGCCTTGCAATGGGAGGGAGCCACGGGCTTGAGGATTTTATGAGCTCAGGGCTCTCTCCCGGGACAGCATGCCAAACAAGCTTATAATTAATCATCAGCTAAGTGTGAACTCTTGAAATATTCTTAGGAGATGTTGAAGAACAAATCCCTTGGAACACAAGTGCAGCACAGTTCTAACCACACCATTGGCATATTAGACTACAGCACAAGTGCAGTAAAGACGGAGTTTAATTTTGCAGTTATAATTTTACTGCAGTTATACTTCTATATACTGCTGTTGTACTGCAGTTTTACATCAGTTTACTGCAGTTATTTTTTGTGAAGGAAGAGTCAGTAAATGGTGATAGACTTTTCATTTTTGAGTAAACTATCCCTTTTAATGATTTAGCATGTGCTTTTATCTAGTTAGACTTACAAATGAGGGCAACAGAAGAAACTAGACCACCATAGTGAGCAGTAGTAGACCACATACACTCAAAAACACATACATTTTGCTGCTCATTCAAACTATTTATGTAAAATGAGCTTGAATAACACTATTCTTGAGATCTTTTTAGGACAACCTAATTTTTTAGGTTCAATCCACTTAAATTTGTTACACCGTGTCCTAATTGTGAAACCAACATCACTACTTGCTATACACTTATTTAACAATAGACTTTACATATCAATTTGCACACAGCAGCTGCACAAACAGCGTTGTATATAGTAATATACCTATACATACACTTGTCAATTTGTATATTCTTTTTTAATATATATTTATAATCTGTTTTTTGTCCTGTCTCTGTAATTCTGTAGCACTGTAGAAGCTCACGAAAACAAATTCCTCGTATGTGTAAACATACCTGGCAATAAAGCTCTTTCTGATTCTGATTCTGATAACAGTACACAACAAGATTCCGGTGACAAGCAATTTGTCTGTTTGCACCAAATGTGAAGCAACAGAAATATTTATAATACCAGCCATTCAATAAAATACAAGCCACTGCACTCCCAACAAAACGGTAAAGGTTTTTAATGTAATTAATACATATTAAGCCTCTTTAAATTATTAATAGGCTTCTGACTGATGTTGTTATCACAGTTCTGACTTTCATTCTCAAACCCTTTGCTAGTTACTTTATTTTCAAGACCTGAGGGGAGCTATCTGAAACTGGTTTCAGTAGTATAGCAATAAAATTCACATACAATTGTATTAAAACTCACATTGGGAGCATTTAATACTGAATTAAGCACATAATCAGTACCTGAGGTGATCATTATTTTAGTAATGCACTCAAAAAATAACTTTTGCTGCTTGTTTAAGATACGTTGAAACAAAACAATTCTTAAGTTTTTATTGAGGACAACTTAATTGTTTAATGTTAAATCCACACAAATTTGTAAAAATGATTAGGTCAACTTGTTAATTGATGAACGCTCAAGGCAGGGGACTCATCTCAAGCATTTATTCAATTATTACATCTATAAACAACTTGGAGTTTATTCGTGAAGCTTAGCAAAATGATTTGAACAGAGAATTTTCAGATCTAGAATGGGCAGATGCTTTAACTCAGGTACATTCATCCTCACTCTGTGCTAGACATGGTTTAGTTCCATTTAAAGTTCTCCATAGGCTACACTTTACTAACTCTAAATTAGCAAAATTAGCAAAATTTACCCAAATATTAGCCCTGCATGTGGTAGATGTTCACCATCACCTGCTACCACTGCTCATATGCTCTGGTTTTGTACCAAGTTAGAAGCTTTTTGGAAGGGGATTTTTGAAACATACGAACAGATATATAGCACTCCAATTGACCCAGATCCATTGATGGGCATTTTTGGTGTGGTGCCTGAGAATATAGATCTCAGTAAAGACATACTTTCAGTTATTGCCTTCACTACAGTACTAGCAAGACGTTTAATATTATTCAAGTGGAAAAGAGTAGACCCCCTAACGCACGCTGACTGGATAAATGAAGTGATGTCTTACATTCAATTGGAAAAGATTAAATACATGATTCGAGGCTCGAAAAGCAAGTTCCTAGACAAATGGTACCCCTTTATTAAATACTTTTGAACTCCCTGGCCTTTAGAAAAATTTATTTATTTTTATTTTATTTTATTTGTTATTTCTATATTATACACTTTGGATGTTACCAAACTCCTCATGTCAAATGAGAACATATTGACGAAAAATATAATAATGTATTTCCTCTCTGTCAACTTTGATATATCTGGAAGGTTTTGTGATTCAAGAGAATATGACCTTTTTTATATATATATATATATATATATATATATATATATATATATATATATATATATATATATATATATATATATATATATATATATATATATATATATATATATATATAATTTCTTTTTATTTATTATAATTATTATTAATTAATTTGTTGAATTTTTTTATTTTATTCATTTTTTTTCTTTTCTTTTTGTATTGAGATGCACCTCTTTTGTATATTCCCTCTTTTGGATGTTGCCAAGTCTCTCATGTTAAATGACAACATATGTACTGAACAAATATGGTACACTCTGTTTTCTCTCAGGAACTCTGGAATGATGTACAGTATGTATATGTGTGTATGTATGTATAGGTGTGTGTATGTATGTATGTATGTATGTATGTATGTATATATGTATATATATATATATATATATATATATATATATATATATATATACATACATACATACATACATACATACATATATATACACATATATATACATACATACATATATATACACATATATATTCACACATATACATATATACACATATATATATTCACACATATACATATACATATATATATATATACATATACACACACACACACACACACACACACACACATACACACACACACATATATATATATATATATATATATATATATATATATATATATATATATATATATATATATATATATATATATATATATATATTATATCTTCTTATTTTTTTCCTTTTCTTTCAACGCCGTGGTTGTGGTAGGGTATGGGTAATGTAATGCTTTAAATTGTAGATGCAAAAACTCAATAAATAAATATTTAAAAAAACAAAACAAAAAACTTGTTAATTGATTTGTGTTGGGACAACATGATGGAATTGTGAAACCCAGCAGTTTTTACAGTGTATATTATTCTGTTGTTATGCCGTGAAATCTTAGAACTACAAGCACAGTTGCAGACGGTTATAACAAAAATTTCTTTTAACATGGAAAAGATACCTTTTATCACGTTGTGGTGCCGTGTCGAGTGTAGTTAGGACACGGTGTTAACTTAATCGCTTTGTTTTAAAGCAACTTGAAAAAATTGTTTGGAACCCTGCATGTTTTATAGTGTATGAGCCTTTAAAGCCTGTTGAGTTCTATCAAATGCTAATATCATTTTATTGATTACAGTCTCAGCACAGACATGTGGAGAACATGTGCTAGAAGGAACATCCTGCAGCATTAATGGGAAAACAACAAAGAATGAAAAAGCTGCTGATATCAGATGGGGCTTTACCTCCAGTGATGGAAACCCAACTGACTGGAAAAAAGGATCCAGCAGAAAACCTCCAGCAGGAATAACAATAGAAGAAGACGGATCTTTAAGATTTGAAAGTGTTCGTCAGAATAACACCGGCACATATAAATACACTGCTTTTGATGCCAGTGGCACACAGATTGGGGATGAAACAGTGGAACTGAGAGTTTATGGTAAGAAGACAAATTTTCACATCTTTCCAAAATGTTAACAAAATAAGACACTTCATATTTCTGTGGGAGTTCCTGAAGCTGCAAATAACCATCACGTTTCTATTACAGTGAAGGCTCCTAAACCTACTGTGACGATCAAATGTATTGCATCTCAAGACATTGTAATACTCCACTGTAAAAACCTTGAAAACATTAAAGATCTGACCATATCCTGGTATGAAGATGGCACGATCGAGAAAGTTGAAAAAAAATCTGAGCTTACCTTAAAATTGTCTGACGTGATAAACAAACAGTATGCATGCAGTCTAAGCAATCCTGCAAGCAATGCACAAAGTGAGAGAATTACAGCCTCATGTAAGTCATATTTATTGCACATTCTCATTCCTGAATAAATAAATAAATTAATCTTTATTACAAATATTAATTAATGTTCATGTTGACCACAGAAAACACCTATTTTTAGGCTCATTAACAGACCTGATCTTAAAGGGATAGTTCACCCAATCACTCGGCCGTTACTTGCTCCAAACCTGCTTGAGTGAATTTGGAGTGAATTATCCCTTTAACTGCACACGTTCTCTGGTATGATTACTGGTTTACCAATCGACTGAGCAGATCTGTTCACTTTTGCTTTATTGCACTGGTTTTTAGTCTGGCCGTTTCCTGTTTTCGCAGTTATAGCTGACGTACAATCACCAAACACTGACAGTAAAGAGTATTTGTTAAGTTCAAGCTGACTGTGCAAAAAAAATGTGTACAACCCATAAAAGCCTTCATTAGCAGTCTAAAAGCAACTAATTAGTTGAGGTTTTTTAGCATATATGGATTTCTTTAGTTGTTAGCAACATCCAAACATTTCAAGTCAAGAGAATCTTTAGAAATATGCTTTCTGAGAAAAATGGAGACGAGTTCAATACTTATTTCCCCATCTGTATATTTTCTATGAGAAAAATCTTGGATTATTCAAAATATGTGAGCTAATTTCCTCCATCTATTTAGTAAACCATTTGCATTTTTTATATTATTGCTGATAATCAGTGCATCCCTACTTCTCATGAAGTTTTACAGTTTTCAATGATCCACTATTGGTTACTGACTTCATTACATCTGTCCTATCTTACAGGTAGTTCAATACCTATAACACTTTTCGGCTTTGATTTTTGGATCATGATTGGGATTTTAGCAGGTGGAGGAGCGCTTTTGCTTCTGCTGTGTTCTGTTCTCATCTGCTGTGCATGTCGAAGGTGTAGACACAAGAAGCACAGACTAGGTATGTTTTTATCATTCTTAAAATAATGCTCTGAGAATTGAGATTTTTAGCAGTTGTTGTTGTTGTTGTCAAACCTGAAAAGTTCACAGCATTTTTCTTCAGCGTACCAATGTGTACCTTTTGTAAAGCTGCTGTGAAACAATAATTATAGTGAAAAGCGCTATACAAAAAAACTTGAATTGAATTCTTGACTGCCAAATCATATCTCAAATATACTTGTATAAATAGAACAATACATTTTAAACATATCGATAAAAGTTAGTTTGCTCTTTCAAAAACTGGTTATTAGTTTTAATTACCCATTTTTAATACAGGAACACAAAGTCTTTACTGCAGTTTTATATGTATTAGATACAATATGTTGACGGAGACAGGTTCTGAAAATAAACCTAAACTCTAAAAAAATGTAATGATTAACATTTGCATGTTATGAATTCGTTTACCTTTTGTATAAGAATGCATTTGCCAAATCTCTTTGTTTAGTTGGCACCAGAGAGATCTAGAAGATCAAACCAGTATCCTGTATGCAAATGTTTTTATGTGGCTTTCTGAGCCATTTAGCAGAACTGTCAGCATTAAAAACGGAATTTCTAAGAATCAACAGCCGTGATAATAAAAAAATAATTAAAATTGACAACAGAAGCATGAATAACAGCGTGAGAAAGTTGCAATCTTGAAAATGCAATGTTGGCATATAACATTTTATTTAGCAATATTTCTATTTTTATGATGAACCTGTAATCAATAGTTTTTAAAAAAGCATTTTATTATTTTATTAAAATGTATTTTATATTTTCACATTTTTAGTTTTAAGTTTTGAAAGTGTCTCAGCGATGCATCAAGTGCTTCATTCCCGCACCGGCTGTGCGGATGCGATGTGCGGCGCTCTGTAAAATGATTCTCACAATGAGTTTCTGTTCTCTCATCCTTCGGACTGAGTTTATTCTTCCGAGGGGAATACTTCAAGTGCTGCGAATAGGTTGTAAAGCCTGGCTCATTGTGGTCAAAGTAGTTGATTAAATTAATAAAAGAGAAACTGACGGGCGCAATATGGATTGTCAATAGCAGAAAAGGAAATGTTTATTAAGTAAAACTGGCCCCAGACCGTTTAGTTTAGTCTGCGTCAAACCTGCAGGAAAATATCAGGCTTTGATAAAAGGCTGGTTATTTTACCAACGATTAGTGTCAATAGTGGGAGTCTATTGCAGATTTCAAAGAAAGATCTTAATATTAAAAAAGAAAACACAAGCTGAACCACAACAGATCAATGTCATAATGAATGCTCAAATAATGTAGCCTAGTTTACAGAAAGCATCATGTTTTTAGTTAGATTGTGCTGTCTGTCATATACAGTAGGCCTATAGGTCTGTTATTTTTACTAAAGAAGATCTATTATTTGAGTTTATCACCAGAACTGTAGAAACTGTATTAGGCTTTAAAAAAAAAAAAGGCACAGTATCAGGATCGGATTTGTATTGATATTCTGAATTTTGGTATCGGGATCAGATCGCTCCAAAAAAATGGTACCGATGCATCCCTAATTTGCCCTGAAGTTGTAAATAAAGTGAGAAATATGATCATATACAATTGAGTTGTACCATATAATAAAGTTGTACCAATATCGTTAACATAACATAATTTACGATGGTATAAACCATTATCATATGAGATTATTTATATTGTGATGTATATCGTTATATGAGATTACTTGTATTATGATATATATCATTATCATATGAGATTATTTATATTGTGATGTTTATCGTTATATGAGATTACTTGTATTATGATATATATCATTATCATATGAGATTATTTATATTGTGATGTATATCGTTACATGAGATTACTTGTATTATGATATACATCATTATCATATGAGATTATTTATATTGTGATGTATATCGTTATATGAGATTACTTGTATTATGATATATATATCATTATCATATGAGATTATTTATATTGTGATGTATATCGTTATATGAGATTACTTGTATTATGATATACATCATTATCATATGAGATTATTTATATTGTGATGTATATCGTTATATGAGATGACTTGTATTATGATGTATATCATTATCATATGAGATTATTTATATTGTGATGTATATCGTTATATGAGATGACTTGTATTATGATGTATATCATTATCATATGAGATTATTTATATTGTGATGTATATCGTTATATGAGATTACTTGTATTATGATATATATCATTATCATATGAGATTATTTATATTGTGATGCATATCGTTATATGAGATGACTTGTATTATGATGTATATCATTATCATATGAGATTATTTATATTGTGATGTATATCGTTATATGAGATTACTTGTATTATGATATATATCATTATCATATGAGATTATTTATATTGTGATGTATATCGTTATATGAGATTACTTGTATTATGATGTATATCATTATCATATGAGATTATTTATATTGTGATGTATATCGTTATATGAGATTACTTGTATTATGATATATATCATTATCATATGAGATTATTTATATTGTGATGTATATCGTTATATGAGATTACTTGTATTATGATATATATCATTATCATATGAGATTATTTATATTGTGATGTATATCGTTATATGAGATTACTTGTATTATGATGTATATCATTATCATATGAGATTATTTATATTGTGATGTATATCGTTATATGAGATTACTTGTATTATGATGTATATCATTATCATATGAGATTATTTATATTGTGATGTATATCGTTATATGAGATTACTTGTATTATGATGTATATCATTATCATATGAGATTATTTATATTGTGATGTATATCGTTATATGAGATTACTTGTATTATGATGTATATCATTATCATATGAGATTATTTATATTGTGATGTATATCGTTATATGAGATTACTTGTATTATGATATATATCATTATCATATGAGATCATTTATATTGTGATATATATATCGTTATATGAGATTACTTGTATTATGATATATATCGATATATGAGATTACTTGTATTATGATATATATCATTATCATATGAGATTATTTATATTGTGATGTATATCATTATATGAGATTACTTGTATTATGATATATATCATTATCATATGAGATTATTTATATTGTGATGTATATCGTTATGAGATTACTTGTATTATGATGTATATCATTATCATATGAGATTATTTATATTGTGATGTATATATCGTTATATGAGATTACTTGTATTATGATGTATATCATTATCATATGAGATTATTTATATTGTGATGTATATCGTTATATGAGATTACTTGTGTTATGATATATATCATTATCATATGAGATTATTTATATTGTGATGTATATCGTTATATGAGATTACTTGTATTATGATGTATATCATTATCATATGAGATTATTTATATTGTGATGTATATCGTTATATGAGATTACTTGTATTATGATATATATCATTATCATATGAGATTATTTATATTGTGATGTATATCGTTATATGAGATTACTTGTATTATGATATATATCATTATCATATGAGATTATTTATATTGTGATGTATATCGTTATATGAGATTACTTGTATTATGATGTATATCATTATCATATGAGATTATTTATATTGTGATGTATATCGTTATATGAGATTACTTGTATTATGATATATATCATTATCATATGAGATTACTTCTTGTGATATATATCGGTATCATATGAAATTATATTGTGATATATATACGGTGACATGAGATTTTTGTCACATCAACCAGCCCTAGAGTACTTGCATCACTTGTAGCATCTGAAAATGACAATAAAATGATTATCTTGTCTTTGCTACCTTCTAGATGCGGAAGAGTTCAGATTGACTGAGCTTCAACCTCCATTTAGCAATGGTACCAACAGATCCAAACAAACTGCAAGAGGTCAACCGGCACCACCTATCCCGCAAGAAGAGTCCATGCACTGTAACCCGTCTCCACAATCCACGCCACAGATACAACCTCAACCCAAAGCTCAGATCCGCGCTAGACCTCCGCCACCACCTCAGGACGAGGATGAGGAAGATCCACCGCCCCTACCTCGCCCGAGAAATAAACAACACCGGAAGAAACACCAGGAGCCCTACCGTCCAATGGAATGAGATGCCTGCGTATTTACTGAACAATAGCAATATGAGAATTTCCTGCAATTACTTTGGTAAACTAACAGCCTTATTATATGGTAAGAGCGCCATTTAATACATAGTTCGCTATCAATAAAATTAGTAATTTTTTAATTTTATTGAACAAAGTTTAAGAACTTACAATGCCAAAGCTGTTCACAATAGAAAAGTAGATGGTGGTGTATATTTAAAGCTACGACTGCACAATTTATCATTTATTTGTACTCGCTATAATGGTATTTGCAATATCAGTATCACAGAGAGGTGCTATAAATGGCATTTATTCCATGCATAGATTGTTTTATTCACATTTGACCAATCAGTTAGGGCCTTATTATCTTTAGACTCACCTCTAGAGTAGTTGCTGTTCTGCTATTGGCTAAAGTGGCCCAACGATGAACCTAGAGCTAAAAATTTAATTAAAAAAATAGTCGAAATGAGAGATGAAAATTACAACAGCAAATTAGAATGAGAATATCTGCAGAGTTTTTAACAATTCAATGTTTTAAAGAATAATTGTTTGCATCTTGCTTGAATTAGATTTAATAATATCAGAAAAAAATCTAGAAACTGTTTGTTTTAGTATGATCATTACATAAATAAATAACTTTTTAAAAAATAGCTAATAAAAAAACATTTCTTAAATGTTACTGCAGCACTCAATATAGCATATCACATTTCTTCCAAGTATTGTGGCCCAACTTAAAAACTCCATAGTTATGAGCACCTACAACTTGTGCGCTTTATTTGTCATAATTTACAATGCAACTTTAGCAAAGATCAAAATTTAATTTATTAAAATCAAAACAATTTCCATAAAGTATACATAAAACCATTTCCCAAACTGTGTTTTCGGTTTCAACGTGTAATTCTGTTGTATGGTGCTGCGAAAAGGGGCGGGATTAAACAAGATGATTAGACAATTAAAAAAAGTGAGCAATTGGTCAATATTTAAAATTTCTGTACAGAGAGGTCATGTTTTGATCTTTGATTGGTCTCACTCAGTCACGTGATGCGATTTTATAGAGTTCACCAAGCTTGAACTTTGCAATGCAGCAAACTTGTTGCATGAGCTTGCGTTTCCGGTCTGACACATTTGCGTGCATATAAATGGAAGTCTATGGGCAAAAAGTTCGTGACCTTAACTCTAAATCACAGGTGTTAAACTCAGTTCCTGGAGGACTGCAGCTCTGCACAGTTTAGTTCAAACCCTAATTAAACACACCTCATGATTTTCGTTACATGGTGGGGCACTACACAAAAATGCATCCCGCTACTGCTACATTCCAGTTTCTCACTCAAAACATCAGTCATTGTTGTTGTTGTTTTTAATAACGGGTTATAATTGCCCCAAAACTTATTAAAAGGTAAGTGAATTATAATAGCGTAAACCTTTCTGTAATCGTAGTAGTGTTGTGCGGTATTTGTTTAACCTTATGAGGTTACGTGCTGACTGACTGACTGACAGGTGCGTGATGCGTGAGGCCAGCAAACACGACGTAGCTTTCAGTTAGGATGAACAGTTTCCATAATTATACTTTATTTATAGATAAAGGGCTGTGGTTCTGCATACAATGACTTTATCTTGCTGGAGTTTAAAACCGTTTCACTTTACTTCAGGACGCATTAATGCCGCTCTGTAGGTCTATTGGAGACATTCAAAAATATTCCTAGCAAATCTTAATAAATGTAGATGTACTCACTGCATAAACCTGTTAAAATTGCACTTCAGCAGCGTATATTTGAGGGCGTGCAAGAGGTTTTGTGCACGAACAGAGGAAATCGGTGCACAAGCAAAAAGATTCACATGCTCGTATTGCATAAATTTGATCTCGACTTGTAATACTGCACTCACCAAGTTCAAGTTCAAGTTGCTTTATTGGCATGACATTCAATACAGTATTGCCAAAGCACTTCAAGTATGTAGTATACTAAAATCATTAAATAATAAAAATTTTAAATTATAATAATACAGTAAATAAGACATAAATGACAAAAAAAACAACAACAAACAAACAGATAATATATCACCACATTTCTCCATTTGTCATTGAAATAACGCCATAGGTAGTTGGTAGATTTGTGTAAAAGGTCTGCCGCCACAGCTGGAAAATATCCTAGAGGAAACACTGCTCCTGATCAAATAATTGAACCGTTCAGGTGTGTTTGAATCCTACAAGTGAGTGTGTTGAAGCAGGGTTAGAACTAAACTGTGCAGGGCTTCATGAACTGAGTTTGACACCCCTGCAACACAATGCTTTTTTTTTGCCATCTTGATTTCCCAGAAACATCATATTTAATGTATTTAACATATTTGTAATGACAATTAGCTTTAAACCATGATGAACGGAAAACAGTTTGCAAGCAAAAGTGACAGCATTCATTATAAAGCCATAACTATTGTTTCTAATAGCATCACATTTTCTGTAAACTCACTTTGAAAACAATCACTGAGTCCCAGGTCAGAGGCCGCATCCTTTGAAGGATGTCCGTAGGATGTTTCTAGGAAAGTTCTGTCAAAATAATGTCACAAAATGAGAAAGTTTATAACACAAGGACTGTTCAAGTCCTGGACTATGCCAAGATTCACCAGTGACGACAGGACATTTTTAGAGAGAATCCCAGATTACACTTTTAAATGTGAGTATTGTGTTTCAGTTTATTTATACCCTTATGACAATTAACCATAGTGTTACTACCAAGCCTATATGTCATCAGTTGGCCATATTGTAGGCTAAAAACGTAAACAATGGCACTGAACCAAATGAAACTCACATATTTTGCTAGGTTATGAGCTGTAAATAATAAATATTATTAACTTAAAATGTTTAGTTTAATAAGTGAAAGATTAGTTTAATATCTTTAAGGTTAGTGTGATTTCACCAAATAGGACTTGTTATTAGATTAACATCTATGATGATCCTGGAACAACATTCCAATCAGCCAATCCGAATTAATGGATATGTTTACTGTTTATGTTAAGTTTAGACTTATGGTTAGGGTTATGTACTTGATTGTTCTCCAACTTTTATTTATGGTTGAGTTTAAGGGTAGGCAATAGGCATGGATTGCATTTTCCAACAGAAATGATGTTCCAGGATCAACATAGATGTTAATCCAGGATTGCATTGTACTTCCCTGCTGAAAAAAACAGCTTAAACCAGCCTAAGATGGTTAGCTGGTTGACCAGGCTAGTTTTAGAGGGGTTTTGGCCATTTCCAGGCTGGTTTCCAGCCATTTGCAGCCTGGTTTTAGCTAGTCAGGCTGGTTTAAGCCTGGTTTAAGCTGGACATAGCTGGTTTGGGCTGGGCTCCCAGCCTGGATAGGCTGGTCAAGCTGGTTTTAGCTGGTCAACTTCCAGCCTGACCAGCTAAGACCAGGCTGGAAATAGCTGGAAACCTGCCTGGAAATGGCCAAAACCCCTCTAAAACCAAGCTGGTCAACCAGCTAAAACCAGCCAACCAGCCTAGGCAAAAATCAAAATCATGCCCACCAATATCTTAATTAACACTGTATATTTTACCGCCTATTGAACTCAGTTTGCCAAAACAATCCAGTTTTCTGCAAAATTTAAACTTTTTAACATGTTCATACATAAATGGGGCAAGGAGACCATATTAAAGCCCCACTTTAAATATTAGTCCACCTCTCACAAAGATTAAATAGCCTCTGAACTGCGACACAGCTCAAGTTTATGTTGGACGACGATGCTAATCTCTCAAACCATTTACTAGTCTGTTTATCTCTTAGCCAAATTAGGCCTATACTATGCAATTTACGTTAATCAGTCCAGTGTCAGCTTTCCTAACATTTGTAACGTCAGTTAATAACGTCAATTTTAGTTAACAACGTCTATTTTAAACAACAACATTGTATCAGCTGCTTACCTGCTCATTAGATACATTTTTCGTATATCCATCTTTTAAAATCGTGATACTTTTAAAGTTGTTTTAGTGACATTTTACACCGTGGAGATCACCTTTAATCACGACCACATCAGATTCATCCGCGCTAAACAGCGGAGCCCAACCACAGCTCATGTTATTGCGACAAAACAATGTTCCTCCGCGAGTTACTTGTAGATTTCAACCACTAGAGGGCCAAATGCGACGAACTGTCATTAAAGCTATGCTAATTATTTATTGCTTTATTAAGTAATATAAAGTAATTGTTTTGCAAGACTTGTATTATAATTGTAATTCAATAATAAAAAGTTGTGCAGATTGTTTTATTTTTGTATTTTTTCAACAGTTTTTTTCTTATTCGGCCAGTAATTAGGCCTATATATAGAATTATATATTATATTTTGGCCAAATATTCTGTAAATCTCTAAAAATAATGCAAACCGTTACTATTGTCATATTTTATCACAGTTTTATCCACTTTAGGATTGCTTTCTTTGCCTTTATGGCACAAATACTGCTGTTTTTTTTTTCTCTAATACTGAAGAATCTAATATTTCTGAGCTATAGACCAAGGGTTTCCAATCTCTTTTATTATGAAAGGCCAAAAACCAAACTTGATTGAGGGTGGTGGGTAGAAGGTAAATATGCCAAACTGTATTACATTTAAGTGACCATGGGTAATTTCCTAATTTATTTAATAATATAAAGATATAACTAAAAACATCGCTTTAAATTAACTAATGCAGTATATATTTTTTACATTTTATGATGAGCTTATTATTTTTAAAAACAAAAACAGTCCCATTTATAACAGAATGGAGTTCAATGTCAAATACACACCCACATTCCCTAGTTTGGGCATCTCTGTTTTAGAGTAATATATATAATTTCACTTGATTCTTAAAACGAGTCCTTTAAATGTGCACTAAATAACCAGCTTTTCTCTCGTGTGTCTCATGCAAATTGCTGTAAATATATCTGAGGTTGTAATTGTCTTTAGGGGAGCAATTTTAAAGTGCAACTAATGTGTGCTTTGTATTTGAGCCTGTTTTCTCAAGAGTGTATATTCATTTTATGTCTGTTTGAGAGATCACAAAAGTCAGAAATAAAGACTTATATATATTTAACATTGCATATCTAGCCATTCTTATCATTTAAAATGTTTTGAGATTTTTTTTGCATTATTTCTGAAGGTTTATTTCTCATACGGAGACAATAGACATGGGTTTCAATTGTGTTAATCAGAGTGCAAATGCAGAAGCGTGCTTCTCTAAAGCTTTGTGATCTGTGGTGACTTTTCACACTTTAAGACTACATATCAAACTTGCAAGGCCTCAGGGATGTGGTTAACTGCATCTCATTTCACCTTCTACGTGTCAGCTTTTTTGTATTGTCTGCTGTTTTCCTGTGCGTGGGAGATGTGGCCTCTTAAGATAAACCTGCAAAAGAAAGCATTATGAAAAATAGTAGGAGTTGAAGACAAAACAGAGTTCTCTCTAAATCAGCTGTTCTCAATCATTGTCTTCAGTATATTTCCTATGTTTCTATGCTTGTGAGGTTTGTTTAATTTAAGTGTAAGTGCCCTGAAGTGGACATCACTGCATATTCTGTCATGATTCCAGTTTAAAAGTGTATTCCAAGGGCGTAGATTCACTCTTGACATGCATTGAACAGCACAAATTCTGTTTCGCACTTTAAAAATCATAAATAAAGTACTTAATGATTTAAAATAAACACTTAATAATAAAATAACAACCACATCCCATGCTGTAAAAGTCAATTCACATGATTTTAATGCAGTCTGGCTTTGAGGAGGTATGAATCAGTGGTGTAGTCCTAAAAGAATAGGTGGTGTACTATTACCCACCCAATCCAAATTTTAAAAGTAGGCAAAGAAACGACGAAAGTCAATGTATCTTTGATTCATTTGATTTATTACACACACACACACACACACACACACACACACACACACACACACACACACACACACACACACTGTGGTTTGCTGACCAACTAAAAAAAACGAGTTCAGGAGCGGGATTCTGACGCTGTTTTTATATCAAATTTAAAGGGGATTGAGGTGGTCATTTAGTAGTGTACAGCAGTACAGGTAGTCCCAAAGATGTTAGGGGAGCTGAATGGAAATATAGGAGGGCTAAATAATTTTACTTGAACGTTTCAGCGAGACTTTATTCAGCTGATTTGTTGTGATGTTCTAAAAACTCAAATACTCAATAGACAAAAATTAGGGAAGTTTAATCACCTAAACAAGTGAGTATACCGAGAGTATGATCCTCAGAAGCCGTAATACCCAAACAGCTCATGGAAAAAAGTAGGCATACTGAGTATACGTGCGTATAGCAAGGACTACACCACTGGTGTGAATGTAGAGAAATTTAGAGTGGTGTGTGACAGAATTTGACTGTGTTATCCCGATTATTGTTTGTCATAGTCATGGAGGCCAAAATCAAAACTGAATTTTGATTAAATGCACTGCCTTAGTTAATAGTATTGCGGTGATCTAGTAGCGAACTTGACTCTAATACTGAAGCATCTAATATTTCTGAGCTATAGACCAAGGGTTTCCAATCTTTTTTTATCATGAAAGTCCAAAAACCAAACTTGATTGAGGGTGGTGGGTGGAAGGTAAATAAGCCAAACTGTATTACATTAAAGTGACCATGGGTAATTTCCAAATTTATTTAATAATATAAAGATATAACTAAAAATATTGCTTTATATTAACTAATGCAGTATATATTTTTTACATTTTATGATGAACTTATTATTTTTAAAAACAAAAACAGTCCTATTTATAACAGATTGGAGTTCAATGCCGAATACACACACCCACATTCCCTAGTTTGGGCATCTCTGTTTTAGAGTAATATATATAATTTCACTTAGTTCTTAAAACGAGTCCTTTAAATGTGCACTAAATAACCAGCTTTTCTCTCGTGTGTCTCATGCAAATTGCTGTAAATATATTTCTGTGGCTGTAATTGTCTTTAGGGGAGCAATTTTAAAGTGCATCTTTAAATAACAAACATTGAACAGCACAAATTCTGTTTCGCACTTTAAAAAACATAAATAAAGTACTTAATGATTTAAAATAAACAAAAATAACAACCACATCCCATGCTGTAAAAGTCAATTCACATGATTTTAATGCAGTCTGGCTTTGAGGAGGTATGAATGTAGAGAAATTTCGAATATATGAATGTAGAGAAATTTTGTTTTTGTATGATTTTTTGAGGACAACAAGCTTAAATCAGGCCCGGTCATAATTATTATATGTGAAAATGTACGTTTCTGGTAGATTGTCCTGTATAGCGCTAATATTTTCATTCATTAATTTTCTTTTCGGCTTAGTCCCTTAAATAATCTAGGGTGGCCACAGTGGAATGAACTGCCAACTTATCCAGCATATGTTTTGCGCAGCGGATGCCCTTCCAGCTGCAACCCAACACTGGGAAACACCCATACATTCTTGAATTCACACACATACCCTACAGCTAATTTATCTTATTCAATACCCCTATAGCGCATGTGTTTGGACTGTGGGAAACCGGAGCACCCGAAGGGAACCCATGCCAACACGGGGAGAACATGCAAACTCCACACAAATGCCAACTGACCCAGCCGAGGCTCAAACCAGCGACCTTCTTGTTGCGAGACGATTGTGCTGTACCTGCGCCACTGTAACGCTCTGCAAATATTTTTTCTGTTCGTTTTATGAATAAAGTAAACCTAAAGTTCAGCTTATTTCCTGTGTGCAAGGGCTGTAGAGCAGTGAGCACTATGGCTGAGTTCTGTTTCACCTTTAGACACACCCGTGAACTTCCCCTCACTTGTTTTCTCAGGGGGAATCCTCAATGCTACTTTAAAGTATGTTCTACTTCGAGTAAATGATGAAAGCATGCATGGAAATACTCATAATCCCTCGATTTTGACCTATGTCCCAGAACGCAATGTGATTGTGACAACACAGCAGTGTAGTTTCCAAGTGCTGTATAACCCCATTCACATGCTTCACCAGTAGTGGACACTTGTGTGACTTATTCAATGAAGTATTTTTATTTGATTTGATTTGGTGGCTCAGTTTTTAGCACTGTTGCAAGAAGGTCGCTGGTTCGAGCCAGTTGGCATTTCTGTGTGGAGTTTGCATGCTCTCCCCGTGTTGTTGTGGGTTTCCTCCGGGTGGTCAGGTTTCCTCACAGTCCAAACACATGCGCTATAAGGAAATAAGTTAATTGTCCATAGTGTCTGAGTGTAAATGAGAGTGTATGGGTGTTTCCCAGTGATGGGTTGCAACTGGAAGGGCATCTGCTGCATAAAACACATGCTGGATTAGTTGGCGGTTCATTCCATTGTGGTGACCTCAGATTAATAAAGGGACTAAGCCGAAAAGAACATCACAATGCTGGACATCACAATGCTGGACAACCAAATGCATTTGTTTAGGTGTTTTAGCAGACTTGCTAATTCTCAACACCTGCCCACAGGAGGCTTAACCTAAAATTTAAATAAAATACATACATATACACTATTATGAACGTTAAAATACATTATAAACACACAAACATTTTAATTCTATACATATAATTGCTATAAAGCAAAAGCAAAGGCAGCATGATCAACAAAAAGTCAATTATTAGTGTAAACACTGCTGTTTTGTTTTTAACCACTTTAAGTACACTACTAAAAACACTTGCATTACTTTCTAATTTTAAGCTAACAGTTAAATCATTCTACAGTTTCATTGCCTTAACAGAGAAAGCAGATTGACTAAAAGAGGTCTTACACTTTGGTACAAGCAGTCACCATTAGCAGTGGCTGTGTGACTTTGTGAGAGGTGTGATGCCTGCTGATTAGATCAGAAAACAGCATAGGAACATGATTATTTAAACAATTTAAAAACAATTAAAGATAATTAGATTTAATAAAACTATTAAAATCAATCAATCAGCTTTTATTTATTTAGCACTTTACTACAATCAAGGTAGACCAAAGTGCTTTACACAAGTAAAAGCAAATTATACAACACAACAGAAAAGGAGATGATGCAAAACAATACAAGAAATATCAATAAAATCCAACGAACAGAATGAAGTGTCAGATCTATGCACTAAAAGCCAATTTGAGTGAAGTTTATTTATAAACTAATTTCGAGAGGATCACGTGCTTATGATTGCTAGCGGCTGGATTCGCATTATCCAATTCTCAATGCACCAATCAGACGACTGCTAAGCCACTACAAATACCCTGGGTTATGTACCACCGCTATCTTTGTTTTGAAGAATCCCCCCTTCCACCCCTACTCCTCCTTCTTCCTAGATGGGTGACACGGTGGCCCAGTGGTTAGCACTGTTGCCTCACAGCAAGAACGTCTCTGGTTCCAGGCTTTACCAAGCTAGCGGACGTTTCTGTGCGGAGTTTGCACTTTCTCCCCGAGCTCACGTGGGTTTCCTCCGGGTGCCCCGGTTTCCTCCCACCATCCAAAAACATGCAACTTAAGTAATTGACTAATCCATAGACACCATAGAAATGCTCCTAGTAAGTAGTTATCTCTTAAGAGCAATCACTATCTGTTCATTAGCCACTACAGCAGGGGAGTTCTCGAGATCTACCTGAGCTCAAACTCCCCTCTCGCCTTGCAACAGGAGGGAGCCCCGGGCTCGAGGATCTTATGAGCTCAGGGCTCTTTCCCGGGACAGCATGCCAAACAAGCTTATAATTAATTAGCAGCTATGTGTGAACTCTTTAAACAAGTGGGTCTTAAGCTTGGCTTTAAAAAGTGGCAGGTCAGTGATTGTACGAAGCTCAATTGGAAGGCTATTCCAGAGTTTAGAACCTGCCACTGCAAAAGAGTGTATCTGCTTGTATCTTGACCGAGGGACTTCAAGCATAAGTTGGTCAACAGATCGCAAAGCAAAAATAGGAGCAAGGCCATTGACGGCATTAAAAACAAACATCAAAAGTTTAAAATCAATTCTACTAAAACTAAAAAGGTTATGTTTACATAAAACTTCACAATGATGCCATTGCATAGGCTTTAAGTCCAGTACAGTTGAAGTCAGAATTATTTACCCCCCTGTATCTTTTAACCCAATGTCTGTTTAACGGAGAGCATATTTTTTTTAACACATTTCTAATCATATTAGTTTTAATAACTCATTTCCAATAATGGATTTCTTTTATCTTTGCCATGATGACAGTAAATAATATTAGACTAGATATTCTTCAAGACACTAGTATTCAGCTTAAAGTGGCATTTAAAGGCTTAACTAGGTTAATTAGGGTAAAAATAGGGTAATTAGGCAAGTTATTGTATAATGATGGTTTGTTCTGTAGACAATCCAAAACAAATATAGCTTAAAGGGGCTAATAATATTAACCTTAAAATGGCTTTAAAAAATGAAAAACTGCTTTTATTCTAGCTGAAATAAAACAAATAAGACTTTCTGCAGAAGAAAAAATATTATCGGACATACTGTGAAAAATGACTGAATCTGTTCAACATAATTTGGGAAATATTTGATAAAGAAATTCACAGGATGGCGAATAATTGTCCATCTGATGGAATGAGACGGAGGGATGTTAGTGAGTGAAGGGCATTAAAAAAAATGGACTGGAATGCAGTCTATGTAGGGAACATGTCTATCTCAACACAGAGCTCTTCTAGTGGTTTCCAAATCAGGTATCATAAATCAGCCATGTTAAACAGAGACATACAAATTAGCAGAGCTGGCTAGCCACTTAAGTTTCAGTTCAGTTTGCACCAATCTTAGGTTTACATACGATGAAGTTAGCTCAGATCAGCTGCTCCATAATAATAAAATCAAGCTGCTTTTATGTTACCTAAACCCAAAATCGGTGCAAACAAACTGAAATTTAACCAGCTAATCCAGCTTCATGGTACAGACCCCAGGATTGAGAAACACAGCTCTAAACACTTGCATATATTAATTTAATCTCATTCAAACAATAAGCATTGCTCCATAGCTTGCTCTAAACTGGCAAGCATTAATAAGGCAAGAGTAATAGTTTAATTGTGAAGGATTTTTAAAAAGCATTTGAGCACTTAAAAAAAATAAGTTATGGGGGTGACACGGTGGCTCAGTGGTTAGCACCGTGGCCTCACAGGAAGAAGGTCACTGGTTCAAGTCACAGCTGGTTCAGTTGTCATTTCTGTGTTTGCATGTTCTCTCCGTGTTGGCGTGGGTTTCCAAACACATGCGCTCTAGGTGAATTGAATAAACTAAATTGGCCGTAGTGTATGAGTGAGTGTGTATTGGTGTTTCCCACTACTGGGTTGCAGTTAGAAGGGCATCCGCTGTAGAAAACATTTGCTGGATTTCCACTGTGGCAACCACTGATGAATAAAGGGACTAAGCTGAAGGAAAAGGAATACTACAAATACTTGTATACATTCATTTAATCGCATTCAAGCATTGTAACACATCTTACTCTAAATTGGCAAGCATTAATTAGGCCAGAGTAATAGTTTAATTAAGTATTTATGAAAGCAATTGCATCTTTAAGCACTTAATAAAATAAGTTATGTGTGCATAAATGGCGCATGCATCTGGGGTTATTTGCTTTATGCTTTTGATGTCAGCATTATCAGCATCGTGCTGAATATCCAAAACGCTGTTTAGTGTGTAATGTCAAGATTCACATGTGAGTAAAATGCAGACAAGTTTTCTTTTACACATTTAGCTTTGAAAAAATTCGTTTCAGTCATGCAACAAAAATGTTAATCAATATATCGACTTATCGTGCAATCGTGCTTATCGTATCGTACTAATTTTTGCGCTTGTAATATATATTTACAAATTCAAAAATAACGTTAAAGCCATTTTACAATGACATTTATGTTCTTCTTCACTGGTGTCAAAGTTTATAATTGGACATTTACCTAATAAGACATTTAATAGTATATATAATAGGACATTTACCATTTTAACATCAAATTATAGAATCTGAATAATCTTATGAATGGTAAGTATTTTAACCAGTTAAACTCTAGTGCTATTTTGGGATTTCAGCCTGGATTTAGCCTACCCAAATTTAAAAGCTTGTCAAATCCACATGCAGAGGTGTAAATGCAAAACTTTGGTATCATTTTAAAGAAAACCCTTTAAATTTTCATGAAACACTATTGAAAGTGTTTATAATAGCTGTATTTGTTGTCTGCGTTATAATAAACACCTAAAAAAGAGGCGCTTTTTGTATATTTTTTTTATAAACTCAAATCTGAAAGTGGACCTTTTAGGTTCTGTGTGCTCTAGCTTGCTGTAATTATTTTTGGTGGTTTCAGCACATGTCTGTAATCATAGCAAAAAAGAAAAATGTCTCTACCATAATCTATGCAAAAGTTATTGTATTGCAACTGAGAGGTGCTATACAAGCGACAGGGATCGATCATTGTTTTTATATTTCACTATTCTTTAGTTTGATCAAACATAATTCACTGTGTTTGGACCACATCAGACATATAAAAGGGTTACTTATGCACATCACCTCAAAAACAGAGGGGAAATGGCCCTGAAGCGCACAGCATAAGGTAAGAGATGACAGCTGTCTGTGTTATCTGGGGCTGCTTATTGATCATAAATGTATTGTTTTCACTTGTGCGCCATGGAAACACGGCGATTCATTCGACAACTGTTTGATATGAGAATATAATTCAGTAAAAAGAATGCTAGAACCGTATGAGCACCGGCAAGAGCTTTCATTTGAGCTATGACTTGTACATGTGTCATATATGAATCATATAAAAATTAACCAATGTTAAATGCCCAGCTCGGGTATCCAAAATACTGTGTATTTAAGTGTAAATAACGTTTGTACAGTAGGATAAAAAACAAAGTGATGCATATGTGAATAAAATATAGATTCTACACTTTCAAACGAAACCACTTAAAGGGGTCTGGTCCAATGCTAGCCCTTTAAATCTTAAAGCGAAAGTCGAGGATGACACAGAGTTTAACTGGTTAAAGTGTTTATGGCTATTTGCACTATTACGCTGTTATATAATCATTATATAATCAAAATGATCTCAAAATGACAATAATATTGTTAATGCAACAATTTCTGCGTCAATTTATCGCACAACAAAAATACCTTATCACAGGCCTAAATAAGTGTGGCTAAATGTGGTTGAAGACCAAAAATGTTAAATAATAATGACAAATGTATTGTTAATTAATAAACATGTACTCAGCCCTGCTTTATAGTCTTCATGCTAAAGCCAGAATGTGTGGTGTTGCACATATTTTCCAGTTAATCATCATCAGTAGATCATTTCCCACAGTTATACTAAACTGAGACGTGTCTGCAAATCTTGATTTTGGTCAGAATATGTCATCATGGAAATTATTATCACTTATAAGCATTAGAGATTAGAGCGCCTCTAATGAGGTCAGGGTATGTGACATTTATTTCATCCATAAACAAATATATATATTAAAAGAGAAGCTTGATTAATATAATTAAAAATAAATGGTTTATTTGTGTGAGAGTTTTGATTCACCCTGAGAGTTTGACCAAAAGTTTCCGATCACTTATATTACTTTCTATGTCGCTGTTTCCTCTTTTGGGTTTGTCCAACACAGGAAGTGGCTAGAATGATGGTATATCACTTTTCTATATACATAGAAAAGCAAAATATAAAGTTAATGAGGGCAACCACAGAAGAAAATATATAAATAGCTGGGCACATGCGTCAAGGTTGAAAGTATAATTGACACAAAACATTTACATTAACTGTAAATGTACTGTTAATATACTTAACAGGTCACTGAAGATGTAGGTGACTATTTTTTCTCCAGTAGAACATTGAAGAAGATTTTCTTAATATAATGCAAGTGAATGGTCATGAATTCTTGATATTAAAAATAAACACATACAGAAAATGATAGTACAATGTGGTCTTATGAAGTAAAAAACTTCAGTCTGTGCAAAAATTAAATAAACTGCAATAACTGACCATTATTTATAATATAATTAGCTTTAATCTGCAGCCCAAGAACTGTTTTTCCACACTCAAAATTAAAAAAAAAAAAAAAAAAATTATATATATATATATAAATAAATAAATAAATAAATATATATATATATATATATATATATATATATATATATATATATATATATATATATATATATATATATATATATATATATATATATATATATATATATATACATATATATATTCATTCATTCCCTTTTATTAATCCAGGGTCACCACAGCAGAATGAACCGCCAACTTATCCTTTGCAGTGGCAGCATATGTTTTACGCAGCGAATGCCCTTCCAGTTGCAACCCAACGCTATTTATATATATATATATATATATATATATATATATATATATATATATATATATATATATATATATATATATAAATATGTCTATATGTATATCTATATATGTCTATATATATATATATATATATATATATATATATATGTCTATATATATATCTATCAACGCTATTTATATATATATATATATATATATATATATATATATATATATATATATATATATATATATATATATATAGCGTTATATATCTATATCTATATATGTCTATATGTATATCTATATATGTCTATATATATATCTATCTATATATATATATATATATATATATATATATAGCGTTGGGTTGCAACTGGAAGGGCATTCGCTGCGTAAAACATATGCTGGATAAGTTGGCGGTTCATTCTGCTGTGGCGACCGAAAAGAAAATGAATGAATGATACTATATATATATATGTATGTGTGCTGCTTGTTCAATTTAAAATGAGCTGAAACAACACAATTCTTGAGATTTTTTGGAACAACTTACTTGTTTTATGTTCAATCCACTTAATCATTAATAGTTAACTTAATCGATTTGTGTTGGGACAATTGTGTGTAACCCTGCATTTCTTTTACAGTGCAGGCTGTGGATTAAAGCTAATAATAGTGTAAATGATGTTCAGTTTCTTACATATACATATGCATACAGCCTTATTTTAATGTCTCAAAACCAAGTGACAAATGACCTGCATTATAATAACTACAGATTCAGCTAAAATGAAAAAAAATCTAATAATATTCATTTTTGGGTGAACTGTCCCTTTAAGGAATAAATATGTTGCATTATTCTTCACTGTGTATTTAGCGACTATTAGTCATCCAAGAATCAATACAATACAAGAAGTATTGTTGACAATGTAGGGTTAAATATGACTTTAATTGTTAAACTTTTAAAAATAAAATACTTTTCTTTTCCCTCACTACTGTACTGCTTGACCAAAATTCAGCAGTTTATTGACTCTGAATACATAAGCACAATTAAATTGTTTCTTTAAACAGTTTCTTTCATATACATATGCATATAGCCTTATTCTTTGTCTCAAAACCAAGTGACCAATGACCTGCATAATACCCACAGATTCAGCTAAAAATATTGCAGTAACATACTGTAAATAACTATTTTTGGGTGAACTGCAGCTTTAAGGAATAATATATATGTTGCATTATTCTTCACTATGCATGTAGGGGCTAGTTATTAAACAAGAATCCTGTTTAAGGGTCTTTAAATAATGGATTAAAGGACTAATCTTTAAATGAAATACTTCTCTCTTCCCTTATACTTTCAACACTCATGCACTGCTTGACCAAATGTAGCAGTTTATTGACACTGACTTCATAAGCAGAAGTACTGTAGATTTAGCATTGTGTTTTCATTTCTCTGTTTGGAAATTAAACCTTAGTGACCTAAAAGCAGCACATGGTCATGTGCAAAAACAGAAACACTGTAAGGCAAGGCAAGGCAAGTTTATTTATATAGCACATTTCATACACAGTGGCAATTCAAAGTGCTTTACATAAACAGGAATAAAAGAAACAATTATAAGAGAAATAAAAACAAACATAAAAATGGTAAGAATAAAAATAAAATAAAATAAAAGCTGATAAAATGTGTTATAAAAGAATTAAAAAGAAGAGAAAAACATAGTAGTTCGATCTGTCGGACGTAGCACAGTGCTCATTCAGTAAAGGCACAGCTAAACAGATGTGTTTTCAGTCTTGATTTGAATGTGCCTAATGTTGGAGCACATCTGATCATTTCTGGAAGCTGATTCCAGCAGTGAGGGGCGTAGTAGCTGAAAGCCGATTCACCCTGCTTTGACTGAACTCTTGGGATTTCTAATCTATTTGATCCTAAAGATCTGAGTGATCTGTTGGGTTTGTATTCAGTGAGCATATCTGTAATGTATTGAGGTCCTAGGCCATTTAGTGATTTATAGACCAGTAATAATACTTTAAAATCTATTCTAAATGTGACTGGGAGCCAGTGTAAAGACCTGAGGACAGGTGTGATGTGCTCTGATTTCCTGGTTCTGGTCAGAATTCTGGCCGCAGCATTCTGGATGAGCTGCAACTGTCTGACTGTCTTTTTGGGAAGGCCAGTGAGGAGGCCATTACAGTAATCCACCCTGCTGCTGATAAAAGCATGAACAAGTTTCTCTAAGTCTTCACTGGAAACAAAGCATCTAATTCTTGCAATGTTTTTGAGATGATAGTATGCTGATTTACTAAGTGCTTTGATATGACTATTGAAAGATGTACAATCAAGGCAGTGGTGCAATAATCAAGGCTTATACACTGAACTTTCTATTAGCTGATTAGAGTTGAGAAATGAGAGCCAGAATGTTACTGGTGAAAAGTCAATAAGAAGAAACGAGTAAAATCAGTGTCACTATAAGTTCCTCTGGTTTAGAGTTGCCTAAGGGGTACTGAAAGTCAATTCAGGTAAGAAGTGTTCACTAAATGACTACACTCTTTTAAAAAAAAGGTTCCAAGGATGTTTTTTTTTTTGGTTGATTGTTTGCAGCGATCTCAAAGCCATTTTTGGTATTGAACAGATCCTTTCAGGTTTGGTAAGGGAAAATTTGCATGAGTGAAGATTGATTAAACCTTTTGTGGAACAAAATGGATCAATGGATATTAAATGTTTAATTGCAATAAATTGTTATATTTTTATTAATGCATAATGTATTCAAACCCTTTTAAGAGTGTTTCTGGACACTAGATGGCATAAGAGCATCAATTGTTGTGATGTCAGGATAATAACACTATTTATTAAGGTTTTTTAAACTGTAAAACAGATTGCAAAATGTGAAACCCATATTGTAACATCTATCTATCTATCTATCTATCTATCTATCTATCTATCTATCTATCTATCTATCTATCTATCTATCTATCTATCTATCTATCTATCTATCTATCTATCTATCTATCTGTCTGTCTTTCTATCTGTCCATCTATCCATCTGTCTGTCTATCTGTCTGTCTATCTATCTATCTATCTATCTATCTATCTATCTATCTATCTATCTATCTATCTATCTATCTATCTATCTATCTATCTATCTATCTATCTATCTATCTATCTATCTATCTATCTATCTGTCTTTCTTTCTATCTGTCCATCTATCCATCTGTCTGTCTGTCTGTCTGTCTGTCTGTCTGTCTGTCTGTCTGTCTGTATGTCTGTCTGTCTGTCTGTCTATCTATCTATCTATCTATCTATCTATCTATCTATCTATCTATCTATCTATCTATCTATCTATCTATCTATCTATCTATCTATCTATCTGTCTGTCTGTCTGTCTTTCTATCTGTCCATCTATCCATCTGCCTGTCTATCTATCTATCTATCTATCTATCTATCTATCTATCTATCTATCTATCTATCTATCTATCTATCTATCTATCTATCTATCTATCTATCTATCTATCTATCTATCTATCTATCTATCTATCTATCTATCTATCTATCTATCTATCTATCTATCTGTCTGTCTTTCTTTCTATCTGTCCATCTATACATCTGTCTGTCTGTCTGTCTGTCTGTCTGTATGTCTATCTATCTATCTATCTATCTATCTATCTATCTATCTATCTATCTATCTATCTATCTATCTATGAAGCTGAGATTGCATCGCTCAGAGATGCAACGTCAGACACAATACACTCAATGGAGATAGTTTGTCATTGTCAGGGGTGGGGTTGGGTGAGCACATTAAAAAGCATTGGATGCAGCTAAGATTGCATCTGCAGCCAGACCTATTGAGTCTGACATTGCAAGTTTGAGATATTCAGTCTCAGCTTGCAAATCCAAGTCTGCATCCAGATATTGAGTCGTTTAGGAGCAAAGATGGTCAGAACTTAAAAGTTTAACATATATATATATATTTTTTAAATCAACCATTGTTGCAATATTTTGAAATGTTATTTTTTGTTATTAACCCAATGGCTTTGTTTCTTCATATTTTACCCAATGTTGGGTTATGATATCCTAGCATTATTTTACAATGTGTACATGCACTCACCGGCCACTTTATTAGGGTTAGGTACCCATTTTTGCCTTCAGAACTGCCTTAATCCTTCATGGAATAGATTCAACAAGCTACTGGAAATATTCCTCAGAGATTTTGCTCCATATTGACATGAGAGCATCACGCAGTTGCTGCAGATTTGTCGGCTGCACATCCATGATGCCAATCTCCCGTTCCACCACATCCCAAGGGTGCTCTATTGGACTGAAATCTGCTGACTGTGGAGGCCATTTGAGTACAGTGAATTAATTGTCATGTTCAAGAAACCAGTCTGAGATGATTGGTGCTTTATCATAGATATATACACTAGATATCGCATACGGACCCTGAGCATGCGTCAACAGCGCCGCCACATTTGTACAGTGCTCCCAGCACAAATGCCATTCAACCGCACTAGTTAAGACAGTGTGCCAACGTGAAGATGCTGGACTTTAGCGCTGTGTACAGGTGTAGTAACGAATAAACAAAGAAAACAAAGCATAAAGGCAGAATATTTCATAGGTAAGATTTCATTTTTTTATGTCTTTGTGTGTTATGAACCTTGTGCTTAACACATTATTGATGATATTACAGTCACCTACTGCACTGACCATAAGGAAAAGTAGCACCAACTTGCACTAAATACTAGGCTTATGTTAGTTTTGTTGAATAAAATAAGCAAACAATGCAAAAGAAATATGACAACAAGATACTGGGGTGCTAGAAACTTGTATTGCAAGTGAACGAGTCGTTCATAGCAGAGATTCATTCACAAACGAATCGCTCCCTCCGTTAATGAGAAGTGAAAGCAGGAGAGGGGGTGTGTTTCAGGACACGGATTTGATCAAATTTAACAGGGAGGGTGGATAGTATATTTCCATATACACAAACTCTTTGTCGCTAATGCCTGTGCGGTCACTTGTCCATCAATGTAGAAAAGTGATGTAAAATAATAATTTTCTAAATTAAAAATATATTTGCATATTGACCACAGGGAAAACTCCCGATCATAGATATATGTGTATATCTCTGGCTCTGGATGGCCACAGTCCTCCACTGCAGCTTGGTCCCACATTCATTTCAAAGGAGCGCTACCTTGTACTAAAATGGCTGCTCTATTGACGCATTCCTTCCAATAGACAACAATGGGGTAGGCGACATCTAATGTAAATATCTATGGTGCTTTATGACAAGGCGCGTTATCCTGCTGGAAGTAGCCATCAGAAGATGGGTACACTGTGGTCATAAAGGGATGGACATGGTCAGCAACTACTCAGGTAGGCTGTGGTGTTAACACGGTGCTCAGTTGGTACTAATCGACCCAAAGTGTGCTAAGAAAATCTCCCCCACACCATTACACCACCACCACCAGGCTGAACCATTGATACAAGGCAGGATGGATCTTTCATGTTGTTGACGCCAAATTCTGACCCGACCATCTGAATGTGGCAGCAGAAATGGAGACTCATCAGACCAGGCAACGTTTCTCCAATCTTCTATTGTAAAATTTCATAGCTTCAGTCACTTAAATCCCTTTTCTTCCCCATTCTGATGCTCAGTTTGAACTGCAGCAGATCGTCTTGACCATGTCTACATGCCTAAATGCATTTAGTTGCTGTCATGTGATTGGCTGATTAGAAATTAGCGTCAATAATTGGACAGGTGTACCTAATAAAGTGGCCGATGAGTGTATACTCTACATATATTTTATTTTTATATGGGTGTAATGAAAACATAAACTTCCAAATCTATCTATCTATCTATCTATCTATCTATCTATCTATCTATCTATCTATCTATCTATCTATCTATCTACGTGTGTGTGTGCGTGTGTGTGTGTGTGTATGAGAGAGAGAGAGAGAGAGAGAGAGAGAGTGTGTGAGAGAAAGAGAGAGTGTGTGTGAGTGAGTGAGTGAGTGACGCTCCTCCAGTCTCTCGTAGGGAATCCCACTCCACTTCCGTCATTCGGTAGTTAAACCTCCGCGAGCGCGCATCAATCACGGGACGGACGCGGCGGTCAGTCATCACACGTTCGCGCGCGAACCGGGCAAATCCTGACGTCATCACATCCGCGAAGTGCTCCGGATCGCAGGTGTATCCCAAACCGGTCGGTCTGTCCGCGGATCGTAACCGGGAATACGGCGCGACATGGGAATGACACGAGTCCTGATCCTGCTGTACGCTGCTGTCGGTGAGTGAGTTTCCCGCCGGAACAACTGAACGTCAACCGTCAAACAACCGACGTTTTGTTGTATTGACGGACAACAGCGTTTCTGTCAGTCAGGAAAATGTTCAGGTGTTTTGTCAGGTGACCTAAACCGTGTTTCATTTGACTAGTCCCTAATATTGGTACTTCTAGATGGTGTAATGTGTGCTTTTTACCTCTTTATTATTTGCTCTATCTATCTATCTATCTATCTATCTATCTATCTATCTATCTATCTATCTATCTATCTATCTATCTATCTATCTATCTATCTATCTATCTATCTATCTATCTATCTATCTACAGTTGTCAGCATTTAGCCCTACTTAATTATTAGCCCCTGTTTATATTTATATTATATTAATATTTATATTGACATAATAGTTTTAATAACTAATTTCTTTTATCTTTGCCATTGTGACAGTAACGTTACATAATATTTGACTAGATATTTTTAAATATATAATAACACTGACCTTAAAATGTTTTTATTCTAGCTAAAATAAAACAAACAAGACTTTTTTCGGAAGAAAATATATTATAGGAAATAATGTGAAAAATTCCTTGCTCAGTTGAACATCATTTGGGAAATTAAAGAGGAAACTATCACTAAGGTGTAATTATTTTGGCTATATAACTATATCTATTTACTTATTTATATATATATATATATATATATATATATATATATATATATATATATATATATATATATATATATATATATATAAATTTTTTAAGGATTATTATAATTTCTTCTTAATATTTTGATTTTTTGTATTAATTTATTTGGTAAATGATTAATTGACCTATTTAGTAATATTGTTTATGATTTGCTTTTGTAGTAGGACTATAACCCATGGCACATTCTTTGTAAAACTTGCCTCTGATTATATCTCTGAAAGCACATTGTTGTGCATTCATCCTGATAACTTTAAATAAACCTGTCCAAAAAAAACAAAACATTAGAATAAACTATGATTAAAAAACGTGTTTCATTTGGTGACATCTCAATTAGTTGCTTTTATTTGTGTCAAAAAGGATTTAATTCATCGGTATAAACTTAATTACATTAGATAGCTTTATTTAATGTGATTTTATGGGTCAGGTTGTGTCTAATTAAACCTCCCGATCATTAAAGAGTTGTTCTGCCTTGACATCTTGCTATTATTAGAGTTTGGTCTAATAATGTGTTGTAAAAATACTTCAAAGCAAGGATTAAATGCCTATAGCAGACTATAGATTTACATAAAAGGCTAAATGAGATTAACATAGAGTTGTTCTGCCTTGATGTCATGAATAAATACCTCACAATAAGTATATTTAAAAATGTATATAATTCTAATTAAACTTTTGTAATATATTAGGATTGTTCTGCATTGGTTTTGTACTGTAATTAGATTTACATGGTCAAAGCGTAGTGTAAATAGCTTAAAGTGAGTACTGTATGCATATTGAAGTTTAGTTAACTATGCCTCTGTAAATCTTTAAATAATTGTTCTGCCCCTTTTCTTCTAATTTGCACGGTCAAACATTAATAGAAGGTTAGTCAGAACCAAAGCCAGACAGAATCTGTAGACTTTTCTGATATTTCTGTGTAGATTTTTGTAATAAATCTGTGGATAATTGATTAAAAAATACCATAAAATGTAAATAAATAAATAATATTATGCATAAAAAAAATAAATAATAAGTTTTATTATTCTTTATATCTTTATAAGTAGATCCACTTGTTCGGTAAACAAAGTTGCACCATTGTCTATCACACAATACATCCAATAAAAGACAGAAAATATTGCTTTAAAATGGTATTGCACATGATTTGTCTAACCATTAGCATATTATTAAATAATAATACTGAAATTATTCAATAAATATATTTACACATATTTGAATAAGTAAATATATTGAGTGATGGATTAAATATATTGAATGATGAGTTTTAAAAATCTGTGGAAATCTCCAGATTTCTGTGGGCAAAGACTTTGTGTATAGTCATAATATGAAGTAAAGTATTTGAAGATTATTTCTGCATCTTTATAGAACTGTTCTGGCCCACTTTTAGCTTTTTTTAAATGCGGTAAAGTACAGAAATATGGCAGCATTCTTTATATTCATACGTATGCATTAATCATACTAATTTGCATACAGATGCATCAGAATTGCACTGATTCCTTACAGTTGTCGGACTGGTAGTCTCCAAATTGACAGTGATAATTAACATGACAAAAAGGTATCATGTAGCATTTGACATGAATGGCATGTAACCTTATACTCCTAAAACAAGGTCTGAGTTGAATGAAAAAGGTCTCACGTAAAAGGAAAATCATTGTAAGACTCTTAAAGATCCCTTTAATCCCTAATTCCCTAGAAGGTTATCAATGTACGGGTGCTTTAAACAAGCCTGAAACCAAAACACTGATCTGAGGAACCTGTAAAGAAACACTGAGAACTTTAAATCTTAAACATTGAATCACCAAAGCTCTAGACAAAACTGCGTGTACTGAACCTAAAATACTGCAAAGAGCTATTGAAGGACAGTTATTTTTAGATTGACATAAAAAAACACAAAAAAAAACATTTACATCTGCTTTGCATATTAAATGAGACCTAGAAAAATGCTTGTATGATAATACACACTCACCGGCCACTTTATTAGGTACACCTTACTAGTACTAGGTTGGACCCCCTTTTACTTTCAAAACTGCCTTAATCCTTCATGGCATAGATTCAACAAGGTACTGGAAATATTCCTCAGATTTTGCTCCAAATTGACATGATAGCATCTCGCAGTTGCTGCAGATTTGTTGGCTGCACATCCATGATATCAATCTCCTGTTCCACAATATCCCAAAGGTGCTCTATCGGATTGAGCACTGGTGAATGTGGAGGCCATTTGAGTACAGTGAACTCATTGTCATGTTTAAGAAACCAGTCTGAGATGATTCACGCTTTATGACATGGTGCTTAATCATGCTGAAAGTAGCCTTCAGAAGATGAGTACACTGTGGTCATAAAGGGATGGACATGGTCAGCAGCAATACTCAGGTAGGCTGTGGTGTTGATACGGTGCTCAGTTGGTACTAATGGGCCCAAAGTGTGCCAAGAAAATATCCCCCACACCATTACACCACCACCACCAGCCTAAACCATTGATACAAGGCAGGATGGATCCATGCTTTCATGTTGTTGGGGCCAAATTCTGACCCGACTATCCGAATGTGGCAGCAGAAATGGAGACTCATCAGACCAGGCAACGTTTCTCCAATCTTCTATTGTCCAGTTTTGGTGAGCCTGTGTGAATTGTAGCCTCAGTTTCCTGTTCTTAGCTGACAGGAGTGGCACCCGGTGTGGTCTTCTGCTGCTGTAGCCCATCCGCCTCAAGGTTGGACGTGTTGTGTGTTCTGAGATGCTCTTCTGCAGACCTCGGTTGTAACGAGTGCTTATTTGAGTTACTGTTGCCTTTCTATCAGCTGGAACCAGTCTGGCCATTCTCCTCTGACCTCTGGCATCAACAAGGCCTTTGTGTCCACAGAACTGCCGCTCACTAGATATTTCCTCTTTGTCGGACCATTCTCTGTAAACCCTAGAGATGGTTGTGCGTGAATATCCCAGTAGATCAGCAGTTTCTGAAATACTCAGACCAGCTCGTCTGGCACCAACAACCATGCCACGTTTAAAGTCACTTAAATCATCTTTCTTCCCCATTCTGATTCTCAGTTTGAACTGCAGCAGATCGTCTTGATCATGTCTACATGCCTAAATGCATTGAGCCACTGCCATATGATTGGCTGATTAGAATTTTGCATTAACGAGCAGTTGGACAGGTGTACCTAATAAAGTGGCCAGATGTTATGTTTTATTTAAGTTTTAGGTATTAAATGTTAATGAAAATACATAAATATACATGTTTAAAATGAAGATGATGTATTTTGTACAATACAAGGTTTGGCTTTGGTTTTGTGCAAGCATGCATTTGCATATGCATGTATTTTGATGTGAACCTGTGCACTGTAAACAAAGATTAAAACCATATTTTACTTCAGACAGGGAATGTATTTCATCTCCTCCCCTTTTCTTCCTATTAGTTTATCATGTAGACTTCTCTCCAAAACACTGACTTCAAAGCAGGAAATTAAGAATTTGTGCTTTTCCCAGGGACTTTGATTTGCTTTATAAAACACAGCGAGAGAGAGAGAGAAAGAAAAAGAGTATATGGTGGAAATAACACTGTTTTAAAAGCGCATTTCTCCTGTGTCTTCCCCAGTTTTGAAGTTTCTCAGTAGTTCCTTCAGCTGAAAGCGTGTCAAGCTTTCTGGAGCTTTCTGTTCGAAAGGAATATTTTAGGATAGTCTTTTTTCATTTAGTGTCATTTGCAAGTCTAGTGGGGTGAGAGTGACAGAGTTATCATTAGCATGGTGCTTCATTTGCATTTGTGGTCTTTTATGAAAGTGCCGTGTGCTTTGAAGATAATCCTCGTAATCCCATTGTAAAGTGCCATATGCCAAACTATAGTCATGTGCTTATGAAACTCAGAAATCAGGTTAAACACTCAGATGTGGTGTGATGTGAAGTTAGATTGAATGCGCGATAATTAGCTGCGTTCTCACTTTTAGTCATGCAAACAATGTTGTGTGAACTGAACAAATTAGCTTAAAGGCGACACGGTGGCTCAGTGGTTAGCACTGTGGTCTCACAGCAAGTAGGTTGCTGGTTTGAGTCCCGGCTGAGCCAGTTGGCATTTCTGAGTTTGCATGTTCTCACCGTGTGTTCGTGGGTTTCCTCCGGGTGCTCCGGTTTCCACACATGCACTATAGGTGAATTGGATTAACTAAATTGGCCTTAGTGTATGAATGTGTGTGTGAACGAGTGTGTAGGGGTGTTTCCCATTACTGGGTTGCAGCTGGAAGAGAATTAGCTGCGTAAAACATATGCTGGATAAGTTGGCGGTTCATTCCGCTGTGGTAACCTCTGAAATTGAGACTAAGCCGAAGGAAAATGAATGACTGAATGACTTAAAATAACACTAGCTTAAACTAAACTTAACTTAAATTGTTAACATCTAAATTTAGTGGTTTAAATCAAGTCTAAACTAATTGTTTAATATCACCAAATCACCTAAATAGTTATCAAATCTAATTTCTTTCAGTTAGAAATAACTCTTTCATATTAGCACTATTTGCAGTGTAAATAAGACCACGATTCACAAAATAAATCCCACCTTGTATTAATTCCTATTGTAAATCTAATTAGTTTATTAATTGTCATTTATGTTTATTCATTCATTCTAAATGTAATCTTTTTGTTTTTAATTTTTTTTTTAAAGAAACTAGGAAACAAAGAGCAAAAATACTGTAAAAACTCTAATTATTCCAAAATATGCTGTATGCTGATCTGCCAAAACCTGTCCTGTCTACATTACTTGGTTTAATTTGACCATTACAAATATTTTAATATTGCTATATCATCTATACCTGTGTTTCTCAACCATGTTCCTGGAGGACCACCAGCTCTGTACATTTTCCATGTCTTCTTAACCAAACACACCTGATTCAGATCATCAGTTCATTAGCAGAGACTGAAAGTCCTGTGATGGGTGTAACAGACAAAAGATGACATCCAAATCATGGAGTGTTGGTGGTCCTCCAGGAATGTGGTTGAGAAACACTAATCTATACAGATGGTCTCAAACTTAATTCCTGGAGGGCGGAGCTCTGCATAGTTTAGCTCCAACTTGTACCTGCTTAATACTCTCTAGTAGTCTTGAACACCTTGATTAGTTGGATCAGCTGTGTTTGAATTGGGTTGGAGAAAAACTATGCAGATCTGCGGCCCTCCAGGAATCTAGTTTGAGACCTATGATCTTTACTGTATTAATAAGAGACTTTTACAGTTACATTGTGGATAAAATCTTTAATAATTCACAATTAAATTGATGTTAATGTTTTATTACAAAGCATTTCTATATTAAATGCTGATCTGTTAAAAGAATTTCCAAATTGGTTATATTATATTATATTATATTATATTATATTATATTATATTATATTATATTATATTATATTATATTATATTATATTATATTATATTATATTATATTATATTATATTATATTATATTATATTATATTATACCATTTGTAATGAGTTTAATCATATAAAGATGGCAAGTTGCCCTGTCATTTACCCTGTTATTGTGGATAAAATCATAATAAATCCCAATAATAAAAGCCTCACCTTGGATTGATTGCATTGTTTGGAAAGTATACTCATTATACGTTTTGCCAGCACAATTTCATGTTGACATAATTGAACATGTATGTGATATAAGGGACCAATCAATAACTCTGTTGTGTTTGTTTGTTTTTGTTTTACAGGTCTTTTTTACTCTTACAGTTACAGTGTGAATAAAATCATAATATTTCACAATTAAAGTTCCACATTTGGTTGATTTTTTACTGGAAAAGTTCAGTTTTAATGTGTCTGAAACAAAACAAAATTGCATTTTCATAGGCTGATCTGTTAAAAGACTGTACAAATTAACTGGTTGCATTGAAATAATCATCACTATTGTTTATTATGTTGTGTTATGTTATGTTATGTTATGTTATGTTATGTTATGTTATGTTATGTTATGTTATGTTATGTTATGTTGTTATGTTATGTTATGTTACGTTACGTTACGTTACGTTACATTATATTTTATTTTATTTTATTTTATTTTATTTTATTTTATTTTATTTTATTTTATTTTATTTTATTTTATTTTATTTTATTTTATTTTATTTTATTTTATTTTATTATATTATATTATTTTTAATTAGTTAAATCAGATGAAAATTGCAAGTTACAAATTTGTCATGGTGGATAAAATCATAATAATTCACAATTAAATTTCCACCTTTTGTTGATTTTTACTGTAAAAGTCACTGGAGTTCATTTATGTTTCTCAAGTCAAAAGTTTGGTACAACTAGGACATTTTAATGTATTATTACTAAATATTCCACATTATATATATATTTGTTAAAAGCTTTCCCAGATTAATTGGTTGTATTCATAAAAGAATCATCACTAATGCATATATTATATTATATTAAATTATATTATATTATATTATATTATATTATATTATATTATATTATATTATATTATATTATATTATATTATATTATATTATATTATATTATATTATATTATATTAAATTATATTATATTATATTATATTATATTATATATAGTGCTCTGCAAAGATTGTTCATATATATATAAATTAATATATATTAAATATATTTATTTATTATGTATAAGTGATACATGCGCATACATAGAACCAAAACCAAACAAAATAATTGTTACAAAGATATTTAAATGTATATATAATTTGTATCATGCACATATATATTTTATATCTTACCATAAATAAACATTTTCTCAAATATTTGCATGCATGTGTGTATTAATACATATATAATAAAAATACACCGTATACACATTTATATTATGTCAAAACAAACTTTTATCTTGGATGCAATGCAATTTTTGCCCAGCACTAATTGTATTGTATATATTTATTTATACCATTTTTAATGAGTTAAATCAGAAAAAAGCCAAGTTCCTTTATTTACATTGTCATAGTGAATAAAGTCATAATAAATCACGACAAAACTTTAACATATTATATGCTGATCTGTTAAATGATGTTCCAAATTAGTTGGTTAGATTCATTAAAAGAGTCATTACTAATGTTTTTTTGATTATTTATACAATTTTTTAAATGATTTAAATCAGATGAAATTGCTAGTTGTCAAATTTACATTGTCTTTGTGGATAAAATCATAATAAGTCACAATAAAAGCCTCTCCTTGGATCGATTGCACTGTATCATTTGGAAATATGCTTAATAAATGGCTTGCCAACACAATTTCATGTTGACATAATTGAAAGTGTATGTGATATAAGGACCAATCAATAACTCCTTGTTGTGTTGTTTGTGTTTTCCAGGTTTATGCAGCTGCCGGTCTGTGTCGGTGTCTGGGGGCCCTTTGCTCCGGGTGGAGGGCCAGCCGCTGTCCATCCGCTGTGATGTGTCCGACTATGAGGGCCCTAGAGAACAATACTTTGAATGGACTGTAACACGAGGAACAAAAACCATCAACGTGATCTCCACATTCGACCCTGCATTCTCAGACCGCTCTCTAGGAGACCGCATAAAGAGTGGTGACATTAGCATAGCACGACTAGTGGACAATGTAGTGGAACTGAGGATTCAAGAGGCTCAAATTAGCGACAGCGCCACCTATCGATGCAGTACTCCAAGCACAGACTCGGTGATTAGCGGAAACTACGAATCGTCTGTCCAGCTGCAAGGTCAGTGTGTGCAAAACTATTTTTGTAGGCCTGTTGCCATTATTAATTAACCAAATTGCATATTTTTTGGATAACAAAAATTTTTCCTGTTGACATTGATTGCTGCAAGACCTTTCAAGATCCTGTGAAGTGCTTTGAAACGTGCATTTTTGTTAAATGCGTGACATAATCTGAAACTTGAAGAGACGGTGAGACATATAGTAGCTCCTCCCCCTTAAAAAAAACAGCCAATAGCATTTTGTTTTATCATAGCTCTGCCAGTAAGAGTGGTTGAGCTCGAGTGCATCAAATGAAAAGTAATTGAAAGTGTTTTGAAGGGGGAGGGGCATGTCAGGTATTGGAGAGCATTTGATTGGTCAGAAGATTTGATGAGAAACTTTGATGAGCAAGCTTTGGATTTTTATATCTTCTAATTGTGAATTTTATTGCTGTTTTGTATGGGGTTATACTTGCAACACAATTTTGTGTGCAAAAGATCATGTTTTGAGTGTGCAAAATGGCTTGTTGCATGTGTGTTAACAATTCTGATCACAAAAGAGCACGTTTTGAGGGTGCAAAATGGCTTGTATGTGTGTAAACAATTCTGTGTGCAAAAGATCTTGTTTTGAGTATGCAAAATGGCTTGTTACATGTGCATTAACAACTCACAGCACAAAAGAGCATGTTTTGAGCGTGCAAAATGGCTTTTTACATGTGCATTAACAACTCACAGCACAAAAGAGCATGTTTTGAGCGTGCAAAATGGCTTTTTACATGTGCATTAACAACTCACAGCACAAAAGAGCATGTTTTGAGCGTGCAAAATGGCTTTTTACATGTGCATTAACAACTCACAGCACAAAAGAGCATGTTTTAAGCGTGCAAAATGGCTTGTTGCATGTGCATAAACAATTCTGTGTGCAAAAACTCATGTTTTGAGCATGCAAAATGGCTTGTTACATGTGCATTAACAACTCACAGCACAAAAGAGCATGTTTTGAGGGTAAAAAATGGCTTGTTGCATGTGCGTAAACAATTCTGTGTGCAAAAGAGCATGTTTTGAGCGTGCAAAATGGCTTGTTACATGTGCATTAACAATTCACAGCACAAAAGAGCATGTTTTGAGGGTAAAAAATGGCTTGTTACATGTGCATTAACAATTCACAGCACAAAAGAGCATGTTTTGAGGGTAAAAAATGGCTTGTTACATGTGCATTAACAATTCACAGCACAAAAGAGCATGTTTTGAGTGTGAAAAATGGCTTGTTGCATGTGCATTAACAATTCACAGCACAAAAGAGCATGTTTGAGCGTGCAAAATAGCTTGTTGTATGTGTGTAAACAATTCTGTGTGCAAAAGATCATGTTTTGAGCGTGCAAAATGGCTTGTTACATGTGCATTAACAATTCACAGCACAAAAGAGCATGTTTTGAGTGTGCAAAATAGCTTGTTACATGTGCATTAACAATTCTGATCACAAAAGAGCATGTTTTGAGCGTGCAAAATGGCTTGTTTCATGTGCATTAATAGTTCTGTGTGCAAACAATCACGTTTTGAGCGCACAAATGCTGGGTTTATGTTTAGCCCGATGTTGCATTAACACAAAAGGAAGGAAACCTGTGCACATCCAAACATAATCAAAACATGCTCAAAACATAATCTTCTGCATGCAGAATTGTGCTGCAAATATAACCGAGATGTTTTGGAGTACACTAGCTTCACACTATATCATTAAGACTAACATACTGATAATAACATCTAAAAAACTTACTTTGATTTCACAAGGGACTTTAATAGCTAGTGAAAAGTAATGATAATAAAAACACACATGCAAGCAAACATGTAACATAAGGTACCGCTCTTGGAGATTTTTATTTATATTAGTCAATGTAAAAAAAACATTTAATAACACAGCTGTTAATATTATTTCATTGATCTGTGCTAAATAATAGTGCAGTGTTTTTATAGTAACACTTTACAATATGGTTGTATTAGTTAATTTATTTATTAAAATGAACAAACAATAAACAATACATTTATTTAATTACATTTATTACATTGAATTTAGTATTCATTCATCTTTGTTTACGTTATTTAATGAAAATAAATTCATTATTAGTTCAAGTTACAGTGCATTATCTAATGTTAACAAGCATGAATTCAGTTTTTAACAGTGCATCAGTAATTGCTGATCTATGATTAATAAATTCTGTATAAGTATTGTTCATCATGTTAGTAAATACATGACCTAACATTAGCAAATGCAACCTTATTAGATAGCATGACCATTTTATTATACATGATCAAATTTAAATTTATATTATAGCAAATGGTACAGCCGTTAATCAAGCAATGGATCAAACAATGTTGACTAATTAAATCCTATAGTAAAATGTTGGTAAAAAGCATAATAATAAAGGTGTGCATGCAAAGTATTAATTGATTACAATAATGTTTGATGTGTTCAGAGGCTCTTTTGCAGTGTTTTTTTTTTGTCTGTGGACTAGTAAGACACCCTGAATGCCAGCAGCCTTCATTATGCAAAATCCACTGGGTTAATGATGTTATCATTATCATTAGTTCATGAGCACCGACTGAACATGCTGGAATTAGTGTAATCACTGCAGATTTGTGTAAGAACCCACAGGACATGTAAAACATCCCAATTGTTTCTCCATGCATCAATGAAACTCAATTTAAATAGAAGTTTTGGCTGAGAAATAAAGCTCAGTTATCTTATCAGTGTCTCTGAGTGAACTCATATTTCCATATTTTTTATAATACTCCCATGCATGTTCAAAAGATTTGAGCTGTTTTTAACATTACTTTTAAACTCTTGCTGTACGGCTTATGCTTATTTATTTATTTGCTAAATAAATTTTAGATGCATGAAAGACAACATTAAAACTACATGTCGAAGTGTTAAATAATCAGGAGGATGTTTAAAATGTTTTATTTAAGTGGGTCTCTTAAGCCTGCATTTTTAGAGATCACATATTCAGTACAAACTAAAACTGGGATTTTATTTCTTACAATTAAAACTATATTATATATTTAACAGCAAGATTCCTGGCTGGGTCAGTTGGGATTTCTGTGTGGAGTTTGCATGCTGTCCCCATGTTAATGTGGGTTTCCTCAGGGTGCTCCGGTTTCCCCCACAGTCCAAACACATGCGCTATAGGTGAATTGGATTAACTAAATTGGCCGTAGTGTATGAATGTGTGTGTGAACGAGTGTGTATGGGTGTTTCCCATTACTGGGTTGCAGCTGGAAGAGAATTGGCTGTGTAAAACATATGCTGGATAAGTTGGCGGTTCATTCCCGCTGTGGCAACCTCTGAAATTGAGACTAAGCCGAAGGAAAATGAATGGATGAATGACTTAAACTAACACTAGCTTAAACGAAACTTAACTTAAATTGTTACAAAGATGTTATTTTTTTATTAAGCAAGGATGTATTCATTTGTTAAAATGTGAAAGACAATTATAGTATTATAGTTTTATTATAATAATTACAAAAATTATAGCATTGCTCTAATAAATGCTGTTCTTTCTTTTTTTATTCATCAGAAAATTCTAAAAAATATTTTTTTTTCATATAAAATTGCTGAACAGCAACATTGATTATGATAATAAGTAATTAAATATGATTATTAACAATTAAGTATCGTCAATAATTGATAACTGAATGGTAAATCATTACATTAGAATGATTTCTGAATGTGATAATGAAGCGACATGAGACTAGACTAGAGTAAGGATACTGAAAAATCTGATTTGCATCAATAAAAAAAATCATGTATTTTGCAATATTATTATTTTTACTGTATTTTTGATTAATTAAATATAGATTTTCACTCTAACAAAATCTTGCGTCCCTAAATCTATTAGTTGAATCAAATGAACTTTTCTAGTCATCTCAACAAGCAAACAAACCGACTAAAATACTCTAAAATACACTAAAAATAGACTAAAAACTTTATAACAATTTTTTTAAACATGATTTATTAAAGATATGTAAAAGCAACATAAAAATATTTGATGTCTTGACTTTTCTTTGACTTTTGTGAGATGAGCAAAGCAATCAACACTGTTAAAAAGTCAGTTCAACACAAGAATAACATAATCCTTATTTCCTTTCTTGTTCACTCAACTTTTGAAAACATCAGCTGCACTGATCTAAAATTATTTGTCAGTAATACAAAAAACATAGAGTTTATATTAACATAAGATATGTAACACAACATATTAGTTTTCTGAAGAGGTGAACTACTCTGTAATAAAACTTTTTAAGTTGTGCCAACTGAACATTTTTTGTCTGCTGAACTGGAATGCCTGAAGTTGAGTGAACAAAAAAAAACATAATCCTTATTTCCTATTGTTTACTGAACATTTTTTTTTATTATTTATTTTTTTTCACCTTTAATTGATTGGACAGTACAGAGTAAAGACAGGAAAGCGTGGGGAGAGGAGAGAGGCCAAGGATCTGCATAGGACCTCAATGCAGGAATCGAACTTGGGTCACCATGAACACCAGAGTGCCATGTCTCGACGCACTCACTACTACAATTGGCACTGACGTGTATTCAACTTTTGAAAACATCAGTTGCACTGACCTAAAATATCTGAAGTTGAGTGAACAAAAAACAAACTAGACACAGAATTAGAAACAGGACAGGAGGTAAAACAACAATAACGGTAAACAAAACAAGGATGAAACCATGTCTGGACAAACAATGCTTTGTAATGCTTCACATGTGAAGCATGCCTTCCTTTTTTTTCAATTGAACTATGTTTGTTTGTTCTGATAATGTTTTATTTCTTAGTACCAATTTCCAAAAAAGTTTTCTTGTTCACTCAACTTCAGACATTTTAGATCAGTGCAGTTTTCAAAAGCTGACTGCATGTTGGTGAAAATGGTGTAGTGGTTAGTACGTCGACACATGGCACATTGGTGTTCACGGCGACCCAAGTTTGAATCCTGCTTGAGGTCTTATGCTGATCCTTCCCCTCTCTCCTCTCCCTATGCTTTCCTGTCTACTGTCCTATCAATTTAAGGTGAAAGGTGAGAAAAAACAATAGGAAATAAGGATTGTTTTTTTGTTGTTCACTCTACTTCAGGCATTCCAGTTCTGCAGACAAAAAATGTTCAGTTGGCACAACTTAAAAAGCTTTGTTACAGAACAGTTTACCTCTCTAGAAAACTAATAATCTTAAGTTAACCCAACTCAATGTTTTTTGTATTACTGACAAATAATTTTAGGTCAGTGCTGCTGATGTTTTCAAAAGTTGAGTGTACAAGAACAAGCGAAAGGAAATAAGGATTATAGGGCTGCACGATTAATCGTATTATGATAACGATAACGATACTTGTGGTCCACGATCAATAATTAAACATCATCACGATTTTACAGTGTAAAGATCAAGCCGTTAATTTAAAGGGCGGAGTTTACGGATTGTACCGCATCACAAGCATGAGGTGACTGTGTCTAGATTGCAAGTGTTTTTTCGAGGAATGCAATGTTGATCAGGTAGCCTTTGCTCCTGTTCAGTCCAAACATCCCAAGGTAACACAAAAAACCTCATTAACCACCTTAAAAACCATCACAAACCATCATCAGTGGGTTAATGAGCTCAGGGGAATTCTGCTTTGCGTTTTTCTATGCATTACTAACATCACTAAACTGTTTTATTAGTTAACCTAGAGCTGCACAATTAATCGAAAATAGATCGCGATCTCAATTCGACCCCCTAGACGATCTTAATCCAGCATTTCTACGATTCTGCCAATCATATTTTCAAGTTCAGGAGAGAAGCAAAGGCGGCTGCACTAGTCTTGTTTCACATACATTGTTCAGCGACATGGACACCTCCAAATGATGTTGAAAGAGTCACATACTGTATTTATAAGGTATAATTCACCTAAAAATGTCATTTTTGTCTTCATATAATGCTGTATTCGCGGCCGGGAAATCACACGTGACGTGAGCTGCTGACCGTGACCTGTAACGTTCTACTTAATGATAGACACGCGCATCTACTTTAGTATACCAAAACCTGCATAGGCTGTGAGTAACAGGTAATAAAGCTGTAAATAATATTCAGTTTGTGGCTCAGAGTGATCGTTTGAGAGCCGCACGCGAAGTATGAACAGCACTTAGCTGTGAAAATGAAACCGAAAGCGTGCACATTATTTAAATGATCATATCGCATTTTAAAGTTATTATTACGACAAGCTTTTGATGTTTTTTCTTTATAGCGAACACAGAGTTGTGCATGAAAATAAATGTTTACAATGTCAGTATAACTACTCTAGCCTATATAATGTTGATCTTACCAGTGAATTAAATGGTCTAATAATGTTGTCAATGACAGATTGCAAGCATAAGCCTATATCCCAAACATAATTCAACATCAGAATTATTATAAGTAGAATAGAATTATTTATAGAAAACAGTAGATCCACACATAATATTATTATTGTTGTTTTACCATATGTTTGAGAAAAAACAATAATAGCCGACTCATATTAAGCTTTATTTCACATCTACAGAATCGTGAGAAAATCCTGATCTTTATTTTAAGTAAAAATCGCGATTCTCATTTTAGCCAGAATCCTGCAGCTCTAAGTCAACCAAATATTCGCTGAGATTTTTTTCTGACGCCTTTGCCAGTCACGTAGACAGAAGACACTGTATCATATTGTTTCAATGTAAAAAAAAGTCATTGTGGCCCTGTTCACGCAGGTATTGAGATTCGTTTCCATCAATCTGATGCAACTTTTATTATTTACAAGAAAAGAAAATGTAATTAAAAGTTTCAGATCAATTAAACTGAATTTATACAAATTTTAAATTATTTATGCATTTAATAATGAAATAGATAACTAATTTCCTTTATTACTTTAGGCTATTTTGTTTTACAGTTTTAATATGTATATATGCTTATAAAAAAAAGTAACCTATAGTTGTATTAAGTCTACCATGAGAGTAATTGGCATTGAAAATATCTGAAGACTGTGTGCTGATCCGCTAGAAGCCTAATAATGATGTCGACTTGTAACCACTGACTGTTACGGCATCTCTGAGGTCTGCAGGGTTTGTCTTCACATTTCCGCTCTCAGCAGGATAAACTGCAGATTAGCAGCGTTCCCGGGCTGCGCACAAGCTGATGAACACTAACGCTCGTGCTAACTACCTACTGTCAGGTGCTGAGCTTCCTCCTGTCCGCCGGTTTGTGCTGTAAAACTGACTGAAGGGATCTGGCAGACTCCAACAGCACCAGCAGTGTGTTAGTCCAGCTCATATCACACGCGTCTTCATTCATAACCTCAGCATTTAAAGAGACAGTTCACGCAAATATGAAACATCTGCCATCATTTAATATCCTCCATTGTTTGAGTTTCTTCTGTTGAACACAAAGGAAGATATAGTGAAGAAGGCTGGAAAAAACAACCATTGACATCCGTAGGATTATTTGTTCCTATTTGGATGTCAATAGCTATGTTTTCATTCAATGATGCAAACTTATGCACAAAACTTAAATATTTTAAGGCAGGGGTCACCAATCTCGGTCCTGGAGGGCCGGTGTCCCTGCAGAGTTTAGCTCCAACTTGCCTTAACACACCTGCCTGGATGTTTCAAGTATACCTAGTAAGACCTTGATTAGCTTGTTCAGGTGTGTTTGATTAGAGTTGGAGCTAAAGTCTGTAGGGCACCGGCCCTCCAGGAACAAGTTTGGTGACCCCTGTTTTAAGGTTTGTTTGTTTTCTGCATAGCAATACCAAGATTGAACTGGTGCAGAAATTACATCCATACTGTACGTCAACACAAAATGCCAAAAAAACTAATTAAATGAAATAAAATTGACCCTTCAAAGTAAGTTTTTCATATAAACTAGTTTCAAAATAGTTGCATACAACTGACTTCAACATGAAGCCATTCATACAAAAACTATTGTACATCCCAAGATCAAAACATCCCAGATTTTACAAATACTATTTCTTGAAAGCTCCTAAGTGCCCATTTACAGTATATTCATTAAACAGTCTAATGCCCCAAGGTATGGTGGAACAAGCATTTTGTTTTGTCCTTGTTTTGCATAGGGTCCGATTTCTTTGATTCCTGAGGAGCCGACCAGTTTTTTCCAACCCAGGCTCATTCTGAAAACGTAGTCTCGTGGATGTTTCTGGAGACCGCGAAATACGTAGCCGGGGGTACGTCTTTTCACCAGTTGTTGGAGGAAGTAGATCGTTTGAATTTAAAGTGACAGTGAATCTGTTTCATTTAATGATAGCTCCCTCCATAGTTTTAAAGCCGGTAGTATTACCGGATATAGATGTATTGCTTAAAATAATAAACAAATAAATAAATAATAATAAACAAATAATTATTGCACAAATATTTTCAAACTAAGCAGCATTTCCATTCAATGAGTCAAAGAGAAGAAAATCATCAGAGAAATATATTTCAGTGCGTTGGGATTTGCCACTGTGGTGTTTTTTTTTCTCTCTAATAACTGAGTTGCACTTCAGAAGACGAAGACGAAATGCAATGAACGCGGTGAATATGGTGGCTTTTGGAAACGTGAGACTGGAGCGCACACAGATGCTCAAGACAGTTCTGGAGGGAGTAATAATAGAAGAATAAAAATACTGAAGCACTGTGATAACGGACTGACTGCTGTGGCCTTTACAATCAGCACATTTCAGATCAGCAACAATGGAAAGCTGGAAACATCTGCTGCAAACCAACATTAATGCGTGCCATCACACATATTCATATCTGATCAGTATTTGGCAAAAAAGAAATCACATGACTTTTTTGATGTGCATTTTTTTTTAGCAGACAAAAAGTTTATCCTACTCAGTTGTGTGCAAAATGTAATATTTTTTTGCTAAAAAAGCCTTTACATATACCAAAATGTGGATAAAAGTATGTGGATGGAAACATGTTAAAAAAAGAAATTTAGTTCTTGCCTAAATAGCGAAATCGTTTTGTGCAACTAAGTATTTTACATTGCTTTAAAAATACTCAAAAATGTCTCTGTTAATGTTTTCAAACAATTATATTTATTAATATATATATATATTTATTAATATATTATTAATTATATTTACCAAAATCTCACAAGTGCCAATTTCACATCTGTCACGTCCATAACGGAGCTTTTTCCTCATAAATGCAAAAAATGTCAAATAAAATAAAACCAATCATTTTTGTTCTATAGTGAGCCAACTCTATCCTTTTGATTAGCATTGTTTTTTTGGGGATTGTGCAGTCAAAGAAATTCTACAAAATATGTTGAATTCTGCAAACTCGCTTTTTTCGTCACATCCATAACGCATGTTTATTTTACTCATTTAAAATATTAAAAATGTTTACAGATTGATATTTTTCTGATCCCATAACTCTGTGGTTAGTTGTTTTGGAAAATATAAACAGATGTTTCAATATAATGTTAACATATACTTTCTATGTGAATTTAGGTTTTGAGATTTTACTGCAAATGTCAAATATATATATATATATATATAAATGATAGATTACACTAAGCTTGTTTTGCATGCTGGGATTTGGGCCAGCGGTTCATCAGTTTATTGTGATATAGAAAGTTAAGTTTTGATAACAGTTGCACATAGAGTTTGCTTCTTGTTTTCATCCAGAACATTTGTTTCCACATGATTTCTGATCTGATGGTTGAACTAGTCGGTCCGGTTCTGTCACTTGTGAATAATGGTCGTGTGGTTTGTACCTGCAGACATAACGTCGGCTTTTATTGTGTAAGACTCACTATTGTATCTTTGCACAAATGTTCTGTGTTTTGTTTCATTTTTAATGTATGTCTATAGGAGTTCAATGGTTGTGTGATGATTGTTCAGTGGTATTTCCTGCTGTATGATTACTGTATTCATTGACAGTAAGGTGTGTTAAAGCAAACACTATATTTATTTCTGCATGTCCATGTTGTTCAAAGCAGTTACAATAATTGGTTGAGTCTAAGTTCAGATTTGTTTATTTTAAAAATGTCATGGTGTAATGTTTTTAAATTAGTTTTTATAAAAAGTTAATTAACAAGAGAGAGGAATCATGAATATACACTGAAATAAATGATACATTGTCAATTTATTTTTTAAGGTAAGGAGTTGCAAACAATTTATATGGGCTGAATTTAAACAAACTAATTAAATGTAGTAATGGTCAACTTAATTTGTTTGTTTAAATTCAGCCTATATAAAGTGTTTGCAACCACTCACATTAAACTAAATCGACACCATAGACGAGCGATTAATCAGATATAATTCTCTCAATAATTATTCATAATTTACATTCACTATTAACAAGCAGGGGAGTTCTTGGGACGTACCTGAGCTCAAACTCCCCTCTCGCCCTGCAAAAGGGGGGGAGCCCCGGGCTCGAGGATCTCATGAGCTCAGGGCTCTCAGCAAGCCAAACACGGTTTATAATCGATAATCAGCTATGTGTGAACTCCTGAAAAATGCCTAAAAATCTACACCTATTTTCAGCTAATATACTGTTTATACTACACACAGTTAAAGACAAAATTATTTGCAGTCTTGTGAAATTCTTTTTCATATATTTCCCAAGTGCAAGGATGTAATCATTTGTTAAAAAGTGAAAGTAAAGACAATTATAGTATTATAAAAGTTTTTGGTGTAATAAATGCTGTTCTGGGTGGCATGGTGGCGAAGTGGTTAGCACTGTCGCCTCACAGCAAGAAGGTCACTGGTTCGAGTCCCAGCTGGGCCAGTTGTCATTTCTGTTTGGAGTTTGCATGTTCTCCCCGTGTTGGTGTGGGTTTCCTCCAGGTGCTACGGCTTTCTCCACAGTCCAAACAATTGGGAAAGCTAAATTAGCCGTATGTATGAGTGTGTGTGAATGAGTTGGAAGGCTGGAAGGGCATGGGCTGCGTAAAACAATCACTTGAATAATTGGCGGTTCATTCCGCTGTAACGACCTCTGAAATAGAGACTAAGCCGAAGGAAAATGAATGAATGAATGAATAAATGAATGAATAAATGCTGTTCTTTCACTTTTTATTCATCAAAAAATCCTGAAAAGCAATTACTAAACAGCAACATTGATGATGATGATGATGATGATGAGTAATTAAATATTATTACCATCAATAATTGAAATAAATCTGAAGGATTATGTGACAATGAAGACTGAAGTAATGATGCTGACATTCACATTTGCATCAATTAAAAAAATGTATTAATATTTCAGCTGACACGGTGGAGAAGGTCGCTGGTTTGAGTCGAGGCTGGGTCAGTTGGCATTTCTGTGTGGAGTTTGCATGTTCTCCCCGTGTTGGCGTGGGTTTTCTCTGGGTGCTCCGGTTTCCCCCACAGTCCAAACACATGCGCTGTAGGGGAATTGATGAACTAAATTGGCCGTAGTGTATGAGTTTGTGTGTGTGTGTGTGTGTGTGTGTGTGTGTGTGCGTGTGTGTGCGTGTGTGTGTGTGTGTGTGTGTGTCTGTGTGTGTGTGTGTGTGTGTGTGTGTGAATGAGTGTGTATGGGTGTTTCACAGTACTGGGTTGTGACTGGAAAGGTATCCGCTGTTTAAAACATATGCTGGAATAGTTGGCGGTTCATTCCACTGTGGCGATCCCTGATGAATAAAGGGACTAAGGAAAATAAATACATGAATAATATTTCACAGTACTGTTTTTACTGTATTTTGATCAAATAAAAATAACTTTGATGAGCAAAAAAAGGTGCAAGTACACTGTTAAAAGTTAGTTAAGAGTGAATATTAATAATATTTCTGCCTCCAGCTGTAGCTTCCCTGACTGATCTCTGTCTCCTCTTCTTCTTCAGTGGTTCCCAACACTCTCATTGTGGCTCCGGATCCTCCGACGCCTGTGGTTCCCGAAGGCGGATCCATCAGGCTCCAGTGCAGCGTCTCACGGAGCTTCATCCCGGGCATTTTTCTCTCCATAACCTGGTCAGTGAAGAACCGCTCGTCTCTCCTGGAGGACCTGCTGACGTTCGGTCCGGATATGAGCGTGACGGTGGACGTCGGATCCTCGCAGCGCTACACAGATGGTGGGATGCGCTTGGAGATGGGAAATGGAGTCTCGCACAGTCTGGTTCTCTCTGGAGCGACGCCGGCTGATCAGGGCCTGTATATGTGCACTGCCAGTTTGTGGACCAGAGAGCAGGGGGTCTGGACCCGCATCCAGGAGAAAAGCATGGAGATGGGGGACGTGATGGTCACACCTGCAGGTCAGTTACTAAGCATACAATACATAGAGAACAACATTAGCTATTTCCATTTATCTATTCTGGAGCATAGCTTAAAAAATGGGGAGTTGATGTGCATACAGTTAAAGGGTATCTATTATGTTACTTTTTCCAAGATGTAAACTAAGTTTTTGATGTCCCTAAAGCAGAAATGCCCAAAGTAGGGCCCACGGGTTAAAGTTGGCCCATGGTAACCTTTGATTTGGCCTGCCATCCCATCTGAATAGAGAGGGAGAATGATGGGGAGGTGGTTGGGGCAAATGCCTTTGATAGAGATCGTCATTTTGAAATAAACGTAACCTTTTGTTTCTTTGTTTTATTGCTGAGCTAAAAAAAGAGACTGAAATTAAATAATTCAATTAAAGGTTATAAATGAATCAGACTTTTAAAATCGAAATAGTGTCACTTGACAGATGGAGGACAATGCACAAGTCATTTCTGAGTCATTTCATGATTGGGAGGCCATTATAGATAAGGGTCGATGGAGTGAATTTAACCAGGACACCGGAGCTACACCACTACTCTTTATGAGAAGTGCCATGGGATTTTTTAATGACCACATAGCGTCAGGACCTCGGTTTACATCTAATCCAAAAGACAGATGATAAGGATGATATATTCTGATATGGGTCAGGGTTAGAGTTAGGGTTAGTTCACTTAAAAGCGTAACATTTTTAAGTGAACTATTCCTTTAAATCTGCTGAATTTTACTCAAAATCAAGCAAACGTTGGAAAATGTTTCAGATTTCCTGCATATTTTGGACAGTCGGTATAATGTGCACCTTTTTAAAAGTTGCTTTGAAACAATAATTATTGCGAAAGGCACTATACAAATAACCTTGAATTGAATTGAGTTGATACAGCAGATTTTAGGGTAACATGTAGTAGGGGTGGGCGATATGACCTAAAATTAATATCACGGTATTTTTCATCTTTTAAACGGTGACGGTATAATATCACGGTATTACTTTAAATAGCAAAATAATCTACATCTCAAGGAAGAACAGACAAAAGAAAGTTTCACTTCTATCACTCTTTAAAAGTTTTGGTTTGGGTCATTGTAAATGCTCAGTCTCGTTATGAGCTGATCTTCATTTCTCTGTGTTGGTGGAATAAAGTAGGCGAGTCAGCCGCACCAATTTATGAGCAGACAGAGCAGGATTCTCATGATGACCACCGGCGCAATTCCGCTCTTTGTTATGAGCCGTAGTTTCAGTGTAAACTTAGTAAAGGTGAGTTTCTTTGGCAATAATGTCTACAGTATTAGACTTTATATTTAGCGGACATTGGCGCTGAACACGCGGTAAATGCAACGCATCAAGATTCAGGCACCTTCTCCAAAACACTCGATTGATCTCAGCTGGCGGATCAACATTTACCTCATGTCATGATCGCTGTCATCTGCGCCATTATTATTATTATAACCTTAGGTGAGGTTTGCAAACCTGTGCACTTTTCACTCTTCAGCCGTTTGCATTTCCTGCAGTAACAAAAGCTCCCTGTTATCTGACAGCGGGAAGCGTTGAGTGACTGACAGCTAATATGAACCAATACAGCGGCAGGGTAAAGCGATTCAGCAAGTTTTTAGAGAAAATCAAATCAGATTGCACTACAACCATTATATTCAGTCGCACAAATGCTCCCAAATATATTATGAGGGTGCATAGATTACATTTCGGGCGCTCATGCGACCAAAATGGTTGCAATTTTGAGCCCTGTGGTATAAGGACAGGTATTCAGACCACAACTGAACGTTTGAAGAAAATTGAATGCCTTATTATTTAGAATTAGCTATTATTGATGTAAATGCAGCCGTTTAAGGTGCATAATTGATTTATTACGGTATTGACGGTATTAGAAAATCCATGTCGTGGTGCAATGTCACACCGGTGATGACTATGACACCGGTGTACCGCCCACCCCTAACATGTAGTTTCTCTGTGTTTCCTTTATCAGAATTGAGCAAAAACTCACCACATAATCATTTTAGTTGCAAAAATCAGATTTCAAACATTAGGAAGGGTTTTTTGGCTTAATATAATCATTTTCATATGTTTAATTGTGTTGCTGTGTCCTGGGAAACTATAAGATCATAATCAATGCTTATGCTGTGAAATAATCTGATTTAATACAATTACCAGTTATATAATTTGCTCAGATGATCATCCAACAAAAGAGTGTGATAAAAAGCACTAACTCTCGTTTGTAGGAGAAAGAGACTGAAGTAGTTTGTGATTATGGTTGTGAAAGTGTTTCAGAGTCCCCCTTGAGAAGAGCAGAGATGAGCTTTTGTCTGGTTTTATCCTGTTTAATGTCTTCAGACCTTTCTCACAAACCAGGCTGTTTGACTTTTCACTGCTGCTGAAATTCCTGCCTGGTTACCATATATACTGTCAATGTTACTGCAGGCCTTTTAATTAAAATCAGGCCGTCTGGAGCTCCAGAGGACCAGCTAACACACATTATTACACACACTCTGAGTCTCTGTGCTGTCTGACACTAGCTTAAAGATGAAAAGGGATTATAAAGCATTTAAACATGCTGAATATCACGGTATTTATGAGCAGAAGTCATTCAGAGTTTGCTTCAATTCAGTTTAGTTAGTCTGTTGTTCACCTAAATCACATACAATCATCATTTTACCACTCATGTTAATGCAAATCTGCATTACTTTCTTATTTTCTGTGGAAATAATTGAGATATGATGCTCTTTTTTGAATTTAAGACTGTAATTTTGTTATGAAAAATAAATGCATGTTTATTAATATTAGTTACCAATAAGAACTGGTGTCAATTACATTTGGCATTTACAATAGTGATATATTTAAACGCAATTAACGTTTGTTTTTTTATGTTATTAACTGTATCTTAATATTTTATTCCATGTTAACTTTTAACTTTGTTTATTTATATTTAGTAAAATGTCTCTAAAATGTAAACTTATTATAAATAACAGATGGATTTTAGATTTGACATACTAATGAGATTTGACATGATAAAAATATTGATATTTTCTGTAGCGATTTATGTAATTGTACTGTTATTAACTTTAATAATAATATTGTGCTTTTTATTTTTTAGGTATGACATTATTTAGCTTTATATATTTTTTGTGTTACTAATTGTAATATTTCAAAACAAAAATTATTTCATTTATTTGCAAAGATATTTATGTTATATATCTTCTATTAATATTTTATTCCATGCCTACTTTTAACTGTATTTATTTATATTTAGTAAAATGTTCATGTTCCTCTTTTAAATAGGATTTGACATGCTAACAATATAGATATTTTTTTGCAGGGATTAATTATTTATTAATAATATTTAATTTGTACTGTTATTAACTATAATAACAAACACAATAATAATAATAATAATAAGAAGAAGAAAAAGAAGAAGAAGAAGAAGAAAAAGAAAAAGAAGAAGAAGAAGAAGAAGAAGACGAAGAAGAATGTGCTTTTTTTGTTGGCACTATTTAGCTTTATCTATATATAGATATACACTGTGTGTGTGTGTATGTATATATATATATATATATATATATATATATATATATATATATATATATATATATATATATATATATATAATTGTTTTATTTTATTTTTAAATTCTAATTTTAGAATCTTCTCTTTATATTTTATTCCATTTGCATTTAATTGCTAGTAATCATTTAGCAATGTTGTTATCAATTTATTATTATTTTAATGTGTATATAGTCATTAATATTAGATAAAGATTTAATATTTTTGTTTCATAATAGTGCATCAAGTTAAACTGGAAAAAGATTTTTAAAACATTGGATATTAAATACTTTTAACAACTATTTTTCATTTGTGTGTTTTTGTTTTGTTTTGTTTTTGTTTTGTTTTAAATAAAATAAGTTTGAAATCTTATAATTAATAGCACTATATTAAATCTGAGCAGTAATGTACAAAAACATGACTAAACATTACAAATTATTATTTTATATTATTATTATTTAAGTTATTTTTTTAAATATTTTTATAAATTATATATATATATATATATATATTATATTTTATATTATTATTTGAGTTATTAGTCTTTTAATGCATTATTATTATTATTATTATTATTATTATTATTATTATTATTATTATTATTATTATTATTTATTTATTTATTATTATTATTATTATTATTATTATTATTATTATTATTATTATTATTATTATTAAGTTAGGGAATAAATATTTGGCCTAACAAATTTAATATGAAATATATTGCTTGTTATTTTATTTTATTTTATTTTATTTTATTTATTTTTTTTAATTGAGGCATAAATAGTTGGCTCAACACATTTAATATGAAATATATTGCTTAAAATAATAATGATAAAAAAATAATAATGATATTAAGTTATAGCATAAAATATTTGGCATACAAATAAAAATAAAAATATATATTACATAAAATTGTTATTATTATCATTATGTTAATTATTTTAAACGTATCTAATATCTGTTCTGCTTTTCTTTTCTATAAACTCCCCAGTGAACTCTCTCTCGGTTCACGTTCAGAACGACTCCACATTATCCACTGGAGATTCGCTGCTGCTCCTGTGTTCGGTGTCAGTCTCCGGTGCGTCTGCGGTAGATCTGGACGTGACGTGGCTGCAGAACGACACGCATGTTCTGGGACATCTGAGTCGAGACGGCGTTCAGACCGACAGCAGCAGTAGCAGAGCAGTGGATGTAAAGCGTTTGGGAAAGTGGGATTATCAGATGAAGATTCAGGATGTGGAAACATCTGATGGAGGATTGTATACGTGCAAAGTGAGTGTGTGGATTCAGCGTGACGCCGGGCGATGGTATAAGGCCGCAGAGAAGATTTCTGACCCTGTACGAGTTCATGTTATTAAGCACAGTAAGTACTCCACATATCAGTCTACTGTAATGAGTTATAACGAGTGATTCATTGATTTATCAGCTGAAAAAGTCTAATTAGAGATTGCTGTTTTGTAAATAGGGAATAATTTAATAAGTAAGGGTTAAAGTACATGCAGGCGGTTGCATATCCTTAAAGGGCACCTATGATGAAAGTTCTACTTTTAAAGCTGTTTGGACAGACATATGTGTAAGTATAGTGTATATACTGTCATATTGGGTTGATATAAAGACACCCAGTGCTTTTTTTATTTAGCAACATAAAAACGGTGGACCAATTGGAGTGGTTTTCAGACCGACCTCAACTTGATGTAGGATTGCGGTCCCCCCGCCCACTGAATTGATTGACAGCTGCGTATTAACATGTCTCCGTAGTAAGCAGGTGATTTTGAGTTGAATCTGTGGTCCTTGGTGATTCATACAATGGCAGTGAATGGTGACAGGTTTTTAGATTAAAAATATGTGTGACAGTAGTCCTATTGTAGGACTAGGGTTGGGTCGATAGACGATGCCATCGTCCATCACCGATGGCCAATTGACATCACGATGCTGAGTCAGCATCACGATCCTCCGCCCCGCCCCCGTCGCAGCAGCAACCCGCTCGCCAAACATTTACACTAATACATCTTCAAACAATCCACGTCCACACTGGTGTTTCACCTAGCATTTCTGAAAAGCCCTCCTTCCACACTATACCGCTGAAAACGTACTATACACACCTTTTGGCATTCACTGCATATACCCACGTCTGAACTTCAGCAGTCAGCAGGTGCTTTGAGGACAAAACCCCAGAGAGCAGTGCACGTCGGACAGTTTATCAAGGATGTACTGCTGGATCTCGTCTTACTATAGATGTTAAACGTGATATTTAACTAAGTCTCTATCTAACGACACTTTGATCTTTTGAATCCATCAGGTAGTGTGTCACAGCAGGTCAGTACACTGCTTCAATCTTTCGCTTTCACACTTGTACTTAGTAATTTTAGTGTAAACCTCAGATACTGTTGGTTGGTTGCTGTTGGTTGTGCACCTTTTTTACCAACCCAGTTTGTGGACGCCATTTTAACGACACAGATCACTCTGCCTATTCATGCCAGAGTCCTGAGGAAAAAGTGATTGACAGGTGGTCATTTGAGTGTAACTTTTCTTTATTTATTTATGATTTGGTTATGGGTAAAACAAAGACCATGTGGGTCAGGTAGTTGAAACGGTAGGCTGCAAATAATTAATTGGTTATGAATTCGTTAATTATTCATAAATATTTAATGTACTGCTGCCTACAACGACGATGCTATCGTCCATCGCGATGTTTCTCATTAGACATCATACAATGCCAAATTAGTCGACATCGCCCAACCCTAAAAGCTAATAATATTGTAAATCATGTTCAATTTCTCACCTGGACTGATTGTTTTGCTTCACAAGGCTAGTCATCAGGAGTCATGACTATTCATTTGTACTTGTTTGTATGTGTTTATTTTAAAACTAAAAACCTGTCAACATTCACTGCCATTATAGGAATCTCCAAGGACCACAGATTCAGCTCAGAATCTTCTTTAATGTTCTACTAAAGAAGAAAACAAATCTCCTACATCTTGGATGTCCGGTGGGGGAGTAGATTAACAGGAGGTTTTCATTTTTGGGTGAACTACCCCTTTAAGAAACGTTAAATTGAGTCAGAAATTAGTGAGTGACAATGCCGTGTTTTGTATGCATGAAATATGGTCTTGTTGCTTTAAATGTTTCATGTTTTGGTGCATTTTTTATTTATTTTTTTGATGAGTAATTCAGTTTATTAACTAAAGTTTTTATTTACTATTATAACAAGCACTTTAGTAGGGATTTTATATACAGGTAGTATTTGTTCAAGTACAAATATCTTGAATAAAAGTCTTAAATATCTTGAGTGATTAAATGTATTTTCAGACATAGTATTTAGGAATTAATTTAAAGATTTTCTACTAATTTATTATAAATTTTTACTTAAATATTTATTAATTTACTACTTTTATTGGGTCACACTTTACAATAAGGTTGCATTAGTTAATCTGTTTACTGACAGTAAAATAAAATAATAATAAATAATTATTGTACAGCTTTTATTAATCATAGTTCAACGTTCATTCACTCATTTTCCATTGGCTTAGTCTCTTATAGTTCAGGAGTCGCCACAGCGGAATGAACCGCCAACTATTCCAGCATATGTTTTACACAGCGGATGCCCTTCCAGCTGAACCCAGCACTGGGAAACACCAATACACAGTCATTCACTTATAGACTACAGCCAATTTAGTTCATCCACTCCACCTATAGCGCATGTGTTTGGACTGTGGGGGAAACCGGAGCACCCGGAGGAAACCCACACCAACACGGGGAGAACATGCAAACTACGCACAGAAATGCCAACTGACTCAGCCTCGACTCAAACCAGCAATCTTTTTGCTGTGAGGCGATCGTGCTAACCACTGAGTCACCGTGCCTCCTAGTACAACATTTACTAATGTATTATTTACATCCAAATTCATAGTTAGCATCAGTTAATGCACTGTGAGATGAACATAAACTTTAATTTCCTTAACTAACATTACCAAATATGAATGAACACTGTAATAGATGGTTTGTTCATTGTTTATGTTAGTAAATACATTAATTAACATTAGCTCCTACAGATTTATAGTAAAGTGTTACCCTTTTTTGACGTAATTTGTCCTATGCTGTTCCAGTCTATCATATCTTCTTCTTTCTGGAGTATAATTCATAATATCATGATATAAACAACAGCCAGTATTGTCTCATATTTTGTGACATTTGAAGGAAATGCCATCTGAAGTGCTTTACAGTGTGTTCTGCTTCACCCAGAGCTTCTGCCGTCATCCATAAAATATTAGTTTGATTATTTGGTATTTAAATGACATTAAAAGCATGATATGACTTGTTTATTAGTGCATTGTAAAACGTCTTTCAAGCCCTAGAGATGATTATTAGAAGATTTGCTGGTTTATATAGCTAAAATTGATATAATTCTCAGCTTTTTTTTTGGTTGTATGGCAGTATTTTTGTATTTATTCTAATATATTATTTATAAATGCATTTGTTATGTAAATTAAAATGCGAAACAGAACTATTTGTATAGATAAATTTCATTAAAACCTTAAAAAAATGGAAACATTACAAGATTAAAAGTAAAAAATGGGCGTTTTTGCATGTTTTTGTGTGTCTGTAAGTGTGTGTATGTGTGTGTTTGAATGTGTTTTTTGAGGGTGTGTACATATGTCTATGTGTATGATTGTCTATGTGTTTGTGAATGTGTGCATGTGTTTACGGTGTGTGTGTGTGTGCGTGTGTGTGTATCTGAGTGTTTGTGAACGTGTGCATGTGTTCACAGTGTGTGTGTGAGTGTATGCATATGTGTGTACGTGCATGTTTGTGCATGTGCATGTTAGTATGTGTGCATGTATGTGTATGTTGGTGTGTGTATGTGTGTGTTTATATGTGCGTGTGTGTGTTTTTTTTAAGGATGTGTGCATATGTGTGTGTGTATGTGAGTGATTGTGCATGTGTGTACATGTTTGTGAATGTGTGCATGTGTTCACAGTGTGTGTGTTTGTGAGTGAGTGTGTGTGTGCATGTGTGTGTATCTTAGTGTTTGTGAACGTGTGCATGTGTTTACAGTGTGTGTGAGTGTGTGCATATGTGTGTACGTGCATGTTTGTGCGTGTGCATGTTAGTATGTGTGCATGTATGTGTATGTTGGTGTGTGTATGTGTGTGTTTGAATGTGCGTGTGTGTGTTTTTTTGAGGGTGTGTGCATATGTGTGTATGTGCGTGATTGTGCGTGTATGTACATGTTCGTGAATGTATGCATGTGTTTACAGTGTGTGTGTGTGTGAGAGTGAGTGTGTGGGTTCATGTGTGTGTATCTTAGTGTTTGTGAACGTGTGCATGTGTTTACAGTGTGTGTGAGTGTGTGCATATGTGTGTACGTGCATGTTTGTGCATGTGCATGTTAGTATGTGTGCTTGTATGTGTATGTTGGTGTGTGTATGTGTGTGTTTATATGTGCGCGTGTGTGTTTTTTTGAGGGTGTGTGCATATGTGTGTGTGTATGTGCGTGATTGTGCATGTGTGTACATGTTTGTGAATGTGTGCATGTGTTTACAGTGTGTGTGTGTGAGTGAGTGTGTGTGTGTGCGTGTATGTGTATCTTAGTGTTTGTGAACGTGTGCATGTGTTTACAGTGTGTGTGAGTGTGTGCATATGTGTGTACGTGCATGTTTGTGCATGTGCATGTTAGTATGTGTGCACGGATGTGTATGTTGGTGTGTGTATGTGCGTGTTTGAATGTGCGTGTGTGTGTTTGTCTGAAGGTGTGTGCATTTGTGTGTATGTATGTGATTGTGCATGTGTGTACATGTTTGTGAATGTGTGCATGTGCTTACAGTGTGTGTGCGAGTGAGAGTGTGTGTGTGCATGTGTGTGTAAGTGCATGTTTGTTCATGTTAGTATGTGTGCATGTATGTGTATGTTTGTGTGTATGTGTGTGTTTGAATGTGCGCGTGTGTTTTTTTGAGGGTGTGTGCATATGTGTATGTGCATGATTGTGCATGTGTGTGTACATGTTTGTGAATGTGTGCATCTGTTTACAGTGTGTGTGTGTGTGTGTGTGTGTGTGTGTGTGTGTGTGTGTGTGTGTGTGTGTGTGTGTGTGTGTGTGTGTGTGTGTGTGTGTGTGTGTGTGTGAGTATGTGCATGATTGTGCATGTGTGTACATGTTCCTGAATGTGTGCATGTGTTTACAGGCATGTTTGTATGGGTGTGTTTGTGTGTGTGTGTATTTGCATGTTTGTGCATGTGTATGCGGGGTGTGCTTGCATGTTTGTGCATGTGTGTGCATGTGTGTGTGTGTGTGTGTGTGAGCGTGTGTGTGTGTGTGTGTGTGTGTGTGTGCGTGCGTGCGTGTGTGTGTGTGTGTGTGTGTGTGTGTGTGATTGCATGTTTGTGCATGTGTGTGCATGTTAGTATGTGTGCATATATGTGTGTGCATGTGTGTGTGCTTGCATGTTTGTGCATGTGTGTGCATGTTAGTATGTATGCATGTTTGTGTGTGTGTGTCAGCAATTTGTACATGTGTGTGTACATGCATGTTTGTGTACTTGCATGTTTGTGTGTGGGTGATTGTGTGTGTACATGTCTGTGTGCGTGTGCATACATTTTTATGCGTGTGTGCATCTATGTTTGTTCATGGGTATGCGTGTGTGCATGCATGTGTGTTTATGCATATGTGTGTGTATGTTGATGTTTGTGTGTGTTTGAGTCACTAATGCAGCAGAGGATTGTGGGTGGTCGTCCTGATGAAGCACTGCTGTCTGATTTACAGGCCTAAAGCCAGTTGCTCATGTTAAAGTCAGCGCTAATAGTTTGGATCTCGTTGTCAGATTGATTAACAGAGAAGAGCTTCAACCTGTTTATTCTCAACTACAGCCAAAGAGATGAAGTAGTTCACCATAAAAGGAAAGCTCTGCTGCTGCACACACACTCATTTCATGGAAACACACAGGACGTTTTTACAAATTTCAAGCTCTGAAATTGACAAAATAAAAACACTTAAAGGTTTTCAGTGACATTTTAGTTTGTAAAAAGTTTGTAATCTTATTTAATAACATGAACAAACAATGAACAATACTTTTATTAGTGTATATGGTCATACTTGTTAGTGGTAGGTAATGAAGACATTAATTAATTCTCACAGTGCATTAATATTAATAAAGAGAACTTTGATTTTAATAATGCATTAGTAAATGTGCAACTGTGATTAATAAATGCTGTACAATATTGTTCATGCTTGTTGGTAATTACATTAACTAATGATTATAATTAATTAATTTATAATTAATCAATTGTATTATGTAATAACTGTAATATAACATATATAATATAAATATAAAATTATAATTAATTAATTTATAATTATTGGATTTACCATTATTATGAAGTGTGATTAACTTTTTCATATGACTAAATGAGTAGTTACATAATACATATGACTATATATTTAACAACAATGTTAAATGTCCATCTTTAAACAAAAATAAACCTTAAAGCTTTTAAGAAGTTGTCACGATCACCAGCGATCATAACTCCCAGATCGCTGGATCTCATTCACAATAACCTATGGACTACAAATCCGCCATTCATGGACTACATATTCATACATGCACTCCGTTCACACACACACATGCTTCCTCATTTCCACTGATTAGACTCCCACAGCTGATACAGCTTCTGGACTAGTGACACACACTACTTTAACAGCACACACACTCACTTCCCTTGCTGAGTCTTGTTATCTGTAAAGTGACATTTCAACGCGTTCTCCTAGTCTTGTTTTCCTGTGTTTTGACCCTAGTCTTGTTTAGCTAGTTCTCCCTGTCTGCCGCCTGCCTTCCGACCTCTCGCATGATACATTTGATACACGATTCTGGACTGCCTTTATACATCTGTTTGCACCTCTGTTGACCATTGCTTCCCTAACTTCGAATACACCTGCAAGTGGATCCTAAACTTCAGTTGTCTGTGTCACTCCCCGTGTTACAGAAGTAATAGATTTGAATTTCTATCGTAAATATGTTGAGATTTATAGTGATTCATGTAGTATGTGTAGTAATTTCTTAATAATTGATTAAAATTTCTTATAATATTCTTATAATTTATAAAACTTTATTGCCCTTGGCAGGAAATTTGTTTTGGGCATTAGCATATTGCTGCAGACTTTCCATAAAAACAAACAATAAAAACAATACAAAAACAGCAGTTACAATAATTATAATGCTAATTAATATAAACTCTTGTTAAATGAGCCCAATGAAACTGGTACAAAGGATTTCTTATAATGGTTCAACCAAAATATATATATATACAGGGGCATAGCGGACATTTTAAAAGTGGGGGGGATGGCTGTATGAGATCATATGTTCATATAATTATTAATCATCTGTTTCTAAATGTCTCTAAAAGTGAGGGGGACGTATCCCCCCATCCCCCCCGGTTGCTACGCCCCTATATATATACCTACACTCTATATCTCCTACCAGAGAGAAGAGGTTCATAATGTGGAAACAAAAAATGAGTTGGATCATTCGGTATTCTTTCCACCTAATTGAGGACACAATTCTCATATAAAACTTGAGGATTAAAGTATTCATCATGCCCAACAATTTTCCATCCTGTCTTTAAGAGATGCATCAACTTAGATTTACACTGTACAGATAGGTTGCCAAATCCACACCATATCTAACAATGCTTTCAAGAGTTGCTTCATAAAACAACATCATAATCTTCTTGTTAACTCCAAAAAGACGTAACATCCATAAAAAATACAATCTCTGGTGTAAACGAGAGCAAACCCACTCTATGTGTGTTTAACACTGTCAAAGTAGATTCCCAAGTACTTATAGGTCTCTGACTGAGTAATAGGAGGGTCGTGTACAAACACTTGACGATGGTCACCTATACACTTTGGGTCAAACACCCTCTCTTCTGTTTTCTTAGTATTTATTTTTAGCTTATTTTTATTAAACCAATCAACAAACCGGCTAATTTCTGACTGGTAGCTAACATTAACATCATCAATCTCAGAAGGAAAACTTAGTATGGCTGTGTCATCGGAATATTAAACATTTTAATTCTGTGAATTTGAAAGTAACTCAAATACAATTTTTAATTAGCAATTATTAATTTCTTCTTTGAAGTAACTGACTCAAAGTGCTCCTGACACTAAAATAATGACTTATAGAGCATAATTCATCAGTTTTACTATGAATGTAAAGCCAGTAATGACATTTAATCTGTGCTGA